>NC_091437.1:33235689-33600954 GCF_964237555.1 Oryctolagus cuniculus | reverse complement strand
GTTCTTTGCATCCATTCAACTTTACCTTCAAAGCAACCTTATTAGATAAAGAAACTAAGGCTTAGAAAAATTATTTCATTAAATGCCTCAAAGCTATTCATTGCAGACTTGACATAGGAACTTGCTTCTGTCTATCTCTAAAACCTGGTCTCCCAGCTATTTTACTATGCTGTCTTGTGTTAGAGTAGTACAGGGTGGTTAAAGGAAAAATAAATGGAGAAATGTATGATTTTTTCATTCCAGAGATATTGTCAACCTTTTGTGTTAAGAGCTATCCTAAGTACTAGTGTTAGAAGGATAAGACACAGTCGTTATTGTCTTAGCAGGAGAGATAAACATTTACCCATCTGATTAAGCATGAAATAATAGGCATAAAGAAAATTTGGAGAAATCATATGAATTTTGGGTTTTTTGAAAAATAAATAGGATTTATTTATTGCTTTTTAAAAAAAAAAAAAAGATTATTTATTTGAGTTACCTAAAGATGAAAAGATGGAGAGAGAGGTCTTCCAACCTCTGGTTTACTCCCCACATGACCGTAATAGCTCGGGCTGGGCCACACTGAAGTCAGGAGCCAGGGTCTCCCACATGGCTGCAGGGGCCAAAGGACTTGGGCCATCCTCGACTGCTTTCTCAGGCCATAGCAGGGAACTGAATTGGAAGTGGAGCAGCCTCTGGCTGTGCCACAACACTGGCCCTGAAAGCTTGCTTTTAAACTGTGGAAAGGAGGTATTTATTTGAAGTCTAGTGTATGGAAGGCAGAAGTGGGAGATAAAACACTTTGGAGCTGGAATAAGCCACATTAAGAAAAGTCTCGGGGCCAGCGCTATGGCATAGCGGGTAAAGCCTCTGCCTTCAGTGTCAGCATCCCATATGGGCGCTGGTTTGGGTCCCGGCTGCTCCACTTCCGATCCAGCTCTCTGCTATGGCTTGGAAAAGCAGTGGAGGATGGACCTCCTGCACCCACATGGGAGACCCAGAAGAAGCTACTGGCTTGGGGTCGGCGCAACTCCAGCTATTGCGGCCAACTGGGGAGAGAACTAGTGGATAGAAGACTTCTTTGTCTCTGCCTTTCCTTTTCTCTCTTTATAACTCTGACTTTCAAATAAATAAATAAAAATCTTTAAAAAAAGAAAAGCCTGAGGTGATATGAGAAGTTGTTTTTTTTTTTTTTTTTTTTTTTTTTTTTTTAAGAGTTACACAGAGAAGAGAAGGAAAGGCAGATTCAGAGAGAGAGAGAGAAAGAGAGAGTCTTTCATCCACTGGTTCACTCCCCAGATGGCTGCAGTGGCTGGAGCTGCGCCGATCTGAAACCAGGATATTCTTCCAGGTCTACCATGCAGGTGGAGGGGCCCAAGGACCTGGGATGTCTTCCCTTGCTTTCCCAGGCCATAGCAGAGAGCTGGATCAGAAGTGGAGCAGCTGGGACTCGAACCGGCGCCCATATGGGATGCTGACACTGAAGGTGGAGGCTTTACCCCCTATGCCACAGCTCCGGCCCCATGAGAAGTTATTTTCTAATATTCAGTATCAGATATTTAAAATGCAATAAATAAAACCTGACTCAGCTGTTTTTATATTGATTTTGGGCTTCATAGCAAAGTTTGTATCAAGGACTTTTTAAACATGCCTTGTTAATGTTTGTATTAGCAGTATCCCTGAATAGTGTCAGCTGATGATATTAAGGGTGGATAGACAACAGAGAGACCACAGTCAGTTTAAGGAACACAAAAACAGTTTTGTGTAGAGTAGGTTTAAATGATTCAGACATTGTGTTCATTAGTTATATGCAGCAGCATTTTATACCTATATATATTATTGCCTTTAAGCTCAATAACCTTTTTTTCCTATTCAATAGTGAAATGAATGCAGGAATTATAAAAACAGATCAAAACTATGAAAAGATGATGTTTAAAGAAGCTTTGAAAACAGGGTTTTTTGAGTTTCAGGTAGGTTATTTTTGGTAGCTATAAAATATGTCAGTGTGAATATGATGTATTTTCTTTTTTTCCTATTATATAACATAATTGCATATCTGAAGTAAAGGCTATAAAAAAGGTTGCCAAGAAATTTTTAAAATCTTCAATGAGTCTTGATTTTAAACTAATTTTTTGAGGTATTTTTTCATGGAATTCATATTTTAAAAAATTCCGTTTCTCTTTTAAATTGTGTTCATTTAATATAAAGACTTCTAGTTGAGTTGTATTAATAAGGATAATAAATAAAAGAATCAGTCATATTTTCAAGGAAAACATTGATAAAAATGCAAGTTGATAAAAATGAAAGATTTCATTAATTGCCACTGGTTTGAATGGAAATGTTTTCTAAAGCTTTCCACAAGGTGTCAGTGTTTACTCAAGTTTGGCATTTAAGTGCTTCAAGTGAAAAAATGTAGCTTCACTCAATTTTGTAAAACATCACATTGAGATTTATGTAACTTGATTTTTAGAGCTGTGGTTAAATAAGGATAAGTGCTGAGCATGGCAGTGTGTTGTATTTATAGCCTTTTTGATATTTAATATCTTTCCTATAAGCTGCTCAGAGCATTCACCCTTACTTGGTGCACAGTTAAAATTGTTCAACTTTTTGTTTCAGCTACAAAATATCTTTTTAAAAAATATTTTCTTGATGATGACTGATACAAAACTTCAGTATCCATTAACGAAGATTGATGTGCTCTTATTTGTAAATATTTTTAAAAAATAAAGTAACAGAAATAAATTTATAAATAAATTCCATAATAACTCATAGTGGAATTTTAAAGGCTAAAAACTTAAAAATTCATTAAAAAATGAAAAATCTTTTCTTTATTTTAAAGAAGTGAGGTGAGATAAATGACAAATGATTTCAAATTTTGTAGGCTGCAAAAGATAAGTATCGTGAATTAGCCATAGAAGGGATGCACAGAGAACTTGTGTTCCGGTTTATTGAAGTTCAAACACTCCTCCTGGCTCCATTCTGTCCACATTTATGTGAATACGTCTGGACACTCCTAGGAAAGGTACCTTTATGTGTTTAAAATGTTGTGAATGGTTTTAATTTTGGTCTCATTAAGCAAGGGTTGTAATAATTTTGTTACTGAAAAGGCTGAAAATGAGTCTTCAGGAAGAAAGCCAGATTTGTCATAATTATTACAGTGGTTCAAGCCTAAACCAGAGCCACCTCCTGTTTGGACAGTTACATTATATATGTGTCTTTATTTATAAGCATACAAAATATATATTTTATTTTTTTAAAGATTTATTTATTTATTTGAAAATCAGAGTTACACAGAGAGAGAGGAGAGGCAGAGAGAGAGAGAGAGAAATCTTCCATCCAATGGTTCACTCCCCAGTTGGCCGCAACAGCCAGAGCTGTGCCAATCAGGAGCCAGGATCCAGGAGCTGTGCCCATCCAAAGGCAGGAGCCAGGAGTTTCTTCCGGGTCTCCCATGTGGGTGCAGGGACCCAAGGACTTGGGCCATCTTCTATTGCTTTGCCAGGTCACAGTAGAGAGCTGGATCTGAAGTGGAGCAACCGGGATTAGAACCAGTGCTCATATGGGATGCTGCCACTTCAGGCCAGGGCGTTAACCCACTTCGCCACAGCGCCGGCCCCCTGAAGTATATATTTTAAAAGCTTTGATTACTTGCATAATGTTTGTCACTAAATTCTCATCAGCTAGAAAATATTTCAATATTTATGAATATGCTAATACATCTATTACTAATACTGTTCTAGCTGCTAAAAACGGTAAAAATATTGAGAAAGTTATAGACAGCTGTTAGGAGCTGCTTATAAACAAAGATTGAAGTGTATATTTGCATAAATATTCTTTTTTTATATAAAACTGCTGGACTGCATATTCAAGGATATTATTCTTATTGTGAAGATAAGTTCAGTTGTTTCTCTCAGGCTTGTTCATAAATCAGTTGGCTGGTTTAATAACTCCTTTTCAGCCCTATTCCCCAGGCTCTTTTTTATTTTTTAGTGCATGAATGATGCAAAAATGTGTTCATGATCTATATACTGAATAGCCCTACTCTCAATATTAGATGTATTAACAGGATAAAAACTGAGAATATGCATAGTTTATATAATAGTGATTAAGTTTAGGCAGATTAGCATTACATAATTTTCTTTGAAAGTGAGCATATGTGTGTGGGTATTAGTACCTTGTACAAATTGATGCTAATTAAGAATGTAGAGTCAGACTTCACAGCTTGAATGCTAGGGAACATGAGATCAGGGCTGTGGAAGTGTGTTATGTGTAGTCAGTCAGGTTTGAACTTTGAGCGTGCAGTTACAGATGGTAGCCTTGGTATGAAACCGTACTTAAGAGCCATGGAACAGTTGTGTTGTTTGATCTCACTGAAGCTGTTTTCCTTTCTGTTTTCTTTAAAGCCTGACTCGATTATGAAGGCTTCATGGCCTGTGGCTGGTCCTGTGGATGAAGCCTTGGTGCGTTCCTCCCAGTACCTCATGGAAGTAGCACATGACCTTAGGCTGCGACTCAAGAACTATATGATGCCTGCTAAAGGGAAGGTGAAGTTTTGTTTTTTGAGTGTTCCTTAAGTTATTTAACAGTAATGAAGATTGAGAAGCCTTTAATTAAAATGTATAGCGCCATGTTCACTGCTAATACGATTATGTAATATGCATATTTTTTAATACTAATGGCAGAGGTACTGTGTTTTGAGGAAGAATTTTTTTTCTCATTTTTGCTTTACACGAAAGCCCTGAAGTGTTTTTTCCGTTTCTCCCACCATGTAGAGAACTGACAAGCAGCCACCTCAGAAACCATCACATTGCACCATCTATGTGACCAAGAGCTACCCGCCCTGGCAGCACACCACCCTGTCGGTTCTGCGAAACCACTTTGAGGTGATGCACTTGCTAGACTGTCCCCTGCTGTGCACTGCTTATGTTGTTTTTGTTGGGATGTTGGCGGTGTCTGTGGGAGGGAAGACTGGTAGCTCTGTTGAGTTCCCTGTAGGCAGAGGGAATCCTTTGTTGGACAGGTAGCTCTAAAATGGATGCCAAGGAAAAATTGCTGGTTTCTCATCATTTTTGAAACCTTTATACAAAAATATTCTGGATCTAGTCTATTGTTAAAAAGTATGGAGTCGTTTCATATGTGTGGTTAGTTTTGAAGCAAAAGGACAGGGTTTGCTTCTTGAATTTGTGGCTTGTGCAATGGGATTCATGAAGCCTTAACCTTACTATGGTTGAAGTAAATGTAAGCTTGTTCTTGAGTTTTTTTTTTTTTTTTTTTTTTTTGCCAGGCGGAGTTAGACAGTGAGAGACAGAGAGAGAGTTATAGACAGTGAGAGAGAGACAGAGAGAAAGGTCCTCCTTCCATTGGTTCACTCCCCTAATGGCTGCTGTGGCCAGTGCTGTGCTGATCCGAAGCCAGGAGCCCAGGTACTTCCTCCCGGTCTCCCATGTTGGTGCAGGAACCCAAGCACTTGGGCCATCCTCCACTGCCCTCCCCAGCCACAGCAGAGAGCTGGACTGGAAGAGAGCAGCCGGGACTAGTACCCAGCGCCCCAACCGGGACTAGAACCCAGGATGCCGGCGCTGCAGGCGTAGGATTAGCCAAGTGCGCCATGGCCCCTTGAATATTTCTTAAGAAAATAATACTCAGTTTGGTAATTACCTATATAAATGTAGATCTCAAAGACATTTTTGGCTCTGACAGATAAACAGCTATTAAAAATGATACCTCTATGTATGGGAAACTCAATTTTTAAGCTTAGTTTAAGTTTCACTGAAGAAAAAATTTCAGTTTCAGTTACTTTCACAATGTGGGTATAAAGTGTGATAAGTCATTTTATCTTTTTTGCTCAGGTTATTAGACCTGATATTGGTAGTTCTAGACCATTAATGTGTACTTTAAGAGAGAGCATGAATGAGAGACAGATAAAATAAGGCTTAGGCTAAAAGTCAGTAACAGAAGCAAAATCCTTAACTTTCTTAGAATTTTCCTTCAGTAATTTTCATAGTTATCTAAGAAATATTCAAGCTTTTATAAAACATGAAGGGAAGAGATGAGCAAGTATTTTTTTTTTACCCTTGTGAATCTGTTTTTATCACAAACTCCTCTACTTTTGATCCTGAATAACAAATAAAAGTTAGTCTTTAGAATCTGCTTGCAGATTTTGAATTACGCTTAGTAGAAGATAGAAGGTACTGTAGTAAGTGGAGAAATGAAACTTTGCCTCAGTGGGTTACATACTTATAGCAACAATTTCATGGAGGCATTAGAAAAACCAGATTTATAATGGAATGTCCAAGGTATTCCCTTCTATGTTGTTGGAAGTTAGCTTTCTACTTAGTATTCACTCGTGAGATACCATTTTTTTAAAAAAAGATTTATGTATTTATTTAAATGCAGAGTTACAGAGAAGCATAGGCAAAGTGAGAGAGAGAGAAAGGTCTCCTGTCAACTGGTTCACTCCCCAGATAGCTGCAGTGTCTGGAACTGGACCCTTGTAAAGCCAGGAGCAAGGAGCTTCTTCTGGGTCTTCCTTGCGGTTGCAGGGGCCCAAAGACTTGGGCCATCCTCCACTGCTTTTCAAGGGCATAGCAGACAGCTGGATGGGAAGTGGAGCAGCTGGGATTAAACCAGTGTTCCTATGGGCTGCTGGCACTGCAGGCGGCAGCTTTACCCGCTACGCCACAGCACCGGCCCCATAGATATTATTATATCTTTTGAAAATAATATCATTTTTGATATTACCAGATTCCTTTTAAAATTTTGTTTTCACCCCCAAAAAATAAGAGTGTTAATTTTTTTCTTTTTTTTTTTTTTTTGACAGGCAGAGTGGACAGTGAGAGAGAGACAGAGAGAAAGGTCTTCCTTTGCCGTTGGTTCACCCTTCAATGGCCGCCACGGCCGGCGCGCTGCGGCCGGCGCACCGCGCTGATCCAATGGCAGGAGCCAGGTGCTTCTCCTGGTCTCCCATGCAGGTGCAGGGCCCAAGCACTTGGGCCATCCTCCACTGCACTCCCTGGCCACAGCAGAGAGCTGGCCTGGAAGAGGGGCAACTGGGACAGAATCCGGCGCCCCGACCGGGACTAGAACCTGGTGTGCTGGCGCCGCTAGGTGGAGGATTAGCCTAGTGAGCCGTGGCACCGGCCAAGAGTGTTAATTTATAATCAAAAGTGTCCTCTTGTTGAATATAGCACCTTTATGGTGATGTTAAAAGGAATGTTTTCCATTCTTTACTTTTTTTTTCGCGTGTTTTGGAGGAACACGTTGACAAGTGGAGGAAATATTTTTCCCACATACTTTAGTAAAGGTTAAAGTTGAAAGTAATACATTATTTGAAATCTTCCTGTGTGTTAATTTTTATGTAGTTTGATTCTCAACCCTTGGCTTTGATACTCTGATTTTACAATAAGAAGAAATCACCTTAAACTCTATGAAAGCCCTTTGCTGTATGCCTCACTCCATTGAAGGGACTGTTTATTTTTACAGAAATGAATTTAAGTTCAGTCAGCATATTTGGGAATATATGCGTATTAACAGTATATTATTGGCATTTGTTTTTGAATAGAAATTATACAAATTTTAACATCGTTAACTAGTTTTTTTTCCCCCCACAATGGTAGCAGTTTCTAAGGAGGAGTGTTCAAAAGCAAACATTTATAAATTTTGTATGATAGTTATATCGTTTTTCATTTTGGTATAGCTAATGAAATCTCTTCAGAAGTTTGAAGACAAAGATCTTTGTAAGACCTGTGTTAGTTTTCCCCCGGAGAAGATGTAGTGTGAGTCTTGGAGACACTGCTATTATAAGGAAAGCCTAATTATTCATTATATTGTACTCACTTTTCTCCTTTAAATTAAAAACCGTATTTCCTCTGAGTTCAGAAGAAATAGGAGAGCCCCCTCCTGCATTGTTCATCCTAATTTCATTTCCCTCTGATAGTGAGAGGCTGCATACTCCTCTGCTGTTTTCTGGCAGACTGGTAGAGGCTACCATTGTTTCCCTAGCAGACTTCCTACTGGTGCATCTATTATCTGGCATTATTTTAAAAATATTTTTGACTGTATTCCTCTCTGCCCTTCCCCCCTTTTTAGGCCAACAATGGAAAATTGCCTGATAACAAAGTGATTGCTAGTGAACTAGGCAGTTTGCCAGAATTGAAGAAGTACATGAAGAAAGTGATGCCTTTTGTTGCTATGATTAAGGTGAGTCGTGGGCCTGGTGCAGCTCTGACTCTGCGATAATGGTAGAAGGGACGGACGGTAAAGGGAAGGGGTGAAGCCTTGGGCATAGTCTTCTCCCAGAAATCTGCTAAAACAGCACTTTTCCATCAGTGGTTGTGAGAAATGAGTTGTCAGAGTTGGGTTTACCTGTGGAATTGCTGAGTATGTGAAAATATGTATCGTGGAAGAAGAATTGGTTTAGAATTGCTGTTCTAAATTATTCTCTTCAGGTTCTACCTTCCTTTCCAATTTGAGGAGAAAGCATATTCTTTTGGCTTATATTAGTGTATTTTACTAGATCTTATTCCTTGAGTCAAGATTTTACATTTGTATAGGTTTAGCTCAACAGAATAAATATTGTTTATAGTGCTTAGATCAGGTTTTCTAAACAAGGACTCTGCTGATATTTTGGGCTGGGTAGTTCTGTGTTGTGAAGAATTAACTTTAGGATCTCATTTAAATTTGAAGAAGCAGAATCTGAGATTGTGAACAGGTTTTGTTTTTTTTTTTTTTTTTTTTAGATTGATTGTATTTATTTGAGAGAGTTACAGAGAGAGGTAGAGCCAGAGAGCTAAAGAGTGGTCTTCTATTCCACTGGTTCACTCTCCAAATGACTTCAATGGCCAGGGTTGTGTTGATCCAGAGCCAGGAGCCAGGAGCTTTCTTTCTGTCTGTCTCTCTCTCTCACTGTCCACTCTGCCTGTCAAAAAAACAAAAACAAAAAACCACAGACTGAGTAATTTTTAAGCAATATAAGTTTGTTTGGCCCATGGTTCTGGAGTACAGGAAGTCTAAGAGCACGGTGCTGATAAGTCACACAGAAAGGAGTAGGTCGCACTAATCCTTCTATTAGGAGCCCACTGCTGCTATCACCTGCTCAGTCACAGGGGGAAAGTAAGTAGGAGTTTACTTTAAATACAGTTATTCTGAGCTAGTAATTTCATTAACAAACAGACATAAGTAAGGGAAAATTTTGAGTCCAGGCCTCTCTCTTTAACTCTAATTTGAAGATTTTATCAGTTGAGAGAAGAATAGTTACTTGGGAAGAATATAATCTGTTCAACATATTTTTGTTTTTATGTATAGCATATTCATTTTCTAATACTTCTTTTTTCTTTTTTAACATATTCTTAATTTCATTTTCTTTTCTTTTTTTTTTTTTTTTTTTGAAACCAATTTGACTTTCAGGAAAATCTGGAGAAGATGGGGCCTCGTGTTCTGGATTTGCAGTTGGAATTTGATGAACAGGCGGTGCTTATGGAGAATATTGTCTACCTGACTAATTCCCTTGAGGTAAGAGGGCCAGAGATTTTGATCTCTACTCAACTATGATAGCTGTAATCCAGTTATTCTTATTTAATAAGCATTTTTGGAAACTTCAGCTTCTTTGTTTATTTAGTACTTTTGCCAAATATATCATTCAAAGATATTTTTGGAGGGAAAAAGAATGGGTAGGAATAAAAATTGCGGGAAGAACAGACAGTTTGGCCTACACCGTGGCTCACTAGGCTAATCCTCTGCCTTGCGGCACCGGCACACTGGGTTCTAGTCCCGGTCGGGGCGCCGGATTCTGTCCCGGTTGCCCCTCTTCCAGGCCAGCTCTCTGCTGTGGCCAGGGAGTGCAGTGGAGGGTGGCTTGGGCCCTGCACCCCATGGGAGACCAGGAGAAGTACCTGACTCCTGCCATCGGATCAGCGCGGTGCGCCGGCCGCGGCGCCCATTGGAGGGTGAACCAACGGCAACAACGGCAAAGGAAGACCTTTCTCTCTGTCTCTCTCTCTCACTGTCCACTCTGCCTGTCCAAAAAAAAAAAAAACAAAACCAGACAGTCTGTCGTCTTATTTCATTTATCAGTTGTCCATAAAAGACTGGCTATATGTCTGGGTATTCCTCCCAAAATTATCTTTAAGTAAATGAGGGGAGACCTTATATTGAAATCTATGGACAAAAAAGAAGGAAGGAATTGCTATGCAGCATTATATCTAGTTTCCCCTTCCTTCCTTCAGACCTTAGATTCACAAAATTGGGTTAATTATAATCTCTGATTCATGGTGTATTAACACTGATTGATGCTTGGCCTTTTAAAAAAATTAATAATACAGTGAACATCTATGAATATGTTGTGGGGATTGGGGATCCCAAATTATGTTGTTGGGATTGAGAGCTCTGGCTGGACTTGGCCCAGGATTTTGTCTTTCTGCATGTAGGAATACAACCAGGAGCTGTAGGTAGAGGTGAACGGAAGAGCAGGACTCACGGAAAGGCTGAAAGATAATACGCACTCAGACATGAGTGTGTTCAACCTCAAGAGAGAAAAATGCCCCACATAGGCAGGGCCTGATTGAAGATCCAAAGGAAGCAGGATTTGGGTCGGGGCTGCAGCTCCAGGAAGGTATCATGGTTTCTGGAGCATGATGGAGAGTGAGGTTTAGCTGCATGATGCACAGTGGGTATGCTGAGTCTTCAGCCATGTTGAGTCTGCGTGGAAAGTGATGGACTTCTGAGTGCACAGGATTTGGGTGTTGGCAGTCTTTAAGTCCGTTCCTTCCCAACGCCCTGCTTTGCCCACATCACATCTATGGCCCAGTTAAGGAAGTAGAGCATTTCCAGTAGCGTTCACATATCTGTGAGCTTCTCCCTGTCCCCTGTTTCTGCGCCCCAGTTACAACTTCATATATAGATTCTAAAAATGCTGTCTCTCAGACAACTTAGGCAGAAAGAAGAATAATTTGCTCTAGAAAACTGTGTTAGAGGACTTTAAAAGTACTTCCAGCGATAATAAAAACACCAAAGTAAAAAAATACAGGTTTAGAATTGGAATAAAATTGTTTCATGAAATATGGAGATGAAAGTTTAAATAAGCATGTTATTTTTAAATATCTGAGAGACAGAAAAACAGACACCTCCCATCCACTGGTTCGCTCTCCATGTTCCTGTGGTGGCTCCAGGCCTGGCCAAGGGCATAAGCCAGGAGCCAGAAATGCAGTCCACAAAATGTGGCAGGAAACCAACTACTTGAGCCATCATCACTGCCTTCCAGAATCTGTGTTAGCAGGAAGCTGGAGTCAAAAGCCAGAGCCAGGCATTAAACCCAGGGACAGTGTGAAATGTAGGTGTCCTAAACCAGTGTCTTAACTGCTAAGATAAATGCTCAAGCCAGCATTTTATTTTCAATGTGTTAATAAATAGGATTAGTAAACATTTATTCT
Source organism: Oryctolagus cuniculus (assembly GCF_964237555.1). Classification (NCBI taxonomy): domain Eukaryota; kingdom Metazoa; phylum Chordata; class Mammalia; order Lagomorpha; family Leporidae; genus Oryctolagus; species Oryctolagus cuniculus. The sequence goes on along the minus strand of NC_091437.1, from coordinate 33,589,549 downwards.
ATATAGATCTCTAAATGTTTGTGTATATTCATATAGGTTAAAAAAAACTTGGGTTTTTTCACTCTGGCAGTGGGGACACAGCTTGTATTTAGGGTCATCTTACATTTAGGCATATGTAATATACTACATTTCTGAGTTTTTCTTCCATTGACTGAAGCTAATGCTTTTGTTTTTCTCAAATGGTAAGTTTCTGAATTTTGTCTAACTGGAAGCCTTTTATGCGAATTTCCATATTCTCTTATGTGGTAGATGAAATGCTAGATTTCAGAAAGTGGTAAATGTAGCAATGTAAATAAGAAAGTTTAAAAAGAATACTTTGAGACATCTAAGATGAGTGTTAAATTAACTGATTACAGATTTCATTTAATGTTTATAGGGAAAATAAAATGACACAGACCATTTCATGTGAAGTGGGATATGTAGTTTTGCTCTTGGTGAAATGAGGTGCTGATTAATTTCAGTGATATTAAGTGATACCAATGACTTGCATTTTTTCCCCTCTACTTAGCTAGAACATATAGAAGTCAAGTTTGCTTCTGAAGCAGAAGATAAAGTCAGAGAAGACTGCTGTCCTGGGAAACCACTTAATGTATTTAGAACAGAAGTAAGTTCAGAGTCTCATTGAATCATTACATTCTAGAACTAGAGAAGACCTTAGAGGTCATTGTAGCCAAATCTCTCATTTTGTAGATGGAAGGAAGTATGATCCAGAGAAATTAAGCTGTTGGTTTGTTCCAGGCTACATAGTTTGTTAGAAATATGACTGAACTTGGGATTTTCTGATTCCCAGGTTGGTACTAAATGTGTTTTCCTTACTTTACTATTATGGATGGTATCAGATGTTATATGTGGGTTTTAAAAATAAAAATGTGTTGTCAGAAATGTGGTTTTTAATTTAAAAAATTACAATGGGAATTGAAATGTAAGACTTTGTAAATAGAAAAAATAAAGGAGCTTTGAAACTTTTAATATTTATTTATTTATTTGAAAGGCAGAGTTACGGAGAGGCAGACAGAGAAAGAGAAAGAGAGGTCTTCCAGTGGAGCAGTGGAGTAGCCACTGCTCTGTCGTATGGGATGCAGATGTCCCATATGGCAACTTAACTTGTTGTGCTACAATGCCTGACCCTTTTGTGAACTTTGAAGTACCGTAATTTATCTCAAGCCACTTTAGAATATTTTGTTAGGCTACCAGGCATGTAAGTCTTTTACAAGACTCAGTTGGCTTTTATAACAAACAGGGTCCTTGGCTATGGTATAGCTTCTATAATTTGGGAGGTAGTATGGCATAAAACTGGGTTTAATTCTTGCCCTGCCATTTACTAGCTGTGTAAACTTGAGCTGATTTCTTGATTTTTCTTGTACCCAGCTTCTCATTTGTGAAGAAGAATCCAAAAGAACTACCTTTGAGAATATAGAACTAATATCTGTAAAGTGCTGAGTACAGTGCCTCCTACATAGTAGAAATTCAGTGACTAGTGGTGGTTGTGAAAGAGAAAATATGATTATTATTATTATCCATCATATATGTAGTTGTAGCTATTTTAACCTAGGCATGTGGTTGTACACATGAGCTTGTACAACTTTTCTTTCCTATTTAAGTATGTCTTGGTCATGATTTTAGACTGCTTAGGTTAGATACATGTCTCATTGATTATTAAAAAGATAGCAGAGATTCTCCCGCCCTTGGCAGTATTCAAGTTTTATTTACTCTCACAAACATTCACTCTTTATTTTCAAATTAGCCCGGTGTGCCAGTTTCCCTAGTGAATCCCCAGCCATCCAATGGCCACTTCTCAACCAAAGTGGAAATCAGGCAAGGAGACAACTGTGATTCTGTCATAAGGCGTTTAATGAAAATGGACCGGGGAATCAAAGGTAAATCATATTCCCGAAATTCACATTTGGCAGTGGCTCGTGGATTTGATGAATTTCAAGCAGAGGGCAGAAAGAAAATAACTGGTTTGCTTAGATACAGCTGAATAATATTGTGGAGTGAGTACTAGTCCCAGAATCAGAAAGCCTATATTCTATTTGAGACTCTGTGGCTAGGTTGCTTGGTGACTTTGTCATGTCTCTTAAGCTGTAAACTGACTTCTCTTCTAGTGAAATGAGGACATTGGATTAGATTTTTTTTAATTCTATCTAGCTCTAAAAAAATAAATAAATAAAGGCTTGTTTTATTTATTTGGAAGGTAGCATTACAGAAAGAGACAGAATGAGGGAGAAAGAGATCTTCCATCTGCTGGTTCACTCCCCAAATGGCTGCAATAGCTGGGGGTGTGCCAGGCTGAAGTTAGGAGCCAGAAGCTTCTTCCAGGTGTCCCATGTGGGTGCAGGAGCCCCAGGACTTGGGCCATCCTCTGGCAATTTCCCAGGTGCATTAGCAGGGACCTGGATCAGAAGTGGAGCAGCCGGGACTCCAGCTGACACCCATATGGGATGCTGGCAGTGCAGGCGGTGGGCTAACCTGTTGTACCACAACGCTGCCCCCTGGCTCTAAAATGTTAACAAATGATTTGTGTTTCTCAGGCATTCACTATTAAGGAACACATGATCTTTAGTATCCTACAGTAATCTGTCTAGCTAGTTCTGTTCCTGGAGAAGGAAGAACAACAGAATAAGAGTTCTTGATTGTCTGCCATATTCAAGTATTAGCAATTTAATTCTTTTATAACCCCATAACGTAGGGGATGTTAATTATTCCCCTTGTACATATAGAGGCTCAGAAAGGCTAAGTAACTTGAAAAGTTCTTTAGTAAATCTTGGAGCTGGAATTCACATTCAAGCCTATTTAACTCTGAAGCCCATAATGTTTCTTTTAAATAGTGTGCCTTCATGTAAAATATGTCAATAATTTCTTAGTTTCTTATCATGATTAAGTGTACATGTTCTGTGATTAAGTTTTTGTAACAATTTATGACTTTTCCCATATTACCCAGCTAGGTCCTAAGCTGAGCAGAGTATTAAGGGAGTTAGTGTTTCTGCATTACTTTTCTTTTGAATTATGAAGACAAATTAGTATTGACATTCTCCAGTTTGTATTATTTTGGATAGCAATCAAAAGTTGTTTGGACAACTTTCTATCAGTATAAAAATTTTCTTAAATAATTTGTAAACTCCAGATAGTGAAATAATTTATGGAATCATGCTCATTAATATAGAAGACTTGAAATATCCCTTTGGAATTCATTCTGCCAACTATTTTGTGTTCTCTTGAAGTTGTTTAACCTCCTCCTCTGCACAGTTGTTGAGAGACTCCCATGTGCAGTTTGTGTGGAGACTGCTGTGTGTGTCCTGGGGGATTGGGTTCAGTTTGTTAGGGGCTGCATCTAGGGAGGGAGCTAAGCTCTTAAAACACTTAATTACCACCTTGGAGAAGTTGCTGAATGTAGTCAGAGCATTACAGGTGATGTGTGCAGGGCAGAGGGAGGTGGGATTATTTCCAACTGTGGTGATCAGAGGTGAATTTATGGAGAAAATGCTGCTTGTGTGGGCCTTGAACACTGTATACATAAAAGTGAGGGCAGTGGTGCACTAAGAGGGAAATGGTAGTTGCTGGTTTCACTGTACAGAGTGTCATTACCAGCAGTATGCAAGGCTTAGGGATTTTCTTGTTTTAGACATTTTTTTAATTGTAAAATATATGTAATGTAAAATTTATCATTTTAGTCATTTTTAAATGTACAGTTCAGTGCATCTAGTGCTTTCACATTGTTGCACAGCCAGCACCACCATCCATCTCCAGAAAGCTGTAACTTCTCATTGTACCTCTGTCTGGACCCTGGTAACCATGCTCTGCTTTTTGTCTCTATATGTGACTCTTCTTGGTACCTCATATAGGTGGAATCATGTATTTGTCCTCTTAGGTTTAGCTTATTTCCATTAGTGACATATCTTTGCAGCTCATCATGTTGTTACAGACATTTATCATGTTCACTTAGCAAATAAGGTATCAGAGAATGACAGCTCCATCCTTAGAACTTATAGGCCACAAGAAGCAAAACTTGAGTATTTGGAAATAAGAGAATATAGGAAGCCATTTTGTGGCTTGCTATTTTTTTTTTTAAATATGTTCAGTAATGAGAAGATTTTGTATAAGAACTCTTAGCCTTGGAGAATACTGTAGTGGCTTTCAAAAAAAAAATAGGTATTTGTGTGGACCCTGGATCTGATTATTATGAGGTTTTAGCGTGTGAGAGGGTATATTCCATACTGAGAATTGTATAAGAAAATGTTAAAGTTGTTACCTTTTAAATGTACTAAGATACAGCACTGACTTGATTCTTAAGAATAGGATTGAAATATGTTTTCTCTCATTGAGCCTTACCTCCTTTATCATACTCGTTTTGAATAATATTGTCATAAAGTATTTAAGTTTGGTGTTAGTAGCCGCTGTGAATTTTAGGAAACAGAAATGGAGAGATTTTGAATTTGATATTTCTGTGAGTATCCACAGAAAAGATACAACCTTGATACTTTTCTAGTCCTCAGGGTACTTTGATGTCTAAGGGAGCTGGGTATTTTGAATACATGAGATGTAAAAAGAGTGAATTTCAGTGATAAAGTTTTTGGTCTGTCTGCTACAATAGCCAGCAAGTCGTCCAATTAGTGCCAATTGTATTGAGGGTGATTATGAACCAGGTCCAGGAGGAACTGTACTAAAACCATCATTTCACTCCACAAAGGCCTCTGAGCGACTGTTTGATGATAATGACTTGAAATCACTCACAGCCCGTGCCACATATGAACTAATAACTTGGAGGTGAAAGGCTCCATTTCACATTATCAATCCCTGGGGACTTTCAATCACTCTCATGTTTCCTCTAAGAGACTTAAATCTTGTGTAGTTGCAGACTTGAATTTCAACATTTTCAGTGATAAGAGAGATCTGGAATAAGAAAAGATAGTAAAACCACTAAGAAATCTTCAAGATTTATTGACAGTAATGAACTACATGATGAAACATCAAAGCAAATGTGTTTTGTCACTTAAGAGTCTGATTGAGTGTTGAGGTTTCTTTGAAATAGAGTAAATCAGAATTGTTTGGAGTGGTGGGGGAGGACAGTTAGAGAGAGGCATATTTGCAATAAAAGAAGTAAAAAAAAAATCAACAGAGGTTGCATAAAGTCTACTGGCAGGACCTGTCACTGCTTCTGTAGCGAAATATTTGGTGCCGTTGATGTTCAAGTTGAATTGCAATAGCTGTTAAAATGAATTTTATTCTTTCTGAAAATAAGATCTTGGCTGTCATGAAGACTGTGCATGCTCCTTTCCTGTTTCAGTTTCCAGGGTTTGTGATGCGGCAGGAATGGGTTGTGTGGTCTTTGCAGAGACTTCCAAAGACTATTCAGGCAGGGTTTGCTTTCATGGTAGTTGCAGGTAATTGCTCTATAAGCCCCAAGATCTCTTCTCTAAACTTGCTGTTCTTCAGTCTTTGTTTCTCAAAGAGAACAGAATGCCTGGATAAGTTGTGTCCTGGTGTAGCTGCCAGCTGCATTAATGTTTCCTTTTATCTCTTATCCTGCTCATTCTAAACTTTGTATTCCCAAGGCAACATGGGAGAGTGTAAGTCATGGACCACCCAGTGATTTGTTTTAGAAAGGGGTGGAAAATAATTCAGAAAATATCTTTTATTCCTGTAGATTAGGTTAAGCATGACCAGCCATGCTGTACTTACAGTGAGATATAAACCCAGAATCAGCATTTGTAGCCATGTATGGTGTTTTTCTACCATATAGAATAAAGCCATTTTATGTTGGGAAGTCTCAGAATTGCTTAAATAAATTTCTTTTGGGCTCAGTTGTTGGATCATAAATTTGTTCAAAGGACAACTCTTTTTTTTTTTTTTTTTGGTGATAGCCATCTTATCAGCTTGCACAAGAATAGATCAGTAAAATTTCAACTAAGATTGGAGCTTATCCTAAAGCTCAAAGTTCTAAAAGCTATACCTTTTTCTTCTGCACTACCCTTTCTCTCCTTGCCTCTCATCATCTTGTTAATACACTTTCATCTTTTGAGGAAATCAAGAAACTGGGAATACTATTTCTTAGAATAATATTTTTAAATACTGTTTCTCCAAAAGTATGTTCAAAAGCTACATCTTTTATAGGTTTAATATATTCCAAAAAGAAAAAAATAAGCTGTAGACTTTGATATTTTGAATAATAAAGCATATATAAAACTGTGTGAGCGATCATACAGGACAATGCTAAGAAATGAACTCAGTTCTTCCTTTCTCTTGATTTGTAATTCCAGAGTTTGTACAGAATCTCTGACAATTATCTGGGTAAAAGCTCGAAGGGAATGAAGGTTTATTGGATTTTAGCTTTGATCCTGAGATTGGATCCTATTTAGTAATCCAGTGAAAATATTTTTGTTTAGATATAAAAACCAGTTGGTTTAAAATGTGATTGTAGTTTCATTTATAATTTTGAGTCAGTGACTGTAATTAAATGCTCATATTGATAAACTTTTTTGTTACAGATCTTTCCAAAGTGAAATTGATGAGATTCGATGATCCACTGTTGGGGCCCCGGCAAGTTCCTGTCCTTGGAAAAGAGTATACTGGGAAGTCTCCCATATCTGAGCATGCTGTTTTCCACGTGGACCTCACAAGCAAGAAAATTCACCTCACTGAAAATGGCCTACGAGCAGATATTGGCGACACAATGATCTATCTGGTTCATTAAACTGAAGCAGATTGGAGATTTATCCTGGTGTCTCAGGATAATACCACCATGATTATGCCTACTGACTGGCTATGAGAACCCAGTGCTAGGCTCCAGTAGAGTTCATTTCTAACCATGAAATTCTGCATGTAACCATAGTTATATAAAGTTGTCTTTGACTCCTGAACCTAATAAATTTTTTTCTCACATTTGGACCTCTAAGAGAAATGGTTTGTTGCATACTTTTTTTTTTTTTTTTTGACAGGTGGACAGAGAGAGAGAGACAGAGAATGGCATACTTTTTTTTTTTTTTTAAAGCAGATTTCCACTGTTTCCCAGAGCTTCTGGTTTTTAAGATTAACATGAAAATGTGTGGTTTTTTTTTGACAGGCAGAGTTAGAGACAGAGAGAAAGGTCTTCCTTCCATTGGTTCACCCCCCAAATGGCCGCTACGGTGCTGTGCCGATCCGAAGCCAGGAGCCAGGTGCTTCTTCCTGGTCTCCCATGCGGGTGCAGGGCCCAAGGACTTGGGCCATCCTCCACTGCCTGCCAGGACCATAGCAGAGAGCTGGGCTGGAAGAGGAGGAACCGGGACAGAATCCTGCACCCCAACCGGGACTAGAACCTGGGGTGCCGGTGCTGCAGGAGGGGGATTAGCCAAGTGAGCTGTGGCGCCAGCCAGTGTCAGGCTTTTTTAATGAGGTATGAGGTATACTTCATAACTGTTGAATAAGACTAAGGAGTATCCAACAGCTGTTTATAGTATATCCATTAAACAGTCAACTGTTAGAGGAAAAGTAGTAAATTAGATAGCTAGTTCTGTTTTTTTTTTTTTTAAATCAAGAAAAGATGATTTAAATGAGCAAATAAGAATATTTGATCTTAACTATAATCACTGAGTACTTTGTATAAAGAACAAATAGGTTTTGCATTTTATAAGACTTTTTTTATAAGCTCTAATAATATCAACTGACAATATGAATAGTTTACAGGCAGTAAATATTTTTTGAAGATTTATTTGTTTATTTGAACGTCAGCTCTACAGCTCTGAAGGAGAGACAGATCTTCCATCTACTGGTTAGCTCCCACATAGCTGAAACAGGGCTAAGCCAGGCCAAACCCAGGAGCCAGGAGCTTCATCTGGGTCCTCTACATGGGTCCAGGGATCCAAACACTTGAACCATCTTCCACTGCTTTTCCCAGTCCATGAGCAGGGAGCTGAATCAGAAGTGGAGCAGTCAGGACCCAAACTGATGTCCAGATGAGATACCAGCATTACAGGCAGCGGCTTTACCTGCTATGCCAACCTAGCAGTATATTTCATCTATGCTAAGTTTAAGCATTTTTAAAGAGAGGATTTTTTTTTCCCTTGAGAAATCATGCATTTACCAAATTTGAATCCAGTTGTGTTTAAATATCATGCTCACTGTGTTATAAATGTATTCTTCTATTCTTACTGGAACATCTTTTAATGTCTGTGCCATCTGTCTTCATATGAGGAGAAAATGGAAGGTATTGACCAGCAGATAAGAAAAACATTTCTACTTGTGATAGGTTCGTTATGAAGAAGGACCAGTTTCTTTTTTTTGAAGATTGAATGACAACTTTTTTTTTTTTTTTTTTTTTTTTTAAATTTTCATAGGCAGAGCAAGAGAGAAAGAGCGAGCTTCTATCACTCCCCAGATGCCTGCAACTATCAGGGCTGAATCAGGCCAAAGCTAAGAGCCTGGAACTCTTACCTAGGCCTCCCACATGGATTTCAGGGCTCAAGAATTTGAGTTATCTTCTGCTGCTTTTCCAGGTACATTAGCAGGGAGCTGGATTAGAAGCAGAGTAGCTGTTATTGTTGCTATCTCTCTTAAAAAAGAAAAAGTAACAGAAATTATTAGTTTGTCTGTTAGTGATAAAATTTGATTAATTTTCAAAATCTTCCATGTTACAGTTGTTTATAATGGATATAGAGATGTTCTATACATGACTATTCCCTATGTCAACTCTTTTTTTCTTTTAAATATTTATTTATTTGAAAGGCAGAGTTACAGAAAGTGGGAGAGACAAAGATCTAACTACTGGTTCACTTCCCAAAATGGCTACAATGGTCAGGGCTGGGCCAGACAGAAGGCAGGAACCAAGAACAACTTCCTGGTCTCCCACATGAGAGCAGGGGCCCATGTACTCAGGGCCTCTGCTGCTGCTTTCCCAGGTGCATTAGCAGGGAGCTGGACATAGAGTAGAACAAATGAGACTTGAACCACTGCCTGTATGGGATGCCGGCATCATAGGTGGTGGCTTTACCCACAATACCAGCCCCATATTAACTCTTAATATAAAATCCTCCCCGCAAAGGCTATTTTGTCATTTTAACATTAATGTGCTAAATTTAGAATTATTTTTAGGTTACTGGTAATGTGTGATATATTTTCCATTTTAACCTTGTAGCTTTAACATTTAATTTGATAATTGTAAAGTTTATAGAGGCCTGCGTTATGACATAGCAGGTTAAGCCTGCAATGCTGGCATTCCATTTGGGCACAAAGTCAAGTCCCAACAGCTTCTTTGCTTCTGGTTCAGCTCCCTGCTAATGCACTTGTAAAAGCAGTGGAAGATGATTCAAGTCTTTGGGCCCCAGTACCTATGTGGGAGATGTGGATGGAGTTCCATGCTCCTAGCTTTGGCCTGGCCCAGCTCTGGCTGTTGTAGCCATTTGAAGAGTGAACTAGCAGATGGAAGATCTCTCTCTCTCTCTCTGTAACTCTGCCTTTCAAATAAATAAAATCTTTTAAAAAGAGGGGGAGAATTAAAAGATTACAGAAAAGTGGAAGTAATTGGCTAATAAATATTCATACACCTGTTCAGATTTACCGATTGCTAGTGTTTTGCCATATTTGTTTTACCTCTTTAAATATATATATGTATATATATTTCCCTTTTCAAGATTTATTTATTTGAAAGTGCTATAGAGAAGGAGAGGTAGAGAGAGATCTTCTATCTACCAGTTCACTCCCCAGATGGCCACAATGACCGGAGATGGGCCAATCTAAAGCCAGAAGCCAGGAGCTCCCTCCAGGTCTCCCATGTGGGTACAGGGGTCCAAGCAGCTGGGACTCAAACCAGCACCCACATGGGATACTGGCACTGGAGGCAGCGACTTTGCCTGCTATGCCACGACACTGGCCCTTAATATATATATATTTATATATATGTATAATTTATATATATATATATATAATTTATATATATATATATATTAAAGTTTATTTATTTGAAAGAGTTACACAGAGAAAGGAGAGGCAGAGGCAGAGAGGTCTTCCTTCTGTTGGTTCACTCCCCAATTGGCTGCAACAGCTGGAGCTGCGCCGATCCGAAGCCAGGAGCTAGGAGCTTCTTCCAGGTCTCCCATGTGGGTGCAGGGGCCCAAGGACTTGGGCCATCTACTGCCCTCTGAGGCCATAGCAGAGAGCTGGATAGGAAGTGGAGCAGCCAGGACTTGAACCGGCACTCATATGGGATGCTGGCGCCTCAGGCCAGGGCATTAACCCGCTGTGCCACAGTGCCGGCCCCCCTAATATATATATTTAAAAAATTTTAAATTCTGGAGTAGTTTTAGATTTACAGAAAAGTTGCAACTGTAGTACAGAATTTCTGTATACCTTTCATATAGCTTCCCATATTAACATCTTATGTAACTTTGGATCAGTTGTCAGAACTTAGCTAAATTGTAGATGTTTTTGGGAATTCACCAGTTTTTCTAATGTCTTTTTTATCATTATAGGATCCTACTCAGGATTCCACATTGTTTTTAGAATGTGCTTTTTTTAAAAAGTTCTGAACCATTTGTTAATAAGCTACAGATATGATGACAGTTCTTTCAGTACTTAGGCATGCAACTCCAAGCAATTCATTCTGCCATCACAATATCATTATTGTGCCCAAAGGATTTTTTAAATGTTTGGTTTATTTTCATCTACTTGAAAAGCAGAGAAATGGAGAGAGAGAGCTTCCATTCTTTCGTTCACTCCTCAAATGCACATAGCAGCCAAAGTTGGGCCAATCTGAAGCTAGAAGCCTGGAACCCCATCCAGGTCTCCCGCATTGAGTGGTAAGGACCCAAACTCTTGAACCATTATCTGCTGTCTCCCACGATGCGTTAGCTGGAAGTTGGGTTGGAAGCAGAGTTGCCAGGAATTGAACCCTGTGCTCCAACACAGGGATAATAGGTGTCTCAAGTAGCGGGGTAACCCACTGTGTCACAACACCTGCAGCATGCCAAAGAAATTTAACCTGATACAATAATTTCAGGTAATAAGTTTTCCTAATAGAGTTCCCCCATTATCTCAATAATAGTGTTTGTAAGCTGTCAGGTTCCAATAGAAGATCAAGCTTTCCATTTTGTGGTTATGTGTGTTATTTTCCTTTAAACTAGAACAGTTTGTCTGCTGCTGTTTCTTTTTTGGTCTTTCATGGCGGTAACGTTTTTGAAGATTCCAAGCCATTTGTTAATAGGATGCCTCACCATCTGAATTTGTCTATTTTCTCCTGGTGAGCTTTAAAAGTCTTAGCAACAGTACTACATAGGTTATATTTCCCACTACATGAAATAAGTATTAATGTATTGTTGGTTTGTTCCATTATCGATGATACTAAGTTTGATCACTTGGCTAAAGTGATATATTCATATTTCTCCATTGAAAAGGTACCCTTTTCCCTCTTATAGCTGGTAAGTCGCCCATAAGTTGATGTTTTTAAGACTTATGTGAATGTTCTGTTGCTGTGGCCTGTGTATTTGTGTCCCTACCAGGACTCACATGTTGAAACCTAACCATGATGGTGATGATTTTGAAGAGACGGGCCTCGGGGAAGTGATCAGGTGGTGAGGGCTGTTCTCCTGCTGGGGTTAGTGCCCTTATAAAAGAGGTTTGAGGGAGCTCTCTGTCCTTCCATGTGAGGATGCACAGCACAATCTGTGAGCAGTAGGCCTTTGTAGTTAGTGAATCTACCAATATTTTTTTTAAATATTTTTTTGAAAGTGACAGCAGTCTTCAATTTGCTGGTTTATTAATCAAATGACCACAACAGCTTAGGCTGGGACAGGCTGATGCTAGGAGCCAGGAATTCAATCTGGGTCTCCCACACAGGTGGCAGGGTAAGTACTTGAACCATTAGCCACTGCTTAGCAGGAAGCTGGATTGGAGGTGATGTAGCCAGGTCTCAGACCAGCACTCTGATATGGGATGTGTGCATTGCAAGCAGGGACTTACGCCTCTGTACCACATCACTGAACCCCTTTGCTGGTACTTTGATCTTGGACTTTGCAGCCTTCATAACTGTGAGCAATAATATTTTTTAGAAATTTCCCATTCTAAGATGTTTGTATAACAACCCGAATGGACTGATACCTGTTTAGCAGCAAACTCACCAGGTGGTAGCATCCATGTATAATCTTAGTCATTAAATTGTTAGTAGGAATCTGGTGAGTTTTTAAAGATGATGAAATTATAAAGAGGTTTCCTCTTTGCTTACAAGTTTTTTCTAGGGTTCTTTTCAAATAGCTGTGAACTGATGGATCCTTTTTTCATAGTGATATAATACATTGTCATCTTTATTCCTTGAATGCTCACATTTTTATAAATGAACCAGTAGATGGGGCCAGTGCTGTGGCATATTGGGTAAGGCCGCTGCCTGCAGTACCATCATCTCACATGAGCACCGGTTTGAGTCCTGGCTGCTCCACTTCTGATCCAGCTCTCTGCTGTGGCCTGGGAAGGCAGTAGAGGATGGCCCAAGTCCTTGGGCCCCTGCACCAGAGGAGGCTCCTGGCTCCTGGCTCCTGGCTTTGGATCAGCACAGTTTCGGCTGTTGTGGCCAGTTGGGGAGTGAACCAGCAGATGGAAGACCTCTCTCTCGCTGCCTCTCCTTCTCTTTCTGTGTAACTCTGACGTTCAAATAAATGAATAATTTTTTTTTTTTTTTTTTTGACAGGCAGAGTTAGAGAGACAGAAAGGTCTTCCTTTTCCGTTGGTTCACCCCCCAAATGGCCACTATGGCCGGTGCCTGCCCCAATCCGAAGCCAGGAGCCAGGTGCTTCTTCCTGGTCTCCCGTGCAGGTGCAGGGCCCAAGCACTTGGGCCATCCTCCACTGCCTTCCCGGGCCACAGCAGAGAGCTGGACGGAAGAGGAACAACTGGGACAGAATCCGGCGCCCCGACCGGGACTAGAACCCAGGGTACCGGCGCCGTAGGCGGAGGATTAGCCTAGTGAGCTGCAGCGCCGGCTGTGAATAAATCTTTAAAAAGTTAATGAACCAAAAGGAAGCCTCAATTCAGGCTGGCTCCTGTGTCCTTTTTCCCCAGCAGTCTTGAGCATATTTTTGCTTAATAGCACATCGTGTATTTTCCTGTGTCGGAACTGGAATCAGTCTTTTCTCGAAGGAGCTCTACTTCATTTTAATGAAGGATGGTATTAACAAATCAAAATCCAGATGTTTTATGTGTTCATTACTTCTACAGACATTTGTGTTTTTTAAGTCTTTCCAATGTACAGCGCTAAGAAATGTGTGTGTGTGTGAGTGTGTGTATTTTTTTGAAGCATCATTTTATCTAATACCTTTGTTTTCTGTCTTGTCTTTAACGTATTTGTATTTCCTATCCCACACATTAAGAACTTTGGTTCTCAAGAATTTCAATGTTTACTTATTTGGTCTTTTATTAGTTTGAGAATTACCAGTCCAATACTACTTTTTTTTTTTTCCCAATACTACTATTAACAGCAAATCAGAGTAGAGTTCAGTTTTGTTTGTTTGGTAGTTCTTCATGTCCCTGGAACATATCTCAGAGCACTGCATTCAGATGTTTCCTGAAATGATCTTTTTGTATGTCATTTCTTAGGAAATGTTTCTTGAGCTCTCTTTTGGTCTTGATATAGAGTTAGAATCTTTTTTTCTCTTCAAATTCAATTTTATGGTGTGTTTTTTTCTTTTTACTTATTTTTTGAATAGGTGTAACACATGGTTGAAAAGTCAAAATCATATCCCTTCAAAGAATTCTTACTTTCTTGCACCACATTTTCACTCTCTCAATAGCTATTATCATTAGTTGCTGATTTTTATATTTCCTATATTTCTTTTCCCAAAAATAGGCAAATATTTATGTATACTCTATTTTCTCTTAAATGACAGGTGGCGTGATATATCTAACTGTAGAATTATTTATAAAATAATTTTACACTTTTTTTTTTTTTTTTTTTTAGCTAATGTCATAGCCTGGATAATTCCCCTCTTTGGGCCTTAAAGATCTTTTTATTTCTCCTTCTCTTCCCCATTTCTGTCCTTTTTCTTCTTTCTTCCCACCCCACCTTTGCATAAGACTGTTGTAAAGGTATACCATAGTTTATTTTTTTTTCATAGATTTACGTATTTATTTGAAAATCAGTGAAGGAGAGACAGACAGATCTTCCATCTGCTAGTTCACTCCAAAGGTGTCTGCAGTGCTGGAGCTGGGCCAGGCAGAAGCCAGGAGCCAGGAACTTCCTCTGGTACTCCCATGTGGGTAGCAGGGCCCAAGCACTTGGGCCATCTTTTGCTGCTTTTCTCAGGCCACTAGCAAGGAGCTGGATCAGAAGTGGAGCAGCCAGGACATAAACTAGTGCCCATATGGGATGCTGGCACTGCAGGTACCAGCTTTACCTGCTATACCACAACATTGGCTCCTATTTAACCAGTCTCCTCTAGATGGACATTTGTGTTGTTTATAAGTTTTTGGTACTTTATAGAATTTGTCTAGAATGATATAATGCATAACCTATGTATATGGTCCATATTTATAGAGGTGTATCATTGCAGCAGATTTCTAGAAGTGAGCTTACAGATAAATAACTATGTAGTTTTGTTAGCAGGTACCTAGGCAAAAGTATTTTGGGCAGAGGAGACAGCAAGTAAAAAACAGTAGCTGTTGTGCTGAGGAAACAGCAAAGATGCCTCAGGAAGAAACAGGTCTAGAGATGAAAAGTTAGGTCTATCTTCAGGGCAATGGTGATTGCAACCTTGATTTCCCTGTTCCTAGTTGATTGCAGCACAGTTATTCAATGAACAAAGAATTCAAGGGCATTATTGTCAGGGCTATTAGGTTAGAGGAGGAAGAAATTTACAGGGACCCCAGCCATATACGACTTCACAGATAGGGGCTGGCATTGCTGTGCACCAGGGTAAGCTGCTGCTTGCAATGCCAGCATCCTATACTTGAGTGCTGTCCAGCTTCAGTTTCCACTCCGGCTTCCTGGTACTGTACCTGGGAAGGCAGTGGAAGATGGCTCAAGGGGTTGGACCCCTGATACTTATTTGGGAGACTAGGTTGGAGTTCTTGGCTCCTGGCTTTAGCCTGGCCCAGCTCAGGCTTTGTGGCCATTTGGAGAGTGAACCTGCAGATGGAAGATATTTCTCTGTCTGTCTGTCTGTCTCTCTCTCTGCTATTTAAATAAAAATAAATGAATCTTTAAAAAAAGAAGATATGTGGATAAGGGCTTATGGCTGAGAACAGATGCATGATTTGTTTGGGAAGTAATCTAGGAATAGAATGTTAATCTGTATAGGAATGAGAGAAAAACCAGAAACAGGTAAGTAAAATGGGCGTTCTTACAAAGGTTCTTGGATTCCAGGGTGAGATTTGAAGTTTAAATCAGTTGTCCCTAGAGACACCACACGTTTTTGAAGTGGGAATGGGAATGATATGTTCATTTGTGTCCTCTGTTGTCTGTCGTTATGCCCATATGTTTTTCTCTTTTAAAAATTCATTCAGTATGCTGTGTGCCTGGATCTAGTCACCGTGTATATAATGCTGTGTTAAACTGGTTTTCCTTAATATCATTGGGCAAAACTTCACATCTGTATTAAAAAATAACACAAAGTTGATAGCATTATGTAAGTTCCTAATTGCTCACTGCTATATAAGAGCTTAATTGGTTGTAAGGTGAAAACAAAAATCTGTATAGCACATGACTCTTGCTCCTGGGGGTCTTGAAATATGAGAAAGGGAATGCTTATTAAGGAGGAGCAGATGGTAACTTGTTTCTCTGTCCCTCTTATTTCTTAGAGTGGAAGGTAGGCTTGGCTCTGATGGCCAGTGCCTTGGTCACTTGCCACATATGGCTATCGAGTATCTGAAATTTAGCTAGTCTGGACTGAGGTGTGCTGTCATTGTGGAATATACTCTAGGCTTCAAAAACTTAATATGGCAAAGAGGTCATAAATTATCTCCATAATGTAAGCAATACTGGTTATATGCTATAATGTACTATTTTGTGTATATTGGGTTCCATTAAACTTAATTTCTCCTGTTTTTACTAAACAGTCTAAAAACAATTTGAAATTGCATATGTGACTGAAATTGTATTTGTATTGGACAGCATAATCTAGAGACTGGATGTAATTTAGGCTAAACATTTCTTCTATTGCATCATATCAAGAAGTGGATAGAAGGGCAGGCCTTGTGGCACAGCAGGTCAAGCTGCTGCTTGTGACAATGACATCCCCTATCAGAGTGCTAGTTCAAGTTCTAGATATACCACTTCTATTCCAGCTTCCTCCTAGCATGCCTGGGAAGGCAGTGGAAGATGGCCCAGAGGCCTTGGTCCCCTGTCACTCATGTGGGAGACCAAGATGGAGTTCCTCGCTCTTGATTTCAGCCTGGCCCAGTCCTGGCTGTTGCAGCCATTTGAGGAGTAACCAGTGGATAGAAGATCCCTCCACCCTGTCATGCTGTCTTTCAAATAAATAAGTATTTTTTAAAAGGCACATAGGAGCAAGTGTGTAGTCTGGTAATGAAGACACCCATGTCCCTCACCAGAGTACCTGGGTTTGATTTCCTGGTCCAGCTCCTGACTCCAGCTTCCCACTCAAGCAGTGACTCAAGTAACTGGGTTCCTCTCCCTTAGGTGACAGACTGGATTACCTTTCTGTCTTAGCCCTGGTTCAGCACTGGCCGTTGTGGGTCCTTAGGAGTGAACTGGAGTGGGTGTTATTCTCTTGCTGTTACTCTCTCTTTTGCAAACAAACAAAACCCATAAAATCAGTTTATCTCACTTTTAGTAATAATGAATTTGATAATTTCCAAAATTCTCTATTAATGATACATTTTGATCACTTCCAGGACATTTTAAGGGCGTCTTTTAAAATCATTCCCAAAGCTTTCTTTTTTTTCTTTAAATATTTTATTTACTTGAGAGGCAGAGTTACAGGGAGAGAGAGGGAGAGAGAGAGAAAAATAGGTCTTCCATTAGTTCACTCCCCAAATGGCCACAACGGCTGGAGCTGATCTGATACCAGGAGCCAGGAGCTTCATCCAGGTTTCCCACGAGGGTGCTGGGGCCCAAGCACTTGGACCACCCTCCTCTGCTTTCCCAGGCCATAAGCAGAATGCTGGATTGGAAGAGGAGCAGCTAGAACATGAACTGGAGCCCATATAGGATGCCGACAGCACAGGTAGAGGCTTAGCCTACTATGCTGCGGCACCGGTCCTACTTCCAAAGCTTTTATGGTAAAGATACTTTTTTTTTCCTTTTTAAAAACACTTTCAGATCTTTTCATTTTAAGATACATTCTGAGTTCTTCTGGAACTCTCCCAAGGAAAGATACGGGGTTTTGTGTGTGTGTGTGTGTGTGTGTGTTTTCTTCTGCAATTAGAAGCATGTGGAGTGACACCTTGGAAATAGTCTATTCCCAATCTTGTTTTACCTAATAGTTTCAGTACCCCTTGAAAATCCTTTTCTGGTAAGTTATTATGTTGAGATTATGCCAAATGGTGATGATCTAATGCTGTTATTTCTTTGTCACAAATACTTGTCATTCTTCATTCCTTTCTTTTTCATTTAATTTTTAAGCAGAAGAATTAGCTGTGTGGCATGTGCATTAGTCACTGCATACAATAGTTGTCTGATTAGAGAAGTTGGTTACAAATGAAATTTGAAAATATGGAATCATAGCATACATGTATAATGGTTCACTCTTCAAAGGGGGCTTTTATTGTAAATCTTTTGGGAAAGCTAGTAATCACCCCTCAGTTTCTGTTATTCTTATGACCTGAATTTACATGTATAGCACATTTACTCAACACGTTATTGAGAGCTTATTATGTGCCAGACACTGGTAAGCCCTTGGAATAGAGGGTAAGCAGAAGAACCATAGCTGTGCTGAATGGAGGCTGCATCCTTACTGTTGGGAAGACAGCGGGAGATGCCCAGAACTCTGGATGTAGGTAATTTATGAAACTGTGTCTGAGGAATCTTAATTGGGAAGGCATTATAGGCTTTTGCTAGCAACCTTATTCAAGTTGAAGTTCATAAACTTAATCCTTCTCTATGGGTCTGGTGAAAAGCATGTACACTATAGTTGGCAATTTCCTCCTGTTGTCTTCCTAATGTAATGTGATTTCAGATCCTTCTCAATGTGCAGTTTCACCTAATTTTGTCTTCTGGGGACATTTTCTAATGTTTCAGGGTCCATGCTTCCATAAGGCATGTCCCAGAGGCAAACCTGGGAGGCTCCTAAGACCCTGAGGGTGCAGAGCAGGAGAGAGGTGACTACAAGCCGATCCTGCTTTGTTCCCTAGATTCTCCCTCTGGTTCACTAGGAAGAAGCTGCACTTCCCGGCATTGCCAGTGAAGTCCATGGGAAAGCAGGGGGTTTCTACAAGCTGTAAAAAGACTTAGGGGCTTGGGGCCAGCTAGCGCAGCCCACAAGTAAGGAGTACTCTTTCATGAGATGGGATTCCAGTCTGATGTATGGGCTGAAGGACCTTTCTGTCCCTGCTTTCGGGTAAGTTATGGGATTTGTATGATCTTGCTGAATCAAGGGCTCACCCTGGGAGTGAAGAGAGGCCCCTGCTGGTTCTCAGCCACGGGATATGGTGGAAAGCTGCAGCTTCTGTGTCTTCAAGGAAAGACCAGCGGGCACTTAGCTAGATAAATGCTTTCTACGGACCTCTCAAAATAAAGGGATTTTCCTCCCAAAGGTAGGATATCTTTTCTGTTCTTTTTTTTTTAAGAATTTATTTATTTATTTGAGAGGTAGAGTTACAGACAGTGAGAGAGAGACAGGTCTTCCTTCCATTGGTTCACTCCCCAAATGGCCACAACGGCCGGAGCTACGCCGATCTGAAACCAGGAGCCAGGTGGTTCTTCCTGGCCTCCCATGTGGGTGCTGGGGCCCAAGGACTTGGGCCATCCTCCACTGCTATCCCAGGCCATAGCAGAGAGCTGGACTGGAAGAGGAGCAACCGTGACTAGAACCGGCACCCATATGGGATGCCAGCACTGCAGGTGGAAGATTAACCAACCTAGTGCGCCATGGCACCAGCCCCAAGGATATCTTTTCATTTTCCTTCTTATACCTTTCTCCAGAGGTCACTTCCTTCAGATTAGTTAAATGGACATGCCCACAGTTAGGTGTGTGTCTAACTTTAAATAAATATCTCAGTCACACCGTTATGACCTCGGGTTCCAGAATACCAAGGCAGCATTCTTTCGGAGAGAGATTTCACTTCGGATCAAGTCCAAGTTTAGTATCAGTCATCTTCTTGCTAAAGGGAAAAGGATAGCTCAAGTGGCAAGAAAACACTTCCTCCCATGAACTGGTTTGCAAGTTTCTTCTCCAAGCGTCCTGAGGATGTTCCCTTATTGAATACTCATTCACCTCTCTTGTTTCCACTCGTATCTTCTGAAGATGAACAATATTTTTTTTCCAACTTGAGGTAGGAAGGAGGATTTTTTTTTTCCCTCCAGCTTTTGCTCTTTAGTTGTGTATCAAATCAATCTCAAGAAGAAGCCAGGGAACAGAAGTCTGGGCTTGGGCAGTGTTTGCTAAGTGTCTCCTTGTGTACTTGAAGAGGGGCTGACTGACGAGTTCCTTCTGGGCTTGCTTGGCTGTTGGGAAGAGAGGAAAGGAGTGTCTGTTCTTCGCTTAAAATGTTGAACCCTGACCAAGTGAAACTCTATTTCTGGTGTCTGCCAGTAATTTCCTCCCCTTTGAAAGAAAAATTCACGGGTTTTGGCTTCAGTGAGGAGTTTGAAGTAATCAGAGGCCTGAGTGCAGGCAGAATGAGTCCTTGGGCCTGCAAGTCTGATTAAGGAACAGGGTGATGTGAAGCCCCCAGGCCAAAGTCCCCGCAGAAGGCATTAGCAGTGAGGACTGTGCTTAGCTGCTCAGAGAGGAAGATAGAATAGAGTTGTGAAGAGGGGGGAGGGTGTGTATCTCCCCCGCCTTACACTGTTACCTGGTAGGGATGGATTTGATTTTGAATGGAGTCAGCCTCCTGCCTCCTGGTAGTTCAAGAACTCACTTTGCTTCTGATGCAACTGTCTTGGGACTCTTAGTTTTAACACTACAGTTTCCCCATCCTGGTAACTCTTACCTAGGCAAAATTGGATGATCGGTCACCTTGACTGAATTTTAAGATACTTAGAGATCAAGTGATAATTGAGACTGTGGCCCAGACCTCCTTCTTCCTTTGTTTCTTAGTAGGAGGCAGCTTCAAAGATGTCATGGGAAAGGTGTTAGTGTGTCTGTATTAAATTCAATTTTCTCATGAAATTTCTGAAGTACCCTCACATACAGAATGCCCCCAGAGTGTTTACAGGATCCTGAGGAACAAACAAAAAAACAGTAGCTGCCGTTGACTGCATACTTACTATGTGCTGCATGGAGAATCTTGGCAACTGAGGAGCTTTTAAATTTTATTTGAAAGGAGAAAAGGGGTGGGGGAGGGGAGAGGGAACCCCATTCTGTTGGTGTACTTCCTAATTGTCTACAGCGGTTGGGCTGGTAAGAGGCTGAGGCTGGGAGGTCCCAGGTGGGTGGTAGGAAACCGACCACTTGAGCCATCACTGCTGCCTCCCGGGGTCTGCATTAGCAGGAAGCCAGAGTCAGGAGCTGGAGCTGGAAATCCAACCTAGGGACTCCAAAATGGGATGCAGGCATCTAAACTACTACACCAAATGACCACCCTGCTAGGATATTTTTAATCAGATTTTTATGGAGGAAGAGACCAGAGCTGAAGGCTGTGACAAATTGTATTTCCCAAAGTCAAATAGAACGCTGCTGAGCCACATTTCAACTTAAGTGTGCCTGAATCTAAAATCTGTGCTCTTTCCACTAAATGAAGAGCTTATTGAAGTTGATGGTAAGTGGACAATTTATCTGATTTAGCAAAGCTCTGTGGCCCACCATTTCCAAACTCATTGCTATTCTTCGTGGTGGTATAAGGTTCCCTGGGGGTAATGTAAAGCTGTCCAGGAAGCTACATGAGCTACTTGGTCTGATAATTGTCACAGCACCTGAATAATCTTTCAGTTCTTAACTAATAAGTGCCTGGCACATAGAAGGTGCTGTTAGGAGTAGCTCTGTAGTTTTAATTAGGACATGTGAGCAGTAATCCTGAACTGAAGTGTTTTAGCTAATGAAAGACAATTCAAGAATTTTAATATAAAAGTGACCAAAGAGTCAGTGTATTAAAGAAAGAAATTATACACTTCTTGAGTTGCAAATTAGGCAAACTGCCCCTCCCCAACTTATTTTCCAAGGGAAATCTATCCTCTTGGTTGTTTGATTTGGGATAGATAGAAGACAGACTTCCTTGCCATAATAAAAGGTGCTATGCACATAATACTAAGGTAGACACCAAAGATTCTATTCTAGGGCTACAAGCTGTAAATGGTTTATTTCAGGGGAAAATCTGATCTAGGCGCTCAGTCCTAAGAAATCCCTGTGCTAAGAGCAAAGATGATTGAAACAGTTAGCTCACTGATTGAAGTCCTGACTTGTGGGCATCACAGGAAAATGCCTTGGATTGTGTGGAGGGAAGCAGAAAGCTTTTGGGTACCTTTTGCGTTTTTTTCCAAACTTCACACCTGAGAGTTGTGCCTTTACCAGAAAATGAAAGTTATAATCGCAAAATTTAGAGAAGGTAGATTTGTGGAGGTCTCAAATATAACAGAGGAGACACATGAGTCTGTCCGGTCCAGTTCAACAAACACCGTGCACCCACAGGTTTCAGGGTAGTGTGCTAGATGCTGGGCGTGCAAGGAGGAGCGGCATGTGCCCTCTGATCTCAAGGGGCTCACATGGAGGCACAGGAAATAGGAAATGCATAAAGGCGTTTTTTTTAGGGCTGACTTTGAACCCTCATACGGATCAGTCTGTGCAGACTGCCGGAACAAAATACCATAGCTTGGGTGGCTCTAACCAAAGGGACTGATTTTTCTTATGATACTGGAGGCTGAATGTCTGACTCAGGATACCAGCATAGGTGGGTTCTGGTGAGGGTTCTCTTCTGGCCTGAGGTGTGCCCACATGGTCTGTCTTCCATATACATGCGTGTGGAGAGAGAGAGAGAAGAGATAGAGAGAAAGGAAGAGGGAGAGAGCTTTCTCTCTTTTTATAAGGCCCTCAATCCTACTGAGCCACAATCTACCCCCTCCCCATGACCTCATTTAACTTTAATCATTTCCTAAGGGCCCTTTCCCCAGATATAGTCACCTTGGAGGCTACGGCTTCAGCTTATGAATTTTGTGGAACACAATTTAGTTCAAAGCAATAGGCCTTAACACATCATAACAGGCATATTAATGTGTACCCATACCATATGTTATCTCTACATATATATATATTTTGCTATATTGTAAATGAAAATATTTTTATAACTTTGTTTTAGAAATTATTTAACTATGAATGACTCATTTAATTTCAGTAACTCCCTGTTGGTAATCCATTCATGCTTGGGATTTTTCCTGAACAAGAGAGCTTAAATTATTTTTGAAACTGTGAATTCTAAATTAGACAATTAATGAAATTGACATACTAGATTTTTATAAGATCACAATTTATATTTGATAGTTTTTATATAAGCACATGTATTTAAAAATTTTTTTTCAATTTATTTTCACCTTATTTGACAGAAAGAGAGAGACTGTTAAAGATCTTCCCTGTACTGTATCCTTTCCTAAATGCCAGCAACAGCCAGGACTGGGCAAGGTTGAAGCCAGGGACCTGGAACTCAATCTGGGTCTCTCATGTGGGTGGCAGGTACCCAAGTATGTGAGCCAGCATCTGCTGGCCCCCATTCTGCACATTAGCAGGAAGCTGGGTGGGAGTCAGAGCAGCCAGGACTCCAGCCTGGCACTCCAGGATGGAATGTGGGCATCCCAAGAGGTAGCGTCTGCCCTGAGTGTATGTATTTTGGAGCCACTACCTTTTTTTGGGTTTCAAATAATTATACACGCTCTGGAAAAGCTTGTTAGACTTTGTAATACCTACTGGATAAAGGGGCTGGGGGTGTTTCAGAGATCCATTTCACACTTCTGCACTCCCACCCCTAACCTCTCTTCCTAGCTCTGCTGCAGCATTTTCAGCTCTGTTAGTCTCTCAGTGTCTTACTGACATGTTACCTGTGTATGTGCCGTGCCTTCTCTTCCCTTCCAGCCTACCTCCCATTATATTTTCCTTGTCATCTTTGTTAGGCTGACATCACCAGTGAGCTAGCGGAGGCTTGGAAGCTGTTACAGTCTCTACACTCACTGGTTTCAGGTTTTAGGGTGATTTTATGATGAGCTTTTAAATACCCAGGAAACTTATGATACTGATTACTATATTTCATCCTTTGAGACCTGTATATTTGGCCTGGAGTAAGGCTTGGGGATTTTTTTTTTTTTTAAGATTTATTTTTATCTACCTGAAAGAGATCTTCCATCCTCTGGTTCACTCCTTGATTAATAACAAGAAGAGTGCAATCCATATTATGATATCATGAAATGCCATTGGCTGTGTAAGAGGCTCTCAGAGAGCTTCCCAGCTGTTTCCAAGATGCCCTCAGTTGCCTTAAGAGTGGTCAGGAATGTTCGGCTCTGGCCACCAGGTGCTGCACTTCAATGGCCATTTTTTTTTAAATAAAGATTTATTTATTTGAAAGGTAGAAATACACAGAGAGAAAGAGTCGGGGAAAAAGAGAAATCTTCCATATGCTGCTTCACTCCCCAAATGGCTGCAATGGCCAGGGCTGGGCCAGGTCAAAGCCAGGAGCTTCTTCTTGGTCTCCTACATGAATGCAGAGGCCCAAGTACTTGGACCATCCTCTGCTGCTTTCCCAGGGGCATTAGCAGAAAGCTGGATTGGAAGTGGAACAGCCAGGACTCGAACCAGCGTCCATATGGGATGCCAGCACTGCAGGCAGAGGCTTCACCTTTTACACCATTTTACAGCACAGTGCCGGCCCCTTCAATGACTATTTCTACCACAACATTTATAGGAAGAAATGTCACTGCCTCTTGTTAATTTTGTCTCAAGTATGAAATCAGGTGCAAACTCTATTGTTTAAAAAATTATTTTTATTTCCTTGAAAGAGAAAGAGACAGAGGCAGAACTTCCAACCTTTGGCTAACTCTCCAAATACCCACAGCTGGGTCAAAGCCTGGAGCCCGCAATTCAGTCCAGGTCTCCTGTGGGTGGCAGGAATCCAAGTACTTGAGTCACCTGCTGCCTCCCAGGGTGCGTGTTAGCAGGAAGCTGGAATTAGAAGCAGAGGCTGGACTCAGCCATTCTGATACAGGATTCGATTGTCACAAGCAGCACTAAATACTTGCCTCTTTTTTTTTTTTTTTTTTTAAATCATAACCAGTGGAAGTTTACTTGGCTCCGTATTCTGGAGGCCGCATCTGGTGAGGGTCTTCATGCTGGATCATAACATGGTAGAAGCCAGCACCTGGTGAGAGAGCATGAGGTACAAACTTTACAAGGGCCGAGAAGCACAGAACACAGTAACGACCACATTGGCCAGGCTGGGGCTCATTCTGTGAGCACTCCACGCCTTCCATGAGGTCAGGTACAGCTTGTCCTGCACCACGGCCGGCACTCCAGTAGTTGACGTTCAGGTAAAGTTGATTCGGCGTCAGCATGAGAAGGAAGTTTTCCTCACCTTGTATTTGAGGTCTCGCCCTTGGCCTTCATTTCCTAATTCAGAATGCTAAGACTGTCTGCTCAGTTTGGTTCCTTATCAGGGTTCAATACTTGAGGGTGCAGCTCACCGAGGGTCACCTTGTTACACCCTCTGGACACAGTAGTCTCATTATATGTCCTTCACTCACACAGGAACCCCAGAGGTAGTTTTTTTCATCTGAACCAATGGAAAGCAGAGAGGTTAAGCCACATAACCAAGATCAAGCCTCCAGGAATTGGCATGCTGGGATTTAAACCGAGACTACTTGGTTTCAAATTTGTGAACTTTCCTGTTACGAAACCCTGAAGGAGTGGACAGGATGTTGAATTTGAGTGAAAGGATTTGGAATAATAATGCTGTTAGGGCAAAAAGTCCAGAGGAGAATGCCACGGTGCAGGAGGGGGAGGGTATGAAGGCAGCTTGGGCTGTGAGTTAGGAGCCCTTGGGCACAACTGGGTCCTAACTTCCCTGTTTTTGCTCTGCCCTGGCCTCATGTTACCCTTCTGAAGCATCTTGGTTTCCAAGTTCACCTCTGTCCTTGATTTTCCAGGAGCCATGGAGCAGCCGGCACGGTGGTGAAGCAGCCGGTCCGCGGGGCCAGTGCTAGGACCACAGTCACGGCGATTGTACAGACGGGCGGGGACTGGAGCACTGGCCTCTTCAGTATCTGCAGAGACAGGAGAGTGTGTACGTTTTCGATTTTTCATTTGAGCTCCTCCTCGCTGTTTCGTTTGCCAAGACATCAATGAGTAGAAAAGCTACATCAGGCCCCCAGGAGAGAAATTAAATGGCTTCAGAATAATAGGACTAATCTTTTAGTGACTCAAATGCACTCCTTGGCTGGAAAAATCTTGTTTTTCAGCAGTGTGAATGCTTTTGTAAAAGAAGGGCTACTATCAAGATTTTTTTTTTAATCACAAAATCCACTATTGGCAAAGGTGCGCAAAATAGATTCCTTCGTTCACTGCTGGTGGGAGTATGAGTTGGTATAGTCATCCTGGTAGAAGGCTTAGTAATACATATAGAAAAGACCTTGAGTGTTACATAGATTTCGACCTAGTAATTACATTTTTAGGAGCTTAGTCTGAGAAAATAAATCATTTGCGAAGATTTAGTGGGAACATTAAATTTTGCAGTATTGGTTATTACAGCAAAAACCTGGAACAATGTAAATATTAAACAGAGTAACAATTCAACAATGCAAATATTCATAGAATCAGTTATTATACAGTCATGAAAAGTCCTATCCGAAAATGGCACTTTAAGAAATGAAAAGATGTTTTCGATAAATTTTCAGGTTAGAGAAAAAGATTGCAAAATGATGAACATTAGCGTTTTTTTCCAAGGGGAAATTCTTAGAAAAATATCTGGGAGGATATGAATACAAATGTTTTTATTTATAGCAGGTGTCTCTGGATGGTAGGCTAATGGGTGATTTTAATTTTCTTTTTATTTATCTCTTCAATATTTCTGTGAAGAATATGTAGTAGTCTTATTAAACACCAGAAAAATTATAGGATAAGCCTCCTTTATGGATTGAAATTTTTTCAGACCCTGGTTCAGCTGTAGAGAGAGACAAATTGTCCACTGGTTATATGTTACCCTGGGTTTGAAGTTTAAAACACATTCATCTCTTTCTACCTTAGGATAGACTGACCCACCTCTGGTACATGTCAGGGACCCCTGCTGGGACCTGATACTCTTGCCCTAGGGAGTAATTGGGTCACGGAATCTCTTTCACAGGAGCGGGAAATCAGTTTAGATACAAGGGCAAATCTCTTAGGTTCAAAAACTCAATAGAGCTTGGGTCAAATCTTTTTGAAGAAATGACTCTCCTCGTCCTCTAAAGGCTTCTGGCCAGATCTCAGTTTGTCATTGAATCCTCACAGGAGAGACCCACCCTGGAGTTCTGAGGCAGTCCTCATTCAGTCGAAAGTCTTCCCTGGGGCTGGCATTGTGGTGGGGTAAAGCCGCCGCCGGAAGTGCTGGCATCCCATATGGACTCTGGTTTGAGTCCCGGCTGCTCCTCTTCCAATCCAGCTCTCTGCTATGGCTTGGGAAAACAGTGGAAGATGGCTCAAGTCCTTGGGTCCTTGCACCCACGTGGGAGACTCGGAAGAATCTCTTGGCTCCTGGCTTAGGCTTGGCCTAGTTCTGGCCAGTGCAGCCATTTGGGGAGTGAACCAGTAGATGGAAGATCTCTTTCTCTCTCTCTAACTTGACCTTCAAATAAATAAATCATTCTTTCTAAAAAGAAAGAGAAAGTCTTCCCTGTGATCCAGAGCTTGGCAGGTCTCTTTCTGACACTGCCACTGAAGTGGGTTTGTGACCTGACTACTGACAGCAGCCGTTCTGTGCTCTCAGGAGTCTTCCTGGTTCTCTGCTGTTAGAGTGACTTTGGCTTTCACTCAAGGTACAGAGAGGGTAGAGTAACCAACAGTGCTGAGATGTGGACATCTAGCCTCGGACTGATACGAGGATCATTTTCCTTTTATAGCTAAGTGTTGGGGACTGGGAGAACATCACTGCACTTTCTTTCTTTTTTTATTTTATTTTATTTTTTTTAACTTTTATTTAATGAATATAGATTTCCAAAATACAGCTTATGGATTACATTGGCTTCCCCCCCTCCCCAATGACTTCCCTCCCACCCGCAACCCTCCCCTTTCCCACTCTCTCTCCCCTTCCATTCTTATCAAGATTCATTTTCAATTTTCTTTATATACAGAAGATCAGTTTAGTATACATTAAGTAAAGATTTCAACAGTTTGCACCCACATAGAAACACAAAGTGAAAAATACTGTTTGAGTACTCGTTATAGCATTAAATCTCAATGTACAGCACATTAAGGACAGAGATCCTACATGAAGAGTAAGTGCACAGTGACTCCTGTTGTTGACTTTACAAATTGACACTCCTGTTTATGGCATCAGTAATCTCCCTATGCTCCAGTCATGAGTTCACCGACTCTTATCTTATTTAGACAAGGTCATAGTCAAAGTGGAAGTTCTCTCCTCCCTTCAGAGAAAGGTACCTCCTTCTTTGAAGACCTGTTCTTTCCACTGGGATCTCACAGAGATCTATCTTTCATTTAGGTTTTTTTTTTTTTTTTTTTTTTGCCAGTGTCTTGGCTTTCCATGCCTATGCCTGAAATACTCTCATGGGCTTTTCAGCCGGATCCGAATGCCTTTAGGGCTGGTTCTGAGGCCAGAGTGCTGTTTAGGACATCTGCCATTCTATGAGTCTGCTGTGTATCTCGCTTCCCATGTTGGATCGCTCTCCCCTTTATTTATTCTATCAGTTAGTATTAGCAGGTGCTAGACTTGTTTATGCATCACTGCACTTTAAACTAGGGCAAAGCCTGGAATATCATGCAGTAGTTAAGAGAACAGGTTTGTTTCAGAGATAGACTTCACACTGTTTTTTTTTTTTTTTTTTTTTTTTGACAAAGTTAGATAGTGAGAGAGACAGAAAGAAAGGTCTTCCTTTCCTTGATTCACCAACCAAATGGCTGCTACAGCTGGAGCTACGCCAATCCGAAGCCAGGAGCCAGGTGGTTCTACCTGGTCTCCCATGTGCGTTCAGGGGCCCAAGCACTTGGGCCATCCTCCACTGCCCTCCCAGGCTGCAGCAGAGAGCTGGACTGCAAGAGGAGCAACCGGGACTAGAAACCGGTACCCATATGGGATGCTGGTGCCACAGATGGAGGATTAACCAAGTGAGCCACGGTGCTGGCCCCAGCTTGATTTCTAACTCTGCCTCTTACTAGCCATATGACCTTGAGCATGTTTTATGGCTCTTCATTTTTCTACCTCCTAGGTGCCTACCTTAAGGATGAATCAAGAGTAAAGCAGATAGTGCATAGACCCCACTCTTTTATTTTTTTTTAATTTTTTTTTCCCCAAAGAAACCTTTTATTTAATGGGTAGAAGTTTCTTAAGTTTAACTTTAGGAATATAGTGGTTCTTTCCACCATACCTGCCCTCCCACCCCAATTTCCACTGCACCTCCTCCTCCCTCTCCCCTTGCCAGTCTCATTCTTCATTAAGATTCATTTTCCGAGCCGGCGCCGTGGCTCACTAGGCTAATCCTCCGCCTTGCGGTGCTGGCACACTGGGTTCTAGTCCTGGTTGGGGCGCTGGATTCTGTCCTGGTTTCCCATCTTCCAGGCCAGCTCTCTGCTGTGGCCAGGGAGTGCAGTGGAGGATGGCCCAAGTGCTTGGGTCCTGCACCCCATGGGAGACCAGGATAAGTACCTGGCTCCTGCCTTCGGATCAGCGCGGTGTGCTGGCCGCAGCGCACTGGCCACAGCGGCCATTGGAGGGTGAACCAACGGCAAAGGAAGACCTTTCTCTCTGTTTCTCTCTCTCACTGTCCACTCTGCCTGTTAAAAAAAAAGATTCATTTTCCATTAGCTTTGTATACAGAAGACTAACTCTATAGTAAGTAAAGATATCAACAATTCACACATCACACACACACACAAACTGTCTGAGAACCAGTTTTACAGTTAACTCTCATAATGCAAGTCATTGAGGATAGAGGTCCTGCACAGCGGCTCTTGTTAATTTCACAATTAACACTCTTATGTATGACATCAATGACCACTTGAGGCTCAAAGTGGAAGTTCTCTCCTATCTTTAGAGAAAAGTATATCCTTTGATGGCCACTTCTTTCCACTGGGGTCTCATTCACAGAGATCCTTCACATAGGACATTTTTTCTGCCACGGTGTCTTGGCTTTCCATGCCTGCCAAGCTCTCATGGGCTTTTCAGCCAGAGCAGAATGCCTTAAGGGCTGATTCTGAGGTCAGAATGCTGTTTAAAGCAATTGATAGACTCCACTCTTAACACCACTTTGGAGTTTAACTGAGTCAGTTAGGTGTTTTTAGTTGCCAGCCATACTAGGTTGAATAGAGTTTCCTTAAAATTCACATAATTTTGGTGTATCTGAATGTGATTTTATTTGGAAGTAGGGTCTTTACGATGTAGTCAAAATAAAGTCATACTGGCTGAGGGTAGGCCCTAATCACTGACTGGATTAGGCAGAGGCAGAGATTGGAGTGACATCTACAAGACAGGAAGGTGTGGGGTTGCCAGCAGCCCTCAGAAGCTAGGAAAGATACAGGGAACACATTCTCCCTTGGGCTATTTAGGTGAAACCAACTCTGCCAACACCTTGATTTTAGACTTCTAGCCTCTAGAATCATCCATTGAGAGAATATCGGTTGTTTAAAGCTGCCCAGCTTGTGGTATTTTATTACGGTATCCCTAGGAAACTGAACAGCAAAATTAGATCCCATTTGAAAATACAAGGCAGCTCCGAGAATCAAAGACTAAGTTAAAAACCAAGACCTGAAGGGACAGTTGCACTTTTTAAAATTTATTTGACAGGTAGAGTTTTTTTTTCAGGTTTTGAGGTTTATTAAAATAAAGTATTAGCAAACAATTGCAAAAACAAATTTTTTAAGAGTTACGGCTTTGAAAAGCACAATATAGTAAAACCTAGTACATGTTTGTAAGTATCAAAAAGAACAGTCGAAGCAAGTTGCTAGAATTTCATTTTGTCAATATCAACAGAAACGGACAAGTACAAATGAGAAGCAGACCTGCAGCGCAGCCGTTGGTTTGGTCTTTATCATCTGCATGTGAAACACCTTTCTAGGAGAAAGTCAGCTGTTGCATACATTCATCCCATTTTCCTGACAATCTTACCCGATTTCAGTGATTGCAAAATGCAACTTTAACCACACAGGTTAAAAAGGAAATCACTTGCTGAACCAGCCCCTTCTAGAGTCCCTAGAGTTATTTTAGGAACAAATCAAAGCAGTGTCATCACCAGCGGTAATAAAAGGCAGAAACCTGGCACTAAAAGATTTCTGTTACAAGGATTTGGGATTCTTTGGCCTCACTGGAGTTTTGTTATAGCTCACACCTGCTAGTAATCAAGAAGACACTATTCATTCATGAAGGGGAAAAACTACCTGTAAACAAAATTCCAAATGTTTAAAGGTAACTTCAAGTAAATTCATATTGTACAATGGCTTACGACGATTCTAGGAATTTTAGGAAGTGAGTTATTTAGACAAGAATGACACCAACCTTTCTCACGCTGCCATGAAAGACCAATCCATCCCGGTCTATAACTGGATCTTTTGAACAAAGTAACTCATCACTTGTGTAACATCAGCTGCTCCTGGCAAATAGCATAGTATACATTTTCTCATTTACAAAGCAACACACCCATCAGAGCGTGAACTCACTTCCACTGGTTTTGGCGAACCACCCAACTGTAGGATGTCACTTAGTTTACAGGACAGCAGTCCTCTGGGAAACAAGCGATCCAATGTGGCAGGCTTGATAAACATGGTTACTCCTGTAACCAGCATGACAGAGTTTTACAGACTGTGAGAGAGAAAGGGGCATAGAGACAGAGACAGAGACAAAGAGGTCTTCTGTTGGTTCACTCTCCAAATAGCTGCAATAACTGGACCTGCACCCATCTGAAGCCAGGAGCCAGGAGTTTCTTCCTGGTCTCCCATGTGGGTGCAGGGGCCCAACCACTTGGGCCATCCTCCACTGCTATCCCAGGCCACAGCAGAGAGCTAGACTGGAAGAGGAGCAACCAGAACTAGAACCTGGAGTCCATATGGGATGCTGGCACTGCAGGCAGAGGATTAACCTAGTGTGCCATGGCACTGGCCCCAGTTGCATTAGTATCAGGGGCTAACTTACAGTCCAATCAACTTCAAATGTTTTTATCCTTCTGCTGTTCTGTCTGATAATTGATGTTTCAGTAGAAGCAACTCAATTAGCCTAGTTTGGGCCACAAGTCTACTGATTGGCCAGGCCAGGGAACTCTGGCTAACAATAATGAAAAGATAATTTCATAAATTTACTATTGGGGTCCAATTGCCTGGAAAAATCTCAACAAAAATCACTATAATTCACTGGGGTAGGCCAGAGCCAGGAGCCAGGAGCTTCTTCTGGGTCTGCCATATGAGTGGCAGGGGCCCAAACAATTAGGCCATCTTCTAGTGCCTTTCCCAGGGCATTAGCAGGGAGGCCCCTCTGTGCTTTGAAAAGTCCTTTTGGGCCGGCGCTGCGGCTCACTAGGCTAATCCTCCGCCTTGTGGCGCCGGCACACCGGGTTCTAGTCCCGGTCGGGGTGCCGGATTCTGTCCTGGTTGCCCCTTTTCCAGGCCAGCTCTGCTGTGGCCCGGGAGTGCGATGGAGGATGGCCCAAGTACTTGGGCCCTGCACCCCATGGGAGACCAGGAGAAGTACCTGGCTCCTGCCATCGGATCAGCGTGGTGCGCCGGCCACGGCGGCCATTGGAGGGTGAAACAACGGCAAAAAAGGAAGACCTTTCTCTCTGTATCTCTCACTGTCCACTCTGCCTGTAAAAAAAAAAAACAAAAAACAAAACAAACAAACAAAAGTCCTTTTGGATAGGTCCCCATGGCCATGATGCAGAATTCAAAGCTGCCTACCCCTTTTGAATACGAAAAGCAAGCACTCCAGCCTGCTTTCCACCACCCAGTTCTCTCCAGAGGCAACTACTCTTACTGAACACAGACATCGTCCATGTTTTTAAGCACATATAAAAATTGAAATTATGAAAATAGATTTTAAGAATTAAAAGTATCATATAATCATTATAAAAAACAAAAATGAAAAACTGTAAAAGAAAAAAGCAATATGCTATAATCCCAGCCCTGGAAGATAACCGTTGTTAGTATTTTGGTGTCTATCCTTACTGATATTTTGCTTTGTTGCTTGTGTGTATGTGTATCATTTATACAAATGGTAGACTTATAAACACTATTCTGTACCTTTGTTGTGTTTTAATTTTTTAATTAAAGATTTATTTATTTATTTGAAAGAGTTGCAGAGACAAGGGAGAGGCAGAGAGAGAGAGAGAGAGAGAGCGAGCGAGGTCCTCCATCCGATGGATCACTCCCCAGTTGGTTGCAACGGATGGAGCTGTGCTGTTCCGAAGTCAGGAGCCAGGGGCTTCCTCTGGGTCTCCCATGTGGGTGTGGGGACCCAAGGACTTGGGCCATCTTCCACTGCTTTCCTAGACCATAGCAGAGAGCTGGATTGGAAGTAGAGCAGCCTGGTCTCGAACTGGTGCCCATATGGGATGCCGGTGCTTCAGGCCAGGGTGTTAACCTGCTGGACCACAGCGCCGGCCCCTGTTGTGTTTTAATTTAACAATCTGCCTAGGTGATCAGACTTCTTAAATTGCTGCAGAAATTTCATTGTATGAGTGTGCTACAGAATATTTATGGAGAAGTTCCCATTGGTGGGCCTTTCTGTGGTTTCCAGACATTTTGCTATTCAAACCAATGCTCTATGGCTGTCTTTGTCCAGGTGTCATTTCACACATGGAGGTTTAACTGTTGGACAGTTGCTGAGGAGTAAACCTGCCTGTCAAATAAAATAGGCTGTTTCAGCTCTTGCTAAGATATTGCCAAATAGCTTTCCACTTAGAAGTTGGATTAATTTATACTCCCACTGGCAATGTATGACTGTGCTCCATTCCTTTTTGGAGCATCTCTTAATGTTAGAAGGTTCTGCCTCTTTGTAATAATTGATGTAAAATGTGCTTCTGTGAAATTTCCACCCACAATACCTTACAAAGTGTTAGTTGTATTATGCTGTACATGTCATTGAGCAATGTGGTTTTTTTTTTTTTTAATTCAAAATGTATCTTAGAGATTTAGCCTTGTTGGTATTTAATTGATCTCTCCCTGTATTCTTAATTATTCCATAGAATGGTTATGTCTCCTGGTAACTTGTACTTCAGGATATTAAAGTACATTTGAATTGTTTTAAATTTCAAGTTACAAACAATGCTGCCAGAGACTATCCTTGTGACAGTTTCCTTGTATACCTGTGTAAGCATTACTCTAGGGTAGATACTGCTAAGTGGAATAACTGGGTCCTATAGGATTTTTTTTTAAAGATTTATTTATTTATTTGAAAGAGTTACACAGAGAAGAGAAGGAGAGGCAGAGAGAGGTCTTCCATCTACTGGTCCACTCCCCAATTGGCAGTGGCCAGAACTGTGCCGATCTGAAGCCAGGAGCCAGGAGCTTTTTCAGGGTCTTCCCACATGGGCACAGGGGCCCAAGGACTTGGGCCGTTTTCTACTGCCTTCCCAGGCCATAGCAGAGAGCTAGATTCGAAGTGGAGCAGCCAGGACTCGAACCGGCGCCCATATGGGATGCCAGCACTGCAGGCAGTGGCCTTACCCGTCACGCCACAATGCCAGTTCCAGGATTTTAAATTGTAATAGATTCAGCAAAGTTGTCTTCCATAGTGGTCGTGCCAATTTCCACTTCCGTCTATTTGTGGAGAGAACATGGTTCCCCACAATAGATGATATTAACAAACTTTGAAAACTTTGGCATTCTCGTGGATAATAAATGGTTTCTTGTTGCCTTAGTATACGTTTCTAATGACATTAAGCAGCTTTTCGTGATTCTTATTGTCCTTTGTGTTTCATGTTCAGTGAACTATTTGCTCATGCCCTGTTCCCATCTTTGGTTTAATCTTTTATGTATTGGTCTATAGGAGTTCTTTGTGTATTATAGATAATTTAGGCCTATGATAGTATCAATAAAAAGGGACACAGAATAGAGAGGAGACAGGATACGAACTTGCAGCCAGAATGAATTTATTCACAGAGGTGGGTGCACACAGGCGGAATACGTGGCAGAGGGCCCAGGCCCTCAGTGGGCTGGGCCTTATTATCTTCGGATATGCTGAGAGTCCAGAGTCAGGTGGGGGGCAGTAGCTAGAGGTGAGTTTCTCCATAACAAGTTTTTCAAACCTGGAAAAGAATGCAGGGGGTGGGATGGGGTGGGGAGGGGAGCAATGCAGGGTGTGAGACCGAGATGGTCTCTTGGAAGGATTCAGGGATAAGGGGTGAATTCCAGTTATCTCTCTTTTCGGGCAAGGAGCTGGAATGGCTGAGGTTTATGTCTTTGTTCCATCAGTAGGTATCGCAGTAAATTCTGTTAAAGACAAAGGACCCCATGGTCCTTTTTGTGCACATCTATTCTTGGGGTGTGATTTGACTATTTTCCTTCCTTCCTTCCTTCCTTCCTTCCTTCCTTCCTTCCTTCCTTCCTTCCTTCCTTCCTTCCTTCCTTCCTTCCTTTTTTTTTTTTTTTTTGTTTAAGGATTTATTTACTTATTTGAAAGGCAGGGTTACAGAGAGAGAGAGGACGATACAGAAAGAGGGAGATCATCTATCTGCTGGTTCACTCTTCAAATGGCCACAATAGCTGACGCTGAGCCAGGCCGAAGCCAGGAGTCAGGAACTTCTTCCAGGTCTCCCATGTGGGTGCAGTGGCCCAAGGACTTGGGCCATCCTCCGCTGCTTTCCCAGGGGCATTAGCAGGGAGCTGGATTAGAAGTGGAGCTGCTGGGGCTCAAACGTTACCCATAGGGGATACCAGCATTGCAGGTCAAAGTTTAACCTTTTATGCCACAATGCTGCCCTGATTTGCAATTTGCATATCCCCCTGCACTCCTTGCAGTACAGAGCAGTAATAATTGACACAAAAGATCATTTTTAAAGAAGTTGCATAATTTAAGAGTGCCCAACAGGAGTACAACTGAAGTAATGATAGTGAGGATGGCGTTCTGGAGCACACAAATCCACACCCCTATGGCGTAACAGATAAATGTGGAAAACACGAGAAGATGCGGATGTATGTGTAGTTAGTAGGACCTGGAGGTCAGACTACCTGAGTTCAGATCTGGCCTCTGCCCCTCACTGGCAGTCATTGAATCTGGGCAAATTGCTTAAGACTTCTAGGTGTTACTTTCCCCATCTGTAAAAATGAGGATAATAACAGGACCTATTTTATATGACTGATGGAGAGATTAAATGAGTTAATATAGGGAAATTATATTTTTACCAGAGCTATATAAATATTAGCTGTTATATAATAAAAGTTTGTTCTGTAGTGTGTATGTGTGTGTGTGTGTGTGTGTGTGTTGTGTTTTAAATCACATCTGACTTTTAAACCAATTGAATTTTGGGTGTGTTTCCTTCAGCCTCTCGTACCACCTGCTAATGAACACTTAGATAACATGATTATATGACATAAAAGATTAAAAATAAAGATAACAGCATGAGTTTTTTAAAAAAAGGCATATGAGTCATAAAAATATGGTACAGGAGTTCCAGTGAACATAAACAGCTTCTTTGCAATATACTTGCTAAGGAAAGTGGGCATTTCTTTTAAGCAGTTAAAGTGTTGCAGCTGAAGCAATTGTGAAAACACAATTTATCGGTCACTTAGTTTGCCAGCTTTACAATCATGTGATTTTTGATTGATTTTTTTATTTGATGGGATTTTCTGTATTTTATAATTCATTCATAAAGTAGAAGTTGATTGGTCTTTATGGGCCACTGATTCCAGATTTTTCTATTTCAAGATTGTACACATTGTGACCACTCTCTACCTACTGGTACATTTTTATTGGACCTTGTGTTCTTTGAGCTGTTCCAATGGTCAGTGCCAGGTGGGGCCTGCTGTTCTCCCTGGGATTTTATTTTATTTTATTTTCTTCAAAGATTTATTTATTTGAAAGACAGAGTTACAGAGAGGAAGGTAAAGATAGAGAGAGAGAGGTCTTCCATCTGCTGGTTCACTTCCCAAATGGCCGGAGCTATGCCAATCTGAAGCCAGGAGCTTCCTGCAGGTTTCCCATGTGGGTGCAGAGGCCCAAGGACTTGGGCTGTCCTCTGCTTCTTTCCCAGGTGCATTAGCAGGGAGCTGGATCAGAGTGGAGCTGCTAGGAGATGAACTGATGCCCATACTGGATGCCAGTGCTGCAGACCAGGGCCTTAATCCACTATACCACAGCACCGGCCCCAAGGAATTTTATTTTTCAGTGCAGAATGAAATATCCTAGACTTATGAGAGACTGAATTCAGAGCTTGCCGTGGGCCAATGATGCTCACAGCAGATGATTGACTATGTTGAGACTCCTGAATGGATGAAAGAGGTGTCTTGCTCCTCAGCCTGCTCCATCCCTCCTCCCCAGCTTCAACCACTCCTTCAAGCACTGTGCAAACCTGAAGCTGTCTGGAGTCCTAGGACATACCTTGACAGTTCTAAGACAAAGTAGCATACCTGACTTTTGGCTTCATTGTCACTGAAGTTTGGAGTAAAGCAGTAAGCAGTACTTACTGTTGGGGAGGGAAGTATAAGCAGGGACAGGATGTTGACAGGAAGTTCTTCTGGGTGCCCATGTCATGGTACATAAGACTTTGAATTTGCTGCACTAAAGGGCTAAGGTTTGCATTCCCTAGAATGACTACAGCGGAAAAGGCTGGCAGCACCAAGAAATTGGTAACGATGGTTGGTGAGGGTGTGGAACGGTTAGAACATCTTGTACATTGCTGGAGGGAGTGTCAGCACTGATACTTGGAGAACTGTTTGCTATTTTTTGTAAAGTTAGATATCTATCTACCCCATGACCTGGCAGTTCTACTCCCAGGAATCCCCTCAAGTGAAATGAAAACAAATGTACACACAAGTACTTATAGATGAGTATTCATAGCTTTCTTATTCATAATAGTAAGAAGATGGAGTGATTGACCATCCATCAATGGGGGAATGGATAAGAAAATTTGTGGAAGGTTAATAGAATGGACTACCACTCAAAATTAAAAATGTAGCTACAGATTCATGTAATGCCATGGGTGAATCTAGAAAAAACACGGTGTTTAAAGAATTCAGATGCAGAAGTAAAGATGATTCCATTTATATGGAGTCCAAGAAGAGACAAGTATCATTAATGGGAAACAATGGTTGCCTCTGGAAGGGGAAGTGGGAGGGTTGGCATTGACTGGAAAGGCACGAGGAACTCTGGGTGATGATACTGTTCTACATATTTGATTACTTGGGTGAATTTGTGGAAACTCATCCACTATGACTGCACATCTTCCTATGTACAAATTACACCTCAACAAAAGATTTATTTTGTACGATTCTCAAGGATTATGGTTATAACACTTGGTATTTTTTTTCTATTTGCTAGTCCTAACTATGTGCATTTGTGAGGATCGTCATCTTTCGTAGTGACAAATGACATAACTTTTAACTGTGTATCAGGGATCCTTAACCTTGGTCCAGTAATAGTTTTCAGGGGATCCATGAACCCTGTGGAATTCAGTGTATGTATATGTGCATACATTTTTCTTTTCCCTTATGAAGTGAGTTCATAGCTTTTATTATATTCTCAAAGGGTATGTGACCCAAATATATTTTGAATAAAACCTCTGTGCTAGAAGATTCATGCAAAATGTGTCAGACACAATATCAAGAGTTAAAGATGAATGAACTAATAAATGACAGGTTGTTTCCAGCTGATGTTCAAGGAACAAAGCTCCTAATAGGTTGCAGATTAAAACTGTCAGATGTCAATGGTTCCATGAAATGAACAAAAATGAGAGTAACCTTCTGGTCTGAGAAATAGAATAAAATGTACCATAAAAGTGTATCATTAAACAACTTTTGATCACATTTAAAGAAAAATACATCTGATACTCAAAAGTATTCTATATACTGTATCTATCTTAAATATGGAAATTAGATTAATAGAACTGACAGTTATGATTCAACTCTAAAAGAATTATTTAACATTTTTCTCTTGATGAAATAACCAATTACTACAGTCAGTGCTAACAGAATTGTGTCAGGCCCAACTTTGTCAGTGTTTAACAAAAGAAGGCAATTTTGATGTGACTCAGTTACAGCAATTTTCCTATACTAAGTTTTGAGGATTGGTTTTTGTTGTCATCCTCTGATTGTAGGGAGACAATGCAGAATTAAGTTGGTGGCAGAGGCTTGTAAATGCTTTTTGAGATGTGAAGTGGCTCCAAGAACATGTGAGAACTTGGGCTTTCTTTTTTGTGGTTATTGATAGGTTTCTGTGGTCTGTTTTGTCCTATGTGTCTTGAGTGTGACATTGCCAGGCATTATGGAGAGTGTCTGTGTTGGCCATTGTTACCTGGATCCACCTTTGCACTGAGAATTGGCACCAGAGAGAGACATAAAATACGGGTAAGTGTACGGAAGGTCTGTGTGACCCTGGATCTATATAAGAACCTGGATGTCTTCCAAATTTGTGATTCCTCCCCTCGCCCCACCCTGCCAAAAAAAGGAGGTATGGGTGAGGATACTTAAAAATACCCCACTTAGTGGCAAACTTTAGGAAAGGAAAGAAATTTCCCATTTCATTCTTTACTAGGAAATATAAGCTCACAAAAATCCTATATGATGAATGGTATTTTCAAGGGGAAAATGATAATGCAGATTGTTGGTCAGGGTGCTCCAGAGCTGTGCTTCGATGAAGGGTGATTGGAGGACATGGCCATGATTGTTGGTCTTACTCCACCTCTCTCATCATTATATAGTCATGGACATCTACAGAAGTAAAACCACCTGCTAGCTTTTTGTTAATATATCAAGAGAAGATGACAGACAGAATCACACAAGGTTTGGAGGGGATACTTGGGAATCTGACTTAAAATATGTGACATGTGCAGCATTTACATGACATGTCCAGAATTCATTTGGTGGTTTCCTGGGAGTCTTTCAAAGAGCCAGATAGTCAACTTCCAGTATAGTGGAGACTGAAATACATGTGAGATTGGAAAAGGACAGGTCGTACATGTTAAATGTGGACAGATTTTAAAAAGGCATCTCTTTATGCCTTCTATGAGTGATCCCTCTGATATATATATATATATTATATATATGTATATATATATATATATATATTTTTTTTTTTTTTTGGACAGGCAGAGTTAGAAAGTTCTTCCTTCTGTTGGTTCAACCCCCAAGTGGCTGCTATGGCCGGTGCGCTACGCCGATCTGAAGCCAGGAGCCAGGTGCTTCCTCCTGGTCTCCCATGCGGGTGCAAGCACTTGGGCCATCCTCCACTGCCTTCCCTGGCCACAGCAGAGAGCTGGCCTGGAAGAGGGGCAACCGGGACAGAATCCGGCACCCCACCGGGACTAGAACCCAGGGTGCCGGTGCCGCAGGGGATTAGCCAAGTGAGCTGCGGCGCTGGCAATATATATATTTTTTAAAAGATTTATTTATTTATTTATTTATTTTTGACAGGCAGAGTGGACAGTGAGAGAGAGAGACAGAGAGAAAGGTCTTCCTTTGTCGTTGGTTCACCCTCCAATGGCTGCCGCGGCCGGCATGCTGTGGCCGGCGCACCGTGCTGATCCGATGGCAGGAGCCAGGTACTTATCCTGGTCTCCCATGGGGTGCAGGGCCCAAGCACCTGGGCCATCCTCCACTGCACTCCCAGGCCACAGCAGAGAGCTGGCCTGGAAGAGGGGCAACTGGGACAGAATCTGGTGCCCCGACCAGGACTAGAACCTGGTGTGCCAGCGCCGCAAGGCGGAGGATTAGCCTAGTGAGCCGCAGCGCAGGCCTAAGATTTATTTATTTTTATTTGAAAGACAGTGTTACAGAGAGAAGTAGAGACAGAGAGAGAGGTCCTCCATCTGCTGGTTCATTCCCCAGATGGCCGCAATGGCTGGAGCTTGTGGGAGATGGAGTCCCTAGCTTGCTAAATGTGGGTTTCGCTTATGTGCTCTGGCTTGCTTGCTTGCCTGCTGTAACGCCATGATAGGCCTCACCCTGGACCAGGAAGGAGGCAGGCGGGGTCCTTGAGTACAAAGAGAGTAAGCTCCCTTGGAATTTATTACCTTCTGCCCCAGACCAGCTCCCCTGGAATTTATGGCCCAATGCTTCCTCCCCATGCCATCTCCTTTGTGTGGCCTTCCCGCCACATAATGTATATAGTCTTTACGTTTAAATGAACCAATGAACATGTTAGGTCCCAATACCTTGCCATATAGAGAATAAGAAGGTAACCTGCACGAGATGACCTGCACCCTTGTAAGTGTGAGGCTATAAAAACCTCTCTTATGCAAATGAGAGGGCCTTTTGCCTGTGTACCGCTAAATGGCTGTGTGCGTGTAGGGGGTCCCAGCCGGCTGGTAACAGATAAACCTCTGCTTTTGCATCCTCGACTGTGTCTTGTCCATTGATTGGGAAATTCGGACACAACAAGCTGAGCCGATGTGAAGTCAGAAGCCAGGAGCTTCCTCCAGGTCTCCCATGCAGGTGCAGGGACCCAAGGACCTGGGCCATCTTCTACTGCTTTCCCAGGCCATGGCAGAGAGCTGGATTGGGAGAGGAGCAGCTGGGACTAGAACCGGCACATATATGGGATGCCGGCGCTTCAGGCCAGGGCTTTAACCCGCTGCCCTCCTCTGATATATTTTTAAGTGAAGGAAAAAGGCATAGATGTAACTATTTACATAAAAAGATGATATATGTATAAGCCTATGTAGACATGGAACTTCCCCAGAAGTTGGTAACAATGGTTGTTTCTAGACAGGTAACTGGGTGGCTGGGAACAGCTGTATTTGGGCAACAACTTTTTACTTTTGGACCATGTTTACTTATTAACCACTC
The DNA here is from genome assembly GCF_964237555.1 of Oryctolagus cuniculus. Classification (NCBI taxonomy): domain Eukaryota; kingdom Metazoa; phylum Chordata; class Mammalia; order Lagomorpha; family Leporidae; genus Oryctolagus; species Oryctolagus cuniculus. The sequence goes on along the minus strand of NC_091437.1, from coordinate 33,548,372 downwards.
CAAAGAAATAAATAAGTATAAATGGTAGGTCCTAAGAGAAAGATAGAACCTAGGTGTGATGGAGAAGCTAGTGGTTTTAAGCCCAAGAGCAGTATCAGGAAGTCTGAAGGGTAGGCTGGGAATCATAGGTACTGATTAGCTGCCTAGCTTCTGGGCACTTGGGTCACCCAGTGACCCTCGATGTTGGTGGATATTAGAAGCAGTGGGTGGGATGAGTCAGCAGGGAATTGTATAGGTCTCCAGGAAATGGAGGAGACTGTACAATTGTGGGAGAACAAAGACCCTGGTCTCGCCCTAGGGCACACTGTGTGAGGACTGGCTGGCGGTGCACTGCTGTTGGCCCCTTTCCATCTGTCAGGTGGCTCGGGAACTCAAGATGAGGACCTCCCATCTCTATGAAATCTGTGCGGTCGCTGCACCTAAGGACACCCTGGTTTGACTCAGCAAGACAACTCCTCCTGCTCACTCTGCTCTCCTCCCAAACTCTTCTTAGGAGATTTTTTTTCCTTCGAATTTTCACTAAACAGTATGAAAATAAATGATTAATGCCCCTACTCTCTCTACTGCTGTTTTCCTTTCCTGATGAAGGCTTTGTTATTTATCTGAATTTGCTATTCTGGTTCAGCCTGTAAAGCAGATTTCAGGGGTATATATTGTGGCCTGCACCCCTGCCCTTGCCTGGGGCTTTGGAAGGTTGCATGGCCCCCTCCCCTAGCTCTCCACTAGGAGGCTGGAAGACTTGCCGTGTGGCCTTCTTAGGTCAAGCAACTGTCCCCAGAGTGTTAGAGAAGGGGCAGGGCATGGTGAATTTCAATTAGCACCTGCACTTGGCACCTGATGCTGCTGAAATACATAAGCCGCCCTCCTTCCCTTGTCCTGACTGTGTCAAAGGGAAAGTCTCAGGTCAGTTCTGACCTCAAACAGCTCTCTGACACTCGCAGGCTTCTTCAAGCCCCAGGGTCAAAGGCAACTGTTAGGGACTGAAGTGTGTCCCCGTGTTCCACACACACCCTGCCCCCGTCGAAGATGTGTTAGATATGAGGAGGTCTTTGTGAACATGACCTTACTCAGAATTAGGGTCTTTGCTGATATAATCAAGTTATGATGTCATTATCAGGGTAGGCTTTAGTCCAATATGATTGGCATCTTTAGGAGAAAAGACTCAGACACACAGAGGAAAGGCAGCCAGGAGCGGATGGAGGCAGGCTGCAGTGATGCGGCCAGAAGCTCAAGCTGCCTGGGGCCACCAGAGCCTGGAAGAGGGAGAGGGGTTCCTCTCCCATCAGTTTTGGAGTGAGCACTGCCAACTTCTGGATTTTGAGCTTCCCGCCTGGAGCCTGTGACAGGACAAGTTTTGGTTGTTTCAAGGCCTCCCTCCGCTTCGTGGAAATTTATTACAGCATCCCTGGGAAGCTAATGCAGCAGCCATCAGTTGTGTGAACTGAATAGTCTTGTTTTTGTTAGGGTAGAACAGTGCAGAAGAACCTTGTCCAGAGCCTGAAAAACTTCCTCTGTTGATTAATTGTACGATGGTAGGCACATTCACAAGACTCTCTGTGTCATAGTTTCTCATCTGTCAAGGGGAACAGTGGTAGTAGTGACCTCACAGGGCTGTGAGGATGATAATTAGTCACAACATTTAGCAAAGTGCCTGGCAAGTAGGAAGAATGCAGGAAATACGAGCTATTATTATTTTATGGCTACCTTATACTGTAGCAAATTATACTAGTTTTCTAGACAAAGTTTTCTTTTTAAATTGGATTTTAGATGAAAATGGATTCCATTAAAGTCAAGATATTAAGTGAATGATTATGTAGGTGTTAAGTGGGTATGGCCAACATTGTGGAGATGGGAAAACATAATTTTTATTGAATGCTAAGCACTGTTCAAAACATGCTATGTGTTTTTTTTTTAAGATGTATGTATGTATGTATTTGAAAGGCAAAGTTACAGAGAGAGTGATCTTCAACCGCTGCTTCACTCCCCAGATGACTACAATGGCCAGGGGTGGAGCAGGCCAAAGCCAGGAGCCAGGAACTCCATCCTGGTCTCCCATGTTGGTGGCAGGGACCTAAGCACTTGGGCCACCCTCTGCTGTTTTCCCAAGCACATGGGCAGGGAGCTGGATTGAAAGTGGAGCAGCCGGGACTCTAACCATGCTCATATGAGATGCCTGCATTCCAGGCAGCAGTTTAAGCTGCTGTGCCACAATGCTAGCCCCATGCTACATATTTTAAGATGTTTTGTCTTTAACGTCCCTCAGGAAAGTGCTGTTCAATTTTCTCAGAAAAGGGATTTGAGCCCTAGGGAAGTTAAGTAACATGCCCAAGGTCCCATGGCTCATAACTAAACTGTATTAAGCAGGGAAGGCCTTCTTGGGCCCACGTGGTTGCACGCACCAGAGATTGCTCTATAGTGGTGAACATAGCCTGATTAGCCTTTAGAGAAAGGGTTACTTTCTACTGCTCCTACCTATCTGCACCTAAGCCTAAGCTAAGCAATGCTATCTCACGTCTTCCTTTCTGGATGTCCAGAGAAGTCACCAGGAGCTAAACCCCTTTTGGGAAAAATGAAGTGTTCCATGTGGACATTTTTGTAAATAATAAACTTTTTAAAAAAATATTATTTTATAAGTCAGAGTTACAGAGAGAGAGGGAGAGACTGAGAGTGAGAGATCTTCCGTCTGCTGGTTCACTCCTCAGATGACTGCAACGGCTAATGCTGCGTCACACTAAAGCCAGGAGCTTCTTCCAGATCTTCCACATGGGTGTCGGGGCCCAGGTAGCTGGACCATCATCCGCTGCTTTTGCAGGCCATTAGCAGGGAGCTGGATCAGAAGTGGAGCATCTGGCGCCCATATGGGATGCTGGCATCACAGGCCCCTGCTTCACTCATTGAGCCACAGTGTCGGCGCCCCCATGTGGACATTTAACCTATGATACAGTGTTGCTCTCAACCAGCTACTGAAAACAAACCAGGCCTGGGGACAACTCTATTAAATGAAAATAAACCTTTTTATTGTTTCATGCTAAAACCTATGGGGCTTCACAAACCCACGGCTGGGAACAATACACATTTCTGGCGGGGAAGTCCCAGCCAATCTCTGCCTATTTAGGTGGTAGGCCTCTCCTCAGGTGCCCCGCGTGAAGAGCGATGGTATTGCATACACTGGTTGCTGGTGCACTGCTCTTCTTGGTAGATGTCCAAGGTGTGGATGACCCTCTCCAGTGGGGAAACCCTCTTCCCCCTTTGCTTCTTCTGATCAGCTGGGTGGTCAAGAGCAAACTCAGCACTTCATTAGGGCCACAAACCCAAATAAGGGCATCTTTGGGTTGTGAAAGCATTGAGTCTACTACAGAATCACAGAACATAAGACAGAACCAATCTGAGGACAGTTCTTTGAACACTTGGTAGGAAGTGGCTTGGGGTCATGACATGTGCTTTCCTGGATGAACGTGTCAAGTGCAGGAGACACAGTCCAATACTAGATATTTAAGTAAGAGATAACAATGCTGATATTAAACATCACATTAAACAAGGTTTATGGAAAGCTTTGAGTGGTATACAACAGGGAAGACATATTTTGTGTGTTTTTATTCTTACTAGAAAATTCATTTTGGTTTTGTAGGATGCAAAATGTGGCAAGGATCTCTGCTGACTCCATGTGGATGAAACCTACCAACACTCATGCAATAGTCATTTCGGAGTCATCCATACTGATTGTAATAAGTTACCAGACCAGAAAACAAACAACACCCCCTGCCACAACCCTTAGCTTTAGGGTGAAAATATACTAATAACCTGTCAGCCTTGGAACTCTCTATTTTTTGGAACAAAGATAACAAGTTTGGAAGTCCTTAAATGTCTGCTTTCTTAGGCAATAACTTGTATGTGTATATATATTTTATATACCTAAGGTTCATTATACAATCATCCATAATGAATAACATATCCTTTTATAAACACTATTCATTTACACATTAACACATAAAGATTCTCTTTTGGTCTAGTAAAAACACTGTACTTTTAAGAAAATAAGCAGAGATACAAGTGTCTATAGTTCTGATTATACTTCTATGGAGGCAGAAACTTTTCTCTGTTTATTTTTTCCTTCCTGTTTTGCCCCCTAAACCACCTCTGCTCAACTGAACAGTAAGAAGCAACAATCCCAGGAGATGAAACTCAGACTTCATGTTCAGCAAACGATTCTAAGGCAAATTTCTTGGCCTAACTCATTGAAATCTTTTTATCTCATCCTTGCATCTCTGCATCTCCTCTCTCCCCTGATTTTTTGACCCCTGACCATTTGGAATCTGTATGATAGAACTGAACAGCCAGGGAAGAAGCCTGTAGAAAATGGGAGCTTTTCTAAAGCTTCTGGGTTTAGCAGTGAACAGATCAGATGCTTTTGTGCTTTATGAAGTATTTGGTTTATTTTGGGTAAGTGGATTCAAAGGGAGAGCTCAATCCCTATGAAACCCTCCACTGTATGTCATGGGAAGTTTGCAGAGACTTAAAAAACAGCATTAGTAAAAATTAGGAGTGGTAGCTTCCTCTTACTCCAATTGTGAGAGAGGGAAGCCAATGGATGAAGACGGAAATGTCAGCAAGAGGGCTTCAAGCCAAGGCTCCAGTGGTCAGCATTGTGGTACAGTGGGTTAAGCCGGTGCCTATGACACCAGCATCCCATGTGAATGCTTGCTTGGGCCCTAGCTGCTGCACTTCTGATCCAGCTGTCTGCTAATGTGCCTGGGAAATCAGGGGAAGATGGCACAAGTATTTGGACCATTGCTGCTCACGTGAGAGATCTGGATGGAGTTCCAAGCTGCTGGTTTTGACTTGGCCCAGCCTTCGCCATTGTGGCCATCTGAGGAGAAAACCAGCAGATGGAAGATCTCTCTTTTTGTCCCCCACCCCCAACTCTGCCTCTCAAATAAATAAATCAATCTTTAAAAAAATTTGATAAAAAACAAGGCTGCAAATAGCCAATGGCCAATGGTTTCTGGGGACTAAAGGTTACATTGCTCCCCTAGCTTTTATATAGCTAGCCTGCATATACCTAACTCTTCCCCACATCATCTGTAACATTGAAATTTCTTCCTGGAAAAGGAAATCCCTGAAACCAACTTAAAGGTGGTCTGTAAGGCCTCATGGTAGTGACAAGTAGATTCCAGAATTAGAAGGCAGAATCTCTATATTCACTGTTGCTAAGGCTAACTAGAAGCCAATCTGAATTCATCCCATAGGAAACAAAAACAACATTTAGTGACAGTAGTTCAGAAAAAAGATAGGACTGACAATTGACAGCACCATCTTTGACCCTACATGAGAAGGAGGTGTCATCATCAAATTACCCATTCTGTAGTTCAGTTCCACCTCCTCTCACTCACCACTTGGAAGGTAAAGCATTATACTTTTGGGCTTCTTGCTGCTTTTTATCACTTTCTCCTGTGGGTAAATAAAAGAGGCATATGATTAAGATGTCCAAGTTCTTTATTCTGCTAAAAGATGGGTGCCAGCCAGTTTAAGTCCTGTGTGTGATGGCTTCACTTAGAAGAAATGTCTCTGTAATCGCGAAATGCAGCACGGTTTGGTTGATGATTGCTCTTGTTTATGAGAAGTATTGCATGAAAGACTAAAAATGCTTTGATGCAAAATTAGGATCCTGAACTTGAAAACAACATTTTTCAGAGATGGTAATCAGGGCAGCCTAAGATCAAAATTCTTATTAGTGTTTCAAGATAGAGGAGAAGATGAAAATGTATGGTTCGAAAAGTTTAGGGGGGGCAGATGTTTGGCCTTGTGATTAAGACGTTGGCTAGGATACTTGCATCCCATGTCAGAATGGGTTCAGTTTCTGGTCCGGCTCCTGACTTCAGCTTCCCTCGAATGCAGCCCTTGGCGGGAGTGGTGAAGCTCAAGTCGTTGAGTATTAGCCATCCACGTGGGAGCCCTAGCTTGGCGCTCTGCTTCCGGGCTTCGTCCCCGACTGACTGGAGCACTGGGGAGTAAAACAGTGTAAGGGAGCTCTCTGTCTCTGTGTCTGTCTCTCTTTTCATCTCTTTGCCACGTATGTAAAATAGCAAAAATTTCAAAAAGGGCTTAGGGTATTTGTGACTTTTACTTATCTGTACAGTGGTTCTCTCAGGATAGCACAGATAATTTAAAAATTCAGTTTAGATCACAGTTTCTTTTTTTTCAACCTGAAGCAGAATGTCTTCTAATGGCTTGTTCTTTGTGATGATTTATTTATAAACATAAATGGATGCAGTTATAACTGATTTTTACATCTTTCTACTTCAAATAGCCTCTTTGTCAGCATTGTGGTCTGTGGTATCTCTCATAACATCATGGATATTTCTTTCCTGACATTTTTTTATGTACCTTATTTCCTTGATCAGGGTGTTCCAATAGAAATCCTCTTGATGAGAAGGTATCAGAGGGAAAGACACAAGGGAATGGCCATGGAAGAGAATGAGGATGCACTGGAGGGGTGCTGGATGCTCAGTGGGGAACCCAGGGTGGGATGAAGGCTAGGGGACATTGTCAGGACGCATTGGCCTCTCTGATGGAACATCTGAGAGAAGAATATGGTGTCATCTCATGCATTATTCTAAATCTGAGCTGGAGAGGCAGGCCAGACACAGAGCTGGAGAGCATTTGATGTGTGGTCTTTTCATTTGTTAGTTAGCCTCCAAGCTATGAGAAGCTGGCAAAATCACGTTGGCTTTGGGGTGGGAGTCTGGTGTAACCTGCAACAGCGCATGACTCACTTCTTCATCCTGGCCCATTAGCCATTAATACTGCAGGTGAAGATGGGTGCTTCTCCTTCTTCTATTTTCCTCTTGTCTTGGAGGCCAGACTATAGGTATTCCTGTCCTGCTCCTGATGGTCAAGGAATACTGCGTAGTCCACAAACTCTCCATTGCACATTTTCCATCCAGGCAGACTGTTCTCTTCACATCCCAGCTGGAGCTTGCTCCTGAGAAGATTGCCAAGGCAGGCTCTGTGAAGGTGACAAAGAGTTGAGAATCCATTATCTGTGAATGCAGCCTGGGAAGAACTATGGTTCCTTAAAAGTCTGTTTTGTTTTGTTTTGTTTTTTTTTTTTTTTTTTAAAGGGTTTATTTATTTATTTGGAAGTAGAGTTACACAGAGAGAGACAGAGAGAGAACTTCCATCCACTGGTTCTCTCCCCAAATGGCCACAATGGCCAGAGCTGGGCTAGGCCAAAGCCAGGAGCCAGCAGGTTCATCCAGGCCTCTCACATGGGTGCAGGGTCCCAAGCCTTTTGGGCCGTCTTTTGCTGCTTTCCCAGGTCAATACAGGGAGCTGGTTGGAAGTGGAGCAGCCAGGACTCAAACTGGTGCCCGTGGCGGACACTGGTATTGCAGGCAGCAGCTGTATCTGCTACGCCATAGCACCAGCCCTCCTTAAAAGTCTAAGACTTCTGGGCAGGAGTTTGTCTTGTTTGCAGGAGAGATACTGTGTCCTTCTCAGTCCATTATATCAGGACAGACAGAATGCTCTTTCCCCATAACTGGTGATGGTAACTTTGGTCTTTTGATTAAGGTAGTTGCCTACCAGATTTGTATACTGTGTGGTTTTAATTTTTCCCATTATGATCAATAAGTATCTGGTGAAGGAAGACTCGGATACTTCAAGCATGCACTTGCTAGTCTTAACAGTCACTGATGATTTTTTTCCTGAACCAGTTATTACTGCACTGGCTGCCAAATGGTGATGTTCAAATCCCATCATTCCTTCCACACCTAGTAGCAGGCACTTTCCCTTCTCTATTTGTTTACATCAGTATGGACTCAGAGATTCCTATTTGATTCTATGGTTACCATCCATTACTGTCAAAAGCAAATGGTCCGATTTTAATTAATGGATGACAGACTCAAACTGAGAGACATTCTATAAAGTCCGTGGACTGGTGCCAGCATGTGGTGCAGCACGTTAAGCTGCTGCCTACAATGCCAGTTTTCCATATGGGCGCCAATTTGAGTCCTGGCTGCTCCGCTTCTGACTCAGCTCCCTGCTAATGCACCTGGGACAGCAGCTTAAGATAGTACAAGTGACTGGGCCCCTACCACCCCTGTGGGAGACCTGGATGGAGTCTGGGATCCTGGTTTTTGTCAGGCCCAGCTCTATCTGATGCAGCCACTTCGTGAGTGAACCAGCAGTTCTCCTTCTCTCTCTGTAACCTTACCTTTCAAATAAATAAGTAACCTTTAAAAATTAAATCAGTGGACTTATCCTCTTCAAAATGCTAAGACCATGAAAGAAATGGATCCTGAAGAACTGTTACAGAGTAAAGGAAACTTTGGTGAGGTCACCATTACATGTAATATGTGAACCCGGACAGGATCCTAGGCAAAACTAATTTTTTTAGAGAATTATTTATTTGTAAGGCAGAGCAACAGAGAGAGGTGGGGGGGGGGGAGGGAAGGGAAGGGATCTTGTTCACTGGTTCACTCCCCAAATGGCTGCAATGCCCAGGACTGGTCCACAATGAAGGCAGGAGCCTGGAACTGTATGCAGGTCTCTCACATGGGTGGCAGGGGTCTAAGTACTTGCAACATCTTCCTCTGCCTTCCTTGGCACACCAGCAGGGAGCTAGATGGAAAGTGGAACAGTCAGGACTCAAATATGGCATGCTGGCTTCACAAATGGGGCATTAATCTGTGTCACAAGACCACCCCTCCTCTCCTGCAACAGAAAAGACTTTCAGAAAATAATTTTCTATAAAGGAAAGTAGTGGGACAATTGAAAATACAGTAGGGCAATTGAATAAGATTCATAGACCAGTCAACAGTACTGTGCCATTGTTGGTTTCCTGATTTTCCAAATTGAACTATGGTTACGTAAGAGCATATTCTTACCTTTAGAAAATATAACCCTGAAAGGTTTAGGGATAACTGAATGCTTGGTATTTATACTATTCTCAAATGATACAGAAAATCACCAAGATGAACACAGTAAAATATTTTGGGAACTTAGTAGAGGGCTTACGGGAATTCTTTGTACAGTGTTAGCAAACATTTACGTAAATCTGAAATTATTTCAAAAATAAAATGTTAAAATTCAGAGTTTCTCTGAAGCTTTGAAATATTTTGATTACTGAACTCCTTTGCAACCCCATCCCCTCACATTTGTCATCAGTGTCCCCCCACCACGTCCCCCTCTTTTGTCCCCTTTGCTCTTTTTAGCTTGAGAATACTTAGGAGGGAATTGCAGCCCGACAGCCCCTGTGGGCCAGTGGTTTGAATGGACATTACAGGAGCTGGTGATGTGCATGGCTTTGTTGCCATGTTGGCTCTTGGATTTTCTGAGTGCAAATTAAGTCCTTACTGAAGGAGGAAGGGAGAGAGGCAAAAGATGGGCCCGATTGGCCCCGATAACATTTGTTCAGACTCACCTGCTAAAGACTCAGCCCCAGCATTTGTCTACAACCAAGTCCCCATGAACACCCAGGAAAACAGGCAGCAGGTAGAAGTAGCTTTCCTCCTCCTCCCATTTCCTGAAGCGAGAGCCTGACTGGTCTCCATGGGCTTGTGCAGATTTCACTGCTGCTTTTCCCTTTGGGGAGCCTCTGAAGATGACCCCAGCATCATTACATTTTTATGGGTGAGAGGAGGGTTTGGCTGGGGGCAGCCAGATCCTGCAAGCAGGTGCTGCAATTCACTCATTTTTTGGGAGCCTCACTTCACCTTCCCCAGTCCCCAAAGGCAGAGCTATGATCTGTGACGGCAGAACCCAGGCTTTCAAGCAGCCCTATTTGGGCCCAGATGTGAGTGTCTCTGAGCACCGGGGCCTGCGAACTCGGGGCAGCTCGTCCCCTTTGGCTCGTGTGCTCACCACGGCCAGAGGGAGCTGGGGGAGGCTGAGGTGGCCGCTTTACATTCAGTGGCCAGAGAGGCTGGGATGCAAAGTGGGTGATGATGAGGCAGCACCCTGTGTCCTGTCACCGCGCACCACTGAATGTGGACCGGAGTTTGCTTTTATTATTCATGGATTTTAGCTCTGAAAGGAGAAGGCTCCTGGTCTTAACACATCCTGCCTCTCCTGCTTGTGCCTAGGTTGGTGGCTGTGCTGATGCAGGGCACCTGCCTGTGGGAAAGATATCCCAGCTGAGCCGCGTTGGTTAGCACATCAGTCCTGGCATCTGCAGCTGTGCGGACGATCCTCTGAGCTGGAAGGCAGGGCTGGCAGGGCTGACTGCTTCTGGATCCCAAGGGTGGAGTGGGCAGCTGTTTGCTCTTTCGGCTACATTGGTTGTGATACCGCATTTCTGAGGGAGGGCAGGGCTGGGAAGCGGTAGGGAAGCCACTGCCACATGAACCCGATGTTCAGATTGCCCTAACAACGTACAAAGAGCCCTACCCAGAGATCGGCAGACATTTACTAGCACCTGAGAGTCCCATCACAGGTGGGAAGTGTGGGTTTCCCCCCAGCTGGCATGGTGCAGCACCGCATGGCAGCCCTTGTGTCTACAGGCTGGGGGTGGGGGGTTCAGCATTAGGTGAGTGATAATTCTTGGTTTGCCTCGCGCTCAGAGGACAAGTGCATATGAATTTCCAGTAGAAAACCTTAATGTCTGCAGGATGGCCTGTGCATCCCACCTTAAAGAAGTGGCAAGCACTGGCAGCCAAAGATGGTGCCAGCTGGCCTGGGTCTCTTTCCAAACTCTGCCTTCCTAGGCTTGAGACCCCCTGCAAGTTACTTAATCTCTCTGGGTCTCAGTTTCCTTACTGGTAACACGGGCATTGTGACAGTATTTACTTGGTATGGTTGTGCTGAGCTTGTTTAAACGAGTGCAATAACTAAAGCATATAGAACAGGGTCGAGCACACAACAGGGATTCTGTAATTGTTGACTCAAAGTTATTACTATAAATTAAGCGACCTCTTGAAGGATGTTTGTCATGAGTCTGCTTCTTCATGATCACAAAGGATGGAAAATGCTACAGAAGGAAACAGATCATTAAAACAGTGGCTCACCACGACACTCATGGTGAGAGGTTCTGGCATTTTAAAGACCAGCCTCAGTTTCCCGAGTGAACAGCTTACACCCTAATCTACGAAGTGAGGATGATAATAGCAGAGTATGTACTTTATATAGCTGTTGTGAGATGGCCTCTGTTATTATTTCCATTGCATAAGTGAGACCATTGAGACCCAGAGGTGAACGGAGTTGACCATAGTTACATAGCAAGTCACTTTAGTCACAACTCAGGTGTGCAATTCTATAGCCTGGGTTCTGAATGCCTGTGCTTCAGAAGAGAGGAGAGAAAGAGAAGGAGGGGCTAGTGAGGAACAGAGAGAGAGAGACTAACGAGTGGTAATAAGTACTCCCTGAAGGAGTAAGTGGGCATGGAAATTCAATAAGTACATCCTAATGATAGCAAGGGAGATGACATTTCATGCCTTGTTTACACAATTCCAAGCAGCCACTTTGTTTAGAAACAAGGAATTGCTGCCTGCTTGCTGGAGAGTCATTGCTTTAAAGAAGCTGTGAGGGTCAGTCCCTTGGGACCGGGAGTTCCTAAGAGCCCAGTGTCAGGGAATGGTAGAGGCTGAGCCGTGCCCCTTGCTTCAGAGGTGGGAGAAGGGGGAGAAAGGGATGTCGCTCGCCTGGCCACTGAAACTCACTCCAGCATTATCTCCGCCATGCTCCTTCTTCCTGGGGAGCCCCTTCTTGTCAGGAGTGGGGGAGTGGGGGAGGGGATGCACCTGTTCTCCAAGTGCTCATTCCACTTATTGTGGGAGCAAACATTCTGATGAGTCAAGGAATTTGTTCACCCCCTCTGCAGGCGTGTGCTGAGCTTGTTGCCACCCTCCGCACCATGCTGGGTGTCTGGTTCCTTCCTAACCTGCAGGTCTCAGTTCAAATATCACTTCCCTGGAGAAACCTCCCCTGGCCCCCCACCTGACATAGCTCACACACTCAGCCATTCTTCCTTCTATCCTGTCCCTCTGTTTCCTTCATAACACGTCATTTGGAAATTCTCTTGTGTGTCCCCTTCCCAAAGGCAGGGATCTCCTCCTGATCGCTCACTGCTGTATCCCACCCGCAATGGAACAATACCTGGCACCTAGCAGGTCTCCATCAGCATTTGTTGAATAAAAACAGAATGAAGAAATGAATGAAACGACATTGACCTTCCCCCAGGAAAACAACATTCTGTGGCTTTAAATGGAGATGGAGTGAGAGGGCCATTGGCCGGGATCCCTTAGGCCATCCTGGAGAGTCCAGCAGTGGTTTAGCTAATCAGCACATGCAGTTTCTGCATAACGAAGTGTGCCAGGGACATTTAATTTCTGTTAATTGGCGCTGAGGAGGAGGGGTTGTTATCGAAATCACCAGCCAGCTGGAAGCAGGTCTGTGTCAGACCTATTAGCAAATCAGAATAGACATTTCATAAACTGTGTCCACCCTTTGAAGCAGCGAGTCCCCAGATGGCAGCGCCAGTGTGCTTGCTGGCTGTGTTCTGGGGTACAGGCAGGCGTGACCCTTCAACCTGCAGCAGACGAGGTGGTCAGGTGGTCCCTACCGGAAAAGGCAGATGAGGGTTATGGCATAACATGCATCTTGAAATGATCGTCCAACTGATGCGACCCTGGTGCGTTACCAGCTTATCTGAGGTTAAGAGAGCAAAGAAGTGGATGTATACTGCTTCAGAGCTGGCCCCACTGGTTCCTGACTGTGACCTTAGAGACTGCTTTATCTTCTGAGCTTTACCTGTTTGATCTCTACACAGGGGATAAGAACACTTAGAGGGTTGTGTGAGCATGAAATGAGAAAATGCACACACATAATAACAGTAGCTAACATGACAGTGTTTTCTATGTGTTGGGCACTGTGCTGACTTCTTTATGCACTAATTTAATCCTCACCAAATCTCCCAAAGAAAGCACAATTAAGACGTGCACTTTATAAGTGATGGAGCTCGCATCCGGAGGGGTTCAGTGAACTGCCCATGACAATGTGATGAGGAAGTGCAGAGCCTGAATCTGCACCCAGGCTGTCTGACTCCACCGTGCTCCTAGTCACCCTGCAGCAGCCCTGCTGAGTACCTCGCATTAGCTTGGTGGCTGGCATGTGGCACGTGTCTAAGGAGTGGCAGCTGCGGGATTCAGTTCTTGTCGTGTCTGCAGGCTCCTGCAACAGCTACCTCTCCTGGAGCCCCTCCTGCACGCCCACAGCCAGCCCATTTGTCTCAGTCACTTTGCCCCAAGCCCTTGCAGGCGCCTCACATTGTTGCCACCTTTCATGTGCTCAGGGAGGTCAGCGAGCCAAGCAGTGATGGGGCTGGGATTTGAAGCCAGGGACATGTGACCCAGAGCCTGGGCGCTTTGCTTTCTGTACTATGGCATCTCGCCATGCTGCCCATCTTGCTGAACCTTTTCCCCTGAGGAAACTCTTGTGACAACTAAAACACTCCCTTATTGTTCCCCTCTCTCACTTCTTTCTATGCCCCAGACCTAGCTCATTCTTGCACTTTTTATTTCTGAATAAAAAGTATATGCCCATGTGCAAATATTGTTAACAGCTGCTATTTGTGGAGCAGCTCGACGCACTCAAGACCATGGCCTGAACTGGACATGCATGATGGCATTTAGTCTTACCTCTAGAAGCCTAGGATGTGGGTGTGCTGATCCCCACTTCACAGATGAGGAAATTGAGGTCTAGGGAGGCGCTGTAGCTCTTCCAACTTTCTTTAGTTAATTGCCAAAGGAAACATGGCAAAAGTGAGTAACAGAGCTTGGAAAAAAACCCAGGTGAGCTGGTCCCCACACTGCGGGTCCTATTCTCTTGCACTGCCTCTCCAGATCCTGTAGACTTCTGGTGCATCGGGAACGTGGCTATTATAGCAACGCCCAGATCCTTACTGTCTGATGCTCTAAAAGCTGGTCTTCTTTTGGAGGCTCCCATAATGAAAAGGCAGAAGCAAACTCACCAGCATCTAAAAACAACTTAAACTTAAAAAAAAAAAAAGCTTATAAATAGAATGTGCAGAACAGACTATTTCGAAGTGTGGCTCTGATATCTAAAATTACCCTTCCCTTCAAAACAGTATCCATCACCCCTTCTGACTGACAGTCCTGGTCCTTGTCATGGAATTGGAGCACTCTTTCTGGAGTTGCGAGTGGCATGTCCCCTCATATAAGGCAATCTGCCACTCCCCTTGACGGGACACAGGAAACATCTCCCAAGGAACTGAGGAGAAGGTGGTGGTGGTGGTGAGAGCAGAATCTCGGTACAATCCTTTGAAACCCAATATTTATCTGAATTTCTCTTTGCTCCTCCAGGCCTGTTTTAATGCATTTAGTGCATTGTGGCACAGCAGGTTAGGCCACTGTGTATGACACCGGCATTCCATGTTAGAGTGCTAGCTTGAGTTCTAGCTGCTCCCTTCTCATCTAGCTCTCCGCTAATGTGCCTGGAAAGGCACCAGAAGATGGCTCAAATACTTAGGCCCCTGCTGCTCACGTAGGAGACCACGATGGAGCTCCTGGCTACTGGTTTTGGCCCGGCCCAGCTCTGGCTGTTGTAGCCTTTTGGGGCATGAACCAGCAGGTTGAAGATCTCCTTCACTGTCTCTCCTCTGTCATTCTGCTTTTCAAATACATTTTTTAAAAATTTAAGTTTATTTTATTTATTTGAGAGGCAGAGAGAGAAACAAATACAGAAAGAACTCCTGTCCACTGCTTTACTCCCCAAATGCCCCCAAACTGCTGGGGATGGGGCATGCCAAAGACAGGGGCTGGGAACTCAATCTGGGTCTTCCACATGGATAGCAGGGACCCAGTTACTTGAGCCATCACCACTGCCACCTAGGGTCTCTTACCCAGAAGCTGGAATTGCACATGGAGCCACAACTTGAGCCCAGGTATTCTGATATGCAGGAATCTCAAGTGGCATTTTAACCACTTAGTCCCCTCCAGTCCTGTGTTAGCTGTCTCTATGTGTTTTGACTCAAGTTTCTTTTTGCTTATTTGTAGGGCTCTCCTAAATGCAAATAGCTTTCACAGTCATCTTTGATGGTGAGGGGGTCGCCATGTTCATGGGAAGAACATTAGCGAGGCTTGGCTCCAGGACACGTACGACCTCCAGCAGTGACATCCTGACATTGCAGAAGGCTCTCATCAAGTTGGTCCGTTACGCTAGCATGGACACTGAGAGCATTAGTACAAAATGCACACAGTGCACAAAGGGCCTCTGCTAATGCCTTTTGCCTTTCATCCCGGGTCTTGGCTGGCATTCTGTTAGTCCTTCCCATGCTGTAGTTCTTGTCCATCCAGCAGTGACCCTATTTGCATAATTAGCTTGCATCTATGGGTGTTGCCTTTGAACTCTGGATAAACACCAGTACAGAATACTGGGACATGTCAGCCCTCCGAGCCCTCTTGTTCCCACAGAGGAGATGAAAGTGGGGTCATTTTGGAAATTGCAACCCCCTTCTTCTGGGACTCTGCTCTGTATCATTTAGAGTGAGGACAAGCAAAGCCAGAAATAATCTCACGAAGACAGAGCGATCTGGGGAATGCAAAATGCTCATGCGTTTTGACGTCAATGATCCAGAACCACATTATAGCTTCAGTTCTTTTTCAAGTTGGCCTGGCTGTGTCTGGCAGCCCTTGCCGCAGGGGTGTGTTTGCTTTTTGGATTTCTCTGTGTAGAACCCTCACAGTTGCTTTGCTTCCCACCATTACTGCTTGGACCATAAGAGCTCACCTTGCTATTTTCCTTTTTTTGTTTCTGGGAGAACTTGACTCTGAGTTAAACCTCCCACCCCCTATCTCCACTCCCATCCTGGTTCTCTCGGCAGCACTCAGCTATTTGTCTATCCTCTCCAAACTCAACCCTGTTAGAATCATGCTTATACTTGCCATTGAAGAAGAGGAAGGCAGTGATTTAAAATTAAGCTTTGGGCTCAGAGTCCTGGGTTCTAGTCCTTGTTGCCCTGGAGAGATCACTGACCTCTAAGCCTTGATTCTAATCTCTGAAATGGGGTAATAGCAGCACCTGTCTCACAGGGATGGGACGCGCAGGATAACATAATGCATGTGGCGTGTAAAGTGCTTGACATACAGCAGATGATAAATGATAGCAACTGCTGCTGGATGAGGCATCAGAGATGGATTTTTTTTTTTCTGGTTTCCATTCCTTCTCAAACTTGTTTTGACCTTGGGTAAGGAATTGAAGCATTCTGGACCTTAGTATTCTGTAGTCTGGGGACAGACATAACATTTCCCTGCATAGCTCACGGGTTTCACACGAAAGTTTACCAGTGGCAGTGGCAGTAGTGAGATTTCTTTACAATTCTGATTTTTAGGAGCTGCTTTTGGTTTCTGTAGTCTGCTCCCCAGGGGTGCCAGGCAAGGTCCTGAAGACAGACCTGTCCTCAGACAATTTGGGAACAGCCACAACTCATCTTTCCCCTTTTGGGAGCAACAAAGTCTCCCAAAAGAGTGTTACTTGGAAGAATTCCCATAAAACTCCATCCAAACCTCTTGAAACCCGTCTTGCTGGTGCATCAGAATCTGTTTCTAACAACGAGAACATGCCTTAGGATCCCAGTGACAGAATGGGAGCTCCGGATGGGAGCTCAAGTATTCAGGCAGGGGATCTTTGGCCTTGAGTTTTTTGTTTTGAGCAGTGTTTAACCAGTACCTGTATGGGTTGCACTGAAAATTCTATATGGCTCACATGTGGGAAAATTGCCAGGGGAAGGATAAGTATGGAATTTGGGATAGTTGTGAAGAATTTGGGGGGAGGGGGAGAGGGGAATCAGATTGGAAGAGGCACAAAATGGGCTTTAATATTGTTTTATACTTTTTTAAAAAATATGTATTTATTGGAAAGGCAGAGCTACAGAGAGAAGGAGAGACAGAGATCTTTTACTCACTGGTTCACTCTCCAAATGGCTGTAACAGCCAGAGCTGGGCCAGGTGAGGCAGGGACCTGGAATTTCATCTGCATCTCCTACATGGGTGGCAGGGGCCCAAGCTCTTAGGCCATCTTCTGCTGCCTTCCCAAGCCCATTAGCTGGGAGCTAGATCAGTAGTGGAGCAGTGGGGACCCGAATAAGCACCCATATGGGATGCTGGCATTGCAGGCGGAGGCTTAACCTGCTGTGTTACAATGCCAGCCCCTGGGTTTCAATCTTGACAGTTATTATTATTTTGAAAAGCTCGTGGGACAGGTGTTGTGGCACAGTGGGTTAAGTTATCTCTTGGGAAGCCTGCAATCCTGTATCTCAGTGCTGTTTTGAGTCTTGCTGCTCTGCTTTTTTTTTCTTTAAAGATTTATTTGTTTATTTGAGAGGCAGTGTTACAGAGAGGCAGAATCAGAGAGAAAAGAGGTCTTCTATCCACTGGTTCACTTCCCAGATGGCCACAATGGCCAGAGCTGTGCCTATCTGAAGCCAGGAGCTTCTTCTGGATCTCCCACGTGGGTGCTGGGGCCCAAGGACTTGGACCATCTTCTACTGCTTTCCCAGGCCATAGCAGAGAGCTGGATCAGAAGTGGAGCAGCCAGGACTAGAACCAGCCCCCATATGGGATGCTGGCACTATAGGCAGTGGCTTTACTCACTGTGCCATAGCACCAGCCTTATGCTGCTCTGCTTTTGATCCAGTTTGCTTTTAATGCCTCCTGGGAAAGCAGCATATGATGGCTCAGTTACTCGGGCCCTTGCGACCCATGTGGGAGACCAAGTTGGAGTTCTGGGCTCCTGGTTTCAGCCCAGCCCAGTTCTGGTTGTTGCAGACATTTGGGGAGTGAACTACTGGATGGAAGATATCTCTGTTTATCTTTCTTTCTATCTTACTCTGCCTTTTAAGTAGATGAAAAAAACAAACAAAGAAAACTGGATGGTGGGTATATGGTTATTTATGATCCCATATAACTAAACAATTGTATCTACTCATATATATGGAACATTTAGTAATAAAAAGGGGAGAAGAGCAGAAAGGAGTCCAAAATCCAGAAAAGCAATCAGTAACAAACACATCTCTTGGAAGGCTATACCTGTGTTTATCTTTCCTGTTAACCACCGCACCCTCACTGTCCCAAAGCCTGATCCAGGGCGGGTGAGGGGTAACTGCTGTTGAATGGATGAATAGTGCTCCCCCGTGCCCCAATCTTACCCCCGCCATCTCTGATTTGAAAGTGTACCTTGGATCCCAAGGTCTTGGATCTGCTGCTTTCTGTTTGCCAAAGTGTGATCTGTGGGCACAGGGCCTCCTGGGAACATTTTGTCTCTGTTCTAGTGGGGAACACAATACTGGCAAACAGCTTGATCGTTTAACATCGCTCTGTTGCAGGCAACATGTCCTGACGTGACCTACTCCCAACGACATGAACCTACTGCAAGGATCTTTGGAGTTCATTTCCCTGGGTTGGTCCTGCCTCCCAAACACATTCCTTAAGGGCCGGTCTCTCCCGCTCTTCTCTTAGCCAAAGGGAGGGCTGCGTTCTTATCCCTCAAGAGGTTAACAAGAGAAACATCAGTGGCAGCAGCTGCTGGCTCTGCCTTGCCCTGGGCCGGCTTGCTAAGCAATGGTTCCCAGCTGGAGAGACTTGAGAGGACCTTGCTTGTCTGCTTGCCATAGCTGTTCACTCCCCAGGAAGGAGTGCAGAGGTGTGAGGCTGGCCTGTGTAGTCAGAGGTGGGCAACAGGATGAGCACGCCTGCCTGCTCATCTAATTGCGACAGGTGACTCGTGTGTGAGCTAAGCTGATGCCAGAGGAGCTGCAGTGCCCACAGGCGTTGAGATTGCCTGGGAAAATGTTATCCGGAAAGGTAGACCCGTGAGCATGGAACTGCCCTCCCTCCCATTCAGCTGTCCAAGGCTAAGGGCATAGCAAAGGTGATTGTCAAGGCCTGGACAGTGCCAGGATGGGGCTGGGAAGAGCCCCGGGCTTGCTAACTGTGCCCTTGGCCTCAGAGTGGCTTCTCCAGGGTTAGTCTGTACCAAAGGCCAACAGTCAAGATGTTAGCAATCAGGTGGCAGAGACACTTGCCGATCAGAATAAAGTGGGCTTGATTACTGGAGGTTTCAGCTGTGCCCCGGCTCACGCCCTTTGGCTGCTGGATGATAGAGTGGTGGGGGCAACCTGGGAGAAGGGTCGGGGTGCGGAGGAAGAGATGCCTCCAGAGCTCAGAGCATCTGCTGTTCAGCTCTCAGCGCAGATCTCTGTGAATATTTTAACAACCGGCGTGGCCACAGCCTGGCAGAGTGTCAGCTGAAGGTCGGCTCTGGGCTGCTATGGGAGACGTGATTTAGATCCTCATGCTTCGCATGCATCAGGATCACTTGGGGGGCTTCATGACTACGGGCCCAGGCCACGTTCACTACCCTGGTGAGACTGCCGACCTCTAGGGACTCAGCTCTGACTCTGGAGAGGTCGATGCTGACTCGAGAGATGGTGTCCAGCACATGGTCTCTAGGGGCAAATGCTGAATTCAGCCACGGTCATGTGAGTGAGTGACACTGGTGGACACTGCAACATGAAGAGTGCACGTCTCTTTAATCGAAGTCTGCCCGGCCCTGGCCCAGTTCCCCTGGATGGTGGCTGCTCAGCCCTGCGGGGGACAGACCCTCTGCATTGCAAAGAGATGCGGGAAGTCGTGGAGTCAGGTACTGAGCTCCCCCTGCCTCTCCGCAGTCCCAGGTGGGGCACTGCGTTCAGTTCTGCTCTGGAAGCTGTGTGTGGGAGGCGTGGAGCCTGGTTCCACAGGCTGAGGGAAGGGCACAAGGGGAGAAGCTGGGTGCTGCTTAATGAGACCCTTCCTCAAGCGTGGTCCTCAGAGCCCGTTCTCGGGTGACCGCAGCCTGCCTCTGCCTCTCGGTTGCCCCTCTGCTTCCTCCAATCCAGTGCTACCCTCCGAACCTTCCCTGGCAACAGGGTGCCGGTATTTGACAGTGGGGCACAGGGGCACCCTCCTAGGGACCACCTGAGTCGTGGCTGAGGCGTGCAGCGTTCACAAGGTAGAGTTTTCTGCTTTAGACCCTCCCTGAGGGGCTGCGGTTCTACTGGGGAGGTCTGGGACGTTCCTTGAATGAATGTAATCCTCCAATTATCAGAGAATGGTGGCTTGATCGCTACATTTACAGCCAATTCCTGAAACTTCCTCCCTTCTTCCTATCCCCTTCTCACTGACTCTCGTCCTTCATGATTGAGCTTAGACTGTGCTCTGACTCCGAGATGAAGCCACGTGTTTTTTTTTTGTTTTTTGTTTTTTTTTTTTTTTTTTTTTTTTTTTTTTTTTTTTTTTTTTTTACCATGATAGTCTTGGGCATGTTCTTGTTTTAGAATTTTCACCTGGACTGGCCATGACCTCCGAGGCTAACAAGGGTTAGATGTCCACTGGGTAAGGCACTCTACACTGCTATCTCAGCTCGTCCTCACCATAGCCCAGTGAGGTTAGCACTATTGTCATTCCCATTTAGGGAAATACACTGCGGATCCCAGAGGTTAACGTGCCTGGCGTCACGTAACCAGGAAATAGTAAATGAGGATTTGAACTCAGTTTGCATGCAATAGAGCTTGCTGAAACCAAAAACTGTGCCTAGCATTTGCTACCACACTGCACTATTTTGCCTCCTAGTGTTCTGGAGTCAGAGCCCGGAAGTCGAGGGTCTTTTGGTTCATACAGCACAGTCCCCTCTTTGCTTGGTCACTATCTGTGGTTAACCTCTAAGCCTCAGTTTCTATAAGGTACGGTAGAAATGACTTGAAAGGCTGTGTCAGTTGTCCTCGCTGCTGTGCCTAGTGTATAGTAAGCCTAGGAAACCTGTTAGTGGAATGAATGAGTAGAAGGTGTCAGTGCAGTCAGTCTTACTTGGAGACATCCTTGCAAACTCTGGTAAAACTCTACAGAAATTAGATGCAGTGTGGAAAGGTGCGAATCTGATGCTGCTGTGAGTGAGGAGGATGGAGGTGGTGAGGGCAGCGTGGGAAGCCTTCAAGTTATTTAAGTTTCTCAGACAGGTTCTTCCATAGAGAGTGGACGATGGGAAGCATTTTTAGTTTCATTTGGAAGCCATGCTTGGTATTTTCATGGCACCCAAGTAACCTGCTTGTTAACCACAAAAGTTAAAAATTGAGTGGAACCATTCCCACCGAGGCATTCTAGGTGTGCTGAACTTGTCACATCTCTGCCACTCAAATCATACAGTGCTTCCTATCCTTGTGACTTTGTCCCATTTCTGCATCTGGTTTGTTTCACTGAGTTTAATGGAGCACAGAGTAGGCTGTGTTGATTTCGTGGAGTACACATGGGCCAGGATTTCTTACAGAAATGGCAGAACAACATGCTACCATATTGGCTGTACCATCCTTGGCAAGATGATGCTTTTATTGTGTTTTATTAAGCTCTGGAAGTCTGTGGACTATTGAGTTTGCTGACTGTGTGGGTGGGTGTGTAAAAAAAAAAAAATGTGTATTTTGAATCCCAGGACCTTCAAGAATTGTCGAGGGGAAAGGCCTAATTAGATCTGTCTTTATTTTTATGAGTTAAAGTGCCCTCATTGATGGGCATGCAATAAATGTTAAATCAGAACAATTAAGTGTAATGAGAATTAATGGGTTGTCTTGTAACATGTCCTTGGCTCCATGGGATGCCTCCTCACCGTTTCCATGGCTCTGCCTGGCCGGTTCTGCTCACGGTGCCCTCCTTGGTGCGTTGACTAGTTTTTCCCCCTTCTCCACTGCAGACCCTGTTTTTCTTTCCCCACCTGTCAAGGTTGTCTCCTCGCCTGGCCACTAATACCTTCTTGACTCTGAGGTTTTCTTTCAATCCCCTATTTTCCCTCTTCCTCTCATCTCTCCTCTTTCATATATATATATATATATATATATAATTTTTACATATAAGTAAAAATAAGGCATTTTACTTTCCCTCTTTCTTTCCTCCTTTTCTTCTCTACCCTTCTTTGTCTAACTTCTCCGATGGTAGCTTTCCCCTAGGAAGTGCCATCCACTGCAGCCTTGGATACTGTTGCCTGATCAGTAAAACAACCGACCTGTCCCTAATGAGAAGAAACCAGAGAAAGTAAAGAAGGGTGCCATGCAAGCAGAACATAAACCTAAACTCAAACCCCATCCCAGGTTGTTTCTAAGCACGCTGTCTGTGCTAGGGGAAGGGTGGGTTCATTGTTGGCAATGCCATGTGTGGCCCCGTCTGCAGCTCCAGCATTCCTGCTTGTCTATTGTGGGAAAACAGAAGGGGAAGCTTGGAGCAGGGTCCTCTCTTGTTACTTGGTGGTCAGCTTCCTCTCTGGCCTTCTGTCTAGAGCGACTGGACAAGCTGCCTGCCTTTCGTGTGAGTTCTCAGACTGTTCAAAGCCTCCACCAGGTTCCCCTCCCTTGGCATGACCCTTTGCAGCCAGGATTATGACTTTGTGAAGGGAAACAGGCATGATGGCTCCTGGGCCCCAGGAGATGGCAGATGCTGTCTGAGATGGCAATAATAAGGTTAAAGAAGCAATACCGGTCATCCTGCCATTGTCAGACTTCTGGCTGAGTCTCGTTAGGACACCATAGCAGTTCTACAAAGAAGACGGGGGATGAGAGGCTGCATGGTCCATGCTGCACAATGAAGTGGCCCCCACTTGTTAGTCCGAGTGCTGGGCCTTGCTGCAGCAAACTGTTAGGTTTGGAAGGCCACCGATCTGCCCTCCCACTGGGGGCAGGAGGTCCTGCTCGTACCTCGCCTTTCCTGGAGATACAAGGGGCAGAACAAGCACCAGGCCCAAGACCCCAGAGACTCGCAGGACACCCGTATGGAGGCAGACTGTATTTAAAAGCAATTCACCTCTTTGGGGTCTAGGAAAAGCCACGTGTAGATTCATTTGCTGGGAAACGTGGTCTGCGTGGCTGAGGAAGTGGACACCGCGGCTGTGGCCTTGCCAAACGGTGACTTTCTCCGGAGGTCTGTTTGTTGTCCTGAGTGGCAGCCGCTTCGGTGGGCGAACAGGACGGTCATTTCTGGGCCTGCAGAGGCTGCTTCCAGCTGGGGCCCCTTGACGGTGGCTGGCTGTTCAGGCTTGCCGGAGGTGGGTTGGGAGGTGTAATGTTTTGTGGGAGGAGGGCTGTAATTCTGAAATCTGACAGTTTTGACTTGCTGCAAGAGAAAGGACAGCAAAGGAACAGAGGTGAGGCGGGCGGGGCTGTGTGTTATCCCCACCCTGCCCCCCGTGATTGGGTTGAACCTTTTCTCCATACGTGCCCCCACTGCCATGCCACACTGTGTTTATTCAACACATATTTGTGTCTGCCATGAGTGTCGACTCTGCAGCACGCACTGTGAGGTGCTGTGAACTCACAGTGTGAACAAGACCACCCTGCCAATGATGGTGAGTGTTTGATGGGAGAAGTTAAGACGGTGAGAATGCTGGGGGCTGTCCAACCCCAGCTGGAATAGGGGTAGTCAGGGAGGCCTTCCTAGAGGCAGAGATGTTTAAACTGCAAACTGAGAAGTGATTAAGCATTATCTGGGAAATTGGGGAGGCACTGGCCTATGCAGAGTAAGATCCTTTCTAGAAAATAAAAAGTTCATTTCCTCCTTGCCGATCCTGAAGGCTTATCCCAAGGCCTACCTCTTCCTTGAGCCCCCTACTGCGACTCCATTTAGATAGTTCTCTAATGGCCTTTGAAGTCCTCAGAGCAGTTTGCAGGCTGGACACCTGCTGACTGAATTTAGCAGAATGTGCAAGGGTTTGATTTACTGGCCAACACATAAAAATTGGGAGATTGCATAGAAAAATCACAGCTTGTCTCCAAATCAAAGCTCTGCCAGTCTGGGCTGAGGTCTCCTGGCAGCATCTGATGGGAATCAAGGAGCGGGCCCCCTTTGCGTGATGTCCCAAGCCCCTTCTCACCCTCCGTTCCTCCTCCTCCTCTCCTAGCCTGGCACCTAGAGGAACAGTCATGGGCTGCATAAGATGTTTCAGTCACCCGTGGGCCACATACAGGACAGCGGTCCCATCACACCTGTCTTAGCCTGTGCAAGTACAGTCTGTGATACCTGCACAAAGAAGACAACACCTGGCTACCCATTTCTCAGACTGTCTTCCCTTCATTAAGCAACCTTTGGCTTGTGTGCTTTGTCCAATCCCTGTCTTAGGGCTTAGTGAAGTGTTCTCTGATACCACTTAAAGCATGATTTCTTTTTCCCAGGAATTCAATCCCAGCATCCCTCACTGAGAATCCAAGTTTACTCAGAATTTTTGACCCTCATCACCTGTAATTGAGGTCTGGGCACTCACTAAGTGCTTTAAAAGCTGTACTTTCTGGCTTGCAGTAAAGGCAAATAGGGCCTGGAAAACTGATTATAATATGGACTAAGAACTACTAACTTTGTCCAAATGCCTTTCTCCATTGGCTTATAGCTTAGTAGTAGGAACATCAGTTTGTTGTATCAGATTTGGATTCTATTCCAGATGTTCATGCGTGTCAGCAGCATGATTTTGGGTGACATTCTTTAGAGCCCTAAGCTTTCATCTCCTCATTTTAAAGCGAAGCAGAAAATAATGCTTACATCTGGTGTAGTTAGGATTAAAGATGGGACTTGTGAAGACCTATCAGGTTGTTAGTATTCAGTAAGTGCTTACCAAATAGGAGGAACCCACATCCCTTTTGCATTTGTGAGTGACAGTGGTATTGTGGTAACTGTGTTGGTAGTGCTCTTAGTGGTGATGGTGGTGACAGTGGTAGTGATGATGGTGGTAATGGTAGTAGTTGTAGTGCTGGTGGTGGTGCTGATGGTGGTGAGGATGATGATGGTGGTGACAGTGGTAGTGATGACGGTGGTGCTGCTGGTGGTACTGTTGGTGGTGAGGATGATGGTGGTAGTGGGAGTGCTGCTGCTGTTGGTGGTATTGATGATGATGATGGTGGTAGGAAGGTGGTAATGGTGAGATGGTGGTAATAGCAGTGGTTATGATGATGGTGGTGGTGGTGTGTAAAAAACTAAAAGGCACAATGAGTATCACCTGATTTTCTTAATGTCACTTCTTCTTTCCACCATCCCTCCTGCTTCAAGAATATTCAAGACTTGTATCTTCTCTGGGAAAAGCCCTGGCCTGGAAGTCTTAGTTGCCTCTTTAATACAATAATTATGTTTCAAACCCCATGTAAATGCTTCCTATATCTTCTCATCCAAAAAGGCCATTCTTGTGTGGCTGTTGTTATTCTTATTCCTCTTTAACAGATTAGGCTAAATAAATAACTAAATAAATAGTTTCAAGAGGGTGAAGTATGTTGGCTGAAGTTGCCCAGCCAGCAAGCAGCAGAGCTGAAATTCAAATCAAGATTTGTCTGGTGCCAAAAGCACATTTCATGTAACATACCTGGGAAGCACAACAGATAATCAGTAGCGTGTCTGGGAGTGGTGATGGGTATGGAGATGTGTGTGTGGGGGGGTTCTTTTGAGGCTGCAGTTTTGTTCCTTGTCCGCTAACACTAAAGTTTCAGGAGCTGGGACACCATGCAGAGTTGGAGGCCTGCAGAGTCAGGGCTGCAGATTTAAGCCCCTCCTACCTTTTCAATGCCATTTCTTGAGTTTTCGGGTTTCACCAGGATGGATGGTGGAGCAGAAGCAGGCGGTTTTGGCAGAGGCTCACTCTTGATGGGGATTTCCTTGCCTTCCATGATGAGAGAGCTGGCGGCCGAGTGCACCCTGGAGTCGCTGCTCTTGCTCATACAGGTGAGGGCTGGCTCTCCCATAGGAGCAGGTTTGGGACCCACCTCCAGCACCGCTGAGGGGGATGAGGGGGCCCCCTGAGGCTGGTAGAACTGGAACTGCTGAGGTTGTAGCACCATGGTGGGGCTACGCCTGAGGGAGCCCACCACAAGGGTGGGGATCCCAGATGGAACGGGTCTCTGCAAGGATCCATCTGGGGAATGACACGACAGAGATGTCAGCAACAGGGCGGCAGACAGTGGGTGTGGTCGGGGCTGGGGAAGCAGTGTGTGCTGATATCCCAGAGTAGTTAAGTGCTTTCCTAATTGGACTACACTCTCATTCTCTTAGGGTCTTTGAGAGGTGACCTTATTCTTTCTTTAGTGCTATTTGCTGATGTTGGCAGCAAATAACTGGCTAGCTGAATGTTGTATGTATGGCAGGCATGTCAGAGGTACACTGCTGCCCTTCTCTCTCTCTCTCTCTCTCTCTCTCTCTCTCTCTCTCTCTCTCTCTCACACACACACACACACACACACACACACACACACTCCTTTCTCCTAGGCTTTTGAGACAGATTGAAGAAGAGAGACAGCTTTTTAGTAAGAAGCAGGCAGACCAGAGAAAGGACACAAGAGACAGAGAACTTGAGACACACAAGAGGAAGACAGCTAAGAGAATGAGGAGGAGGATAAAGGGGGTGGAGGGAGGTGCTGTACCCCTGCTTGCTGCACAAAGTCCCAATGTGAGCTTTAGGTGTGTGTTGGTGGCATCAAGGGAAGATGAGTGGAAGGAGTAGAGAGTGCTCATGCTGGACAAATGGGCCACTCAGTGGAATACTCGGGAAGTTTATTCCTGTGTTAGGGCTGTGTGTGGGCGAGCTTTGCAGGTGTTGTGACACAGGGTCTGGAATCAGACCTCCTCCCCCGGAGCTGGGGATGAGGAAGTCACATCACCTCCCTCACTGGTGAGCAGGAGGTAATGAGAGGATGTCACGGGACTGTGGTGAGGACGACGTATTACGATGCGTGCAAGGTACTAGAACAGTGCCTGGGACATGGTAAATGCCCCTTCCTCGTCAGCTACCATTCATTCCTTCTGGGTAAAGGGTAGCATACGCTAAAAATGCAAGGCCTAATGGTTTGATTTTGATCCTTCCTGAACTCGTTCTTCTTCCTTCTTCTTAAGATTGAGAAGGTCTTCCCTCAGTAAAAGGAAGCCCTCCCTTTCCCTCAAATTCTCTGAAGACAGGAGATCCCTACACTGCAGGTGACCTGGGGAATTAGGACTTCATTACATTCTGGAGGCTGGAGACACGTAGACAGCCACTGGCTGTGTCCCAGCCAGATATGTTTGTCCTTTGCGACACTCCACAGACATGTGTTTGACCAAAGTAATTTGTGTCCAGCACAGAGGCCCGAGCCAGGCCACATTGTGCACTGTGGCTCTTCATTGAGCAGATGTGAACATGAAGAGCCAAACACTCACTAAACACAGTCGGGGTTCTCAGCTGCCTCAAGCAAGCCCGTCACCGTCTACACAAGGCTGACCTTTCAATTTAGACATTGATTTTTCCACTGACAGTCCTGTGAGGTGTACATGGTCAATTCCCCTGTCATTTTGCTTTGCTTTGCAGAGATTGATAGCTTGTCCCGCTTCACCTTGGGAAAAGGTAGAGGAGAAAGCCTTGGGGGCCTAGGAGGCCAAAGCAGCACCAGACAGACAGGTCCTTAGGCTCCCATAAATGGGTGAAAAATTGGTTTCATGCCCTACCCATTTATCTTGTGGGTTCCTAATTTCCAACACAGTGAATGCTTTCTTATTCCAAGTACACACAAGGCAAGCAAAATGCCAGGCCAATCAAGATTCATGCAGAGGGAGGAGCGGAGGGGAGTATAATAAGGGGAGTGCGAGCGGACACCTGTGGGATGCCGTTCTCTGCACTCCTAAGTGGTCTACACTGTGAACAATTTGACTCCAAGCTCAGTTGTGGTCTACCTGAACCCAAGATGGTCTGTTTAGCTATAGTGGCAATGGTAGCACTAGTCAAATAAAACTTTTATTCAAAATTACCCTTTCTGGAGGGCTTTCAACGTGCCAGGCTCTGTGCCGTCAGCCTTCCATGGTTTATTTTATTAAATCCTTAGACTGCATGCTCATGAAGTAGATGTTGTTTTTATTTCCACTTTATAAAGAAGAAAACGTAAGACTGAAAGGATTGGTCAGTTACCAAAGTGATCATAGAGGGATTATTTATGTCGTGTGTAGAATGCGGGGGGAGGGACATGCAGAAGAGGGGACTTGAGGTTGTGGAAGGGAGGCAGGTTGGGTGGAAGGAAGGGGCCAGAATCGTGGGGCTGGTGGCCCAGCAGGTTGTCAGACAGAAACTCTGGGACAGGGTGGAGCTATGACATTTGCTCTCTTTTCCTTAGTGGCGTACTGTCCCACACAGACTAGTCATGCGGCACTGTCACATTTAAACATTTGTTAAGATTCTAAGAGGGATTGCAGAGCCCAGTTTATATCAAGGGACATAGAATAAACTCTTTGTGCCAAGCTTGGCTTATTGTCTTCTAGAAGAGTGTAAAGGTTTAAATGTTGGTCCTTATAGGATAATGGACTTCAAACACTTTTTAGAACCTCTAAAAAGGGAATCTTCTGTGGAAGTTGAGGTTGTTAAGAGATGAAAGCCTGGTTCTTAAGACAAAGGGTCTGTGTGTGTTGCTGTGTGTGCAATGTGGATGTTATGTGGGTAAAAGTAAAAGCAAGTCACAGAATTGTATGGTGAGTATGATTGACAGGTGTTTGTGTATCTGCCTGTCCCTGGAAGAAGCCCTGGGACTGGGGACGAAGGCTGTGAGGGAGACTTGCTTTTGCACACTCTGTGTGCTCTCCCATTCCTAACAGTATGAATTGGCTCTGTGCACAGCCTCCTTAATTCTCATTTTCTGCTCCCACCCCCGGCCTTCCCCACTTCCCCATCTCCCCTGTTTCTCTGTGGTACTTCCTGAGGGGTTCCCTGGAGTACAGTTTGAGAAGCACAGATCCAGCAAGTGCCTTGGCTGCTTTGTGTCAGTGGGAGCCAGCATCCACCTTGGCAGTGTTCTCATTACCAACTGGCACTCAGGACTGTTATCAACCTGCACGAAGGCGGTGACTTTGAGCCTATCTGGCTCCATGCAACAAAGCGGCTCATCACTGGGGGACTGTGAATACCCTTTGCAGAGGCTCATTGTCAAGCCAGGATCCGGTTTCTGTGAAAAGCACCCTGTGTCCCTGGGGTCGGGACCTATCACTTAGCACTAGGCACGTACCTCTTTGCCACCACTTACTCTTTCTCATGCTGCTCCGCCCTTTCCGAAGAGACCCTTGTCCTGAAGTCCCGGGGCTGGCTGTGCTCCTCACAGGGTTGACTACGGCAGTGGGCACAAAGACAGATTTGAAGGGACGGCTTTGCCGGGGGTCACCTTCTGATAGGCTGCCTTGTGAGGGCACAGAGGAGGTGGATAACGTCCATGTGGTGTAGAGACCAGGATTCCGGGAATCGGGGAAACTAGAGTTCTTGCTGGTTGTTGGACATTTTAAAGAAAGGAAATAGGAAATAGAAAAGAAAATGTTCGGTCAAGGTTAAGCTGCTTGTGACCCCAGCATCCCATATCGAGAGCCAGTTTGAGCCCTCACTGCTCTGCTTCTATCCAGCTCCCTGCTAATGCACCTGGGAAGGTAGTGGAAGATGGCCCGAGGGCTTGGGTTCCTGCCACCCATGTTGGGGACCTGGATGGAGTTCCTGGCTCCTGGCTTTGGCCTGGCCCAGCCCTGGTGCTAAGAGCATTTGAGGAGTGTACCAATGGATGGAAGATCCCTCTTTGTCTCTCCCTCTCTGTTGCTCTGCCTTTCAAATAAATAAATTTAAAACCATCATTTCCCAACGATATGCTAAATATGACTGATCCTCCCCTTCTTCTGCTCATACACACTCTTTTTGTCAATTGCAGGTCTAAGTGGGCTCGCCAGCCTAGAGCTTGACAATGTGTAGGTGTGCTGAGGGCAGGGAGAGGAGCTCACGGTGAGGGCCTGGTGGAGCTAGACTTGAATTTCATCATCTTCTAATCCTCGCTTCACATCCTTTCTGTCCTGACTTCAGAGCGCATGATCTCGTATGTGCTCATGTGGTTTTGCAGGGGCAATTTCTTATTCAGCCTTGAGTTGGGATTTTCAACAACATCTTAAAGCTTTAAAAAATAACAATCCTTTGTCCATTGCTCCCAGCCTGCAATTCCCTGAGCTTCCTGGGGTAGTAGCTGTCGGTCACATGCCTTTTTACTGTTTACCATTCCAACCCCAATATCACATCTCCAACCAAGCATCCCATCGATCACCCTGTCACCCTGCTGATTAAGGAACCTTGGTTAATTCCCATGGGAATAAAGAACTCAGTCAAGCCCCTGACACAGAAATGCCTTCATGTTTCCTTCATATCAGCAGCTCCTGTTTTTTTTTTTAGATTATTTCTCCTCTTTTTTTTTCTTCTTCCTTCTTTTGATTAAGGGATTCATAGTTAATAATGATTCAGTTATATAAGAACATAAGCAAGATATCAGTTTTTTAGCCAATGCGGTACCTCAAAGAGTTCATGAAAAAATGGAATTAAAAATGTTTATTTTGGCACCAAAAATTGAAATCTATGCATAGTTTTCTCATGATACACATTTTCATGAAATTTTTGAAGACACCTTTATACATGCGGCCAAATGCTCTAGGAACTGATGCCTGTGGCAAGGGGACTTGTGTCCACAGCTGTCCGTCTGCCTGTGGTCCTTGGGGTGGTGTAGTTAGGAGTGAAGGTCTGGGAGGTGGAGAGAATTTCCCAGCACTGGCTTCTGTGCATGAGTATGGGTTAGGGTTAGGGTAAGGGTTAGGGTAAGGGTTAGGGTTAGGGTTAGGGTTAGGGTTAGGGTTAGGGTAAGGGTTAGGGTTAGGGTTAGGGTTAGCGTTGTCTCTCGAATAGAGACCTCAAGGTGTCGGATGCTGAACATGGATCAGCAATGGGAAGGACAGGTTAGAAAAATTGTTTCCTATGGTAGCAGCAGCAGCAAGGATGGACTACAGCCAATTAGGCCTAGGACAATCTTATTCTTCAAGTTCCTTCTGTGAACAGCTCTTTATAGACTGAGATGTCCCTCGTTTGTCTGAGCCCAGCACTGGGATGGATTCCAGGAACTCCTAAATCCCAAGTCCCATATGCAACACTGAGTCTCTCTGTGTTCTTGGGCAGAAGCATAGCAGTTACCTAGCACTTTCTTCCAAGCATTTTGCTAACATTGATTAATTAATCCCCATGACACCCACATCTGCAGCATTATGACCCTTGTTTCCAGATGAGAAGACTGACAGACATCCTGGCTTCCATGAGAGCAGTGGATGTTGCCTGCCATTTGCTCGATTGTGTAGGTTCCCATGCCTTTGCTTTATCTGGGATATCTACCCTTAAGAATGTGTCCGATACTTAAAAGGGACATTACAAACAGCAGCTCTACGCTGCTCACCACTGGCAGCAGCCTCCTGGGAAGGAGAAAGGTTGGACCTTGACAATCTTGACTTAGTTCTGTGTACAGCGTTAAAGGCAAATGAATGGTAGCCCCTTTGTCACTTTTCTCCACCCGAAAGGTATCTGTAGTGGGTATATGTGTCTGTGAAGGTTGCAAGCAAGAGAAATAGCCTGGATAGTTGTGCAGAAGGGAATTTACTGGGAAGACTGGAAGGAGAGGAAAGCAACAAGACCCAAGCAGGCTGCAGGGAGCTGAGCTGCAGGAAGATCCGATGAGAGTCTGTGGCTGGTGCTGTCACCACGAGTGGTCTTCACTCTGCCCCCAGCCTCTCCTCCCTTGCTCAAGTTTCAGAGTCCTACGAGGGAGTGCAATATTAGCTGAGGCTATGGGGATGGATTTAGCAAAGAAGCGACCAAAAAGAATATTGGTGCTATTACGTTGGATGCTGGACAGATGAGAACCAATGTTCTGTGCAACCTGAGCGAATGGATGGCTTCAGGATCTGGAAAGAAGCATCATGGTGGCAGAGATTTAGTGATGGTTAATAAAAGCTGGTGTCATCTCTGGCATGGAGTGCTGGAGCAGGAACTAGCACAGCAGCGTTTGCTCTCTTCCCAGGTAACGGCTCACTTGCTTACTCTCCAATCTAAACCTGACATTTTTGTCAGCTCTAGTCTATAGCAGGCATCTGCTACCTTGAAGTACTATTGTGTAAAAGGGTGCACTATACAACAAGAGTCTGGGTGGCAGTGCAGAGCTATTATTGCAAACGGAAAGCAAAGACTTGAGAGGAAAAAAAAATCCCAAATACACAGACTTAAAAAAAGAAAACAAGGAGCTTTGCACTTGTAGCCCAACTAACTCAGTTCCTACAGATAACCTGGTAATAATCATAAACATGCAGCTCACAAAGGACAGCATTATGAGTCTTGAGAAGCGGGAAGAATGGAATTTCTCACAATGGAAAGGGAAGGAACAAGGGTTCGTTTGGGGCTGGCATCCATGGCACAGTGGGTTAAGCTGCTGCCTACAGTGCCTGCAACACCAGTAATCCCGTAAGACTCCAGGTTTGAGTCCTAGGTCCTCCATTTCTGATCCAGCTCCCTGATAATGTACCTGGGAAAGCAGTGGAAGATGGCCTAAGTACTTGGGGGCCCTGGTACCCTTGTGGGAGACCTAAATGGAGTCTCGGTCTCCTGACTGTGGCCTGGCCCAGCCCTGGCCACTGTGGCAGTTCTGGGAGTGAACCAGCAGATGGAAAGATGGAAGATTTCTCTCTCCCCCCTCCCCCCGCTCCCCTTCTCCTTCTCCCTCCTTCCTTTCTCCCCTCCTTCCCTCTCCCTCTCCTTTTCCCCCTCTGCCTCTCTCTCTGTAAGTTTGCCTTTTTAAATAAATAAATCTCAAAAAAAAAAAAAAAAAGGAACAAGGGTTAGCTCTACCTACATGGACAAACTGCCATATGCCATTCTCATCCAAGATCAGTGGGGACAGGAACTTTGTTTACATCAGAGAGATCATCAAGGTAAACAGCA
The DNA here is from genome assembly GCF_964237555.1 of Oryctolagus cuniculus. Classification (NCBI taxonomy): domain Eukaryota; kingdom Metazoa; phylum Chordata; class Mammalia; order Lagomorpha; family Leporidae; genus Oryctolagus; species Oryctolagus cuniculus. Next base: position 33,515,591 of record NC_091437.1, on the reverse strand, counting down.
ACACTAAAAAATCATTGACCCTGACCCTTTGCCAATTGCTAACCCTTAGGAACAGACACTCTAAGGGGACGAATGTAGGTTCCCCCCACACAAATCATGTCTCAACATGAATAGCATCTCAACTTACACATATGTTCAGAGTTCTATGAGCTGGGAGGAAGGGGTGGACTCAATGGCAAATGCGATGCTGACATTCCACCCAGTATCTGAAATGTAGCTGTCTCAATACAGGGGGTTTAGATGCTCATGACTTGCCCAAGAAACAAGTAGATCTACCCAGGAGAAAAGCCAAGGAGAGAAATGGAAGCTAGGGCCTTGAAATACAAGAGCACCTCAACACCGTTTGGAGATACCTCAGAAATCTGAATATAGACCCACCATATGACCCAGCCATCCCAATCCTGGGAATTTACCCAAAGGAAATGAAATCAGCATATGAAAGATTTATCTGTACCCCCATGTTTATTGCAGCTCAATTCACAATAGCTAAGATATGGAATCAACCCAGATCTCTGTCAGCTGAAGACTGGATAAAGAAAATATGACACAGTGGTTAAAAAAAAAAAAAAATGAAATCCTAACGTTTGCAACAAAATGGATGCAACTGGAAAGCATTATACTTAGTGAAATAAGCCAGTCCCAAAAAGGCAAATACCATAAGTTCTCCCTGATCTGTGGTAACTATAGAGTACCTAAAAGGTAATCTAAAGAAGTGAAATTGACACTTTGTGATATGATGACTTTGAACAGCCCTTGTCTTGACTGTTGAGGAACAGTTTTTTTTTTTTTCATACTATTTGTTGAACTCTTTACTTAATGTAGGGTTAATTTTAGTAAAAAATATGAATGGGAATAGGAGAGGGAAGAAGGGTGGGAGTATGGGAAGGAGTGAGGGTAGGGTAGGAAGAATCACAGTGTTCCTAAATTTGTATTTATGAAATGCATGAAGTTTGTATACCTAAAATAAATGGTAGCTGGGTGAAAAAAAAAGAGTGCACCATCAAAAAGAGCACTTCAAGTAGTTTGTAGAAAAATGGTACACAAAATTTTGAAATCTGTGGAAAGAAGGGGTCTTTAAAGGATTTATGGAAAATGTATATTATGAAGAAACTATTCATGGGTTTCCATTGTTTTTGCACCAAAATAAACATCTTTTAATTGTATCTTTCCATGAAAATTTTTTTTTTGACAGGCAGAGTGGACAGTGAGAGAGACAGAGAGAAAGGTCTTCCTTTACCGTTGGTTCACCCTCCAATGGCTGCCGCAGCCAGCTCACCACGCTGATCCGAAGCCAGGAGCCAGGTGCTTCTCCTGGTCTCCCGTGGGGTGCAGGGCCCAAGGACTTGGGCCATCCTCCACTGCACTCCCTGGCCACAGCAGAGAGCTGGCCTGGAAGAGGGGCAACCGGGACAGAATCTGGTGCCCCGACCGGGACTAGAACCTGGTGTGCCGGCGCCGCAAGGCGGAGGATTAGCCTAGTGAGCCGTGGCGCCGGCCATGAACTTTTTTTTTTTTTTTTTTTTTTTGACAGGCAGAGTTAGACAGTGAGAGAGAGAGAGAGAGAAAGGTCTTCCTTCCGTTGGTTCAACCCCCAAATGGATGCTATGGCCGGCGCACTGCGCCGATCTGAAGCCAGGAGCCAGGTGCTTCCTCCTGGTCTCCTGTGTGGGTGCAGGGCCCAAGCACTTGGCCCATCCTCCACTGCCTTCCTGGGCTACAGCACAGAGCTGGACTGAAAGAGAAGCAATCAAGACAGAATCCAATAGCCGGCGCCGTGGCTCAATAGGCTAATCCTCCACCTTGCGGCGCTGGCACACCGGGTTCTAGTCCCGGTTGGGGCGCCGGATTCTGTCCTGGTTGCCCCTCTTCCAGGCCAGCTCTCTGCTATGGCCAGGGAGTGCAGTGGAGGATGGCCCAGGTGCTTGGGCCCTGCACCCCATGGGAGACCAGGAAAAGCACCTGGATCCTGGATCCTGCCATCGGATCAGCGCGGTGCGCCGGCTGCAGCGGCGGCCATTGGAGGGTGATCCAACGGCAAAGGAAGACCTTTCTCTCTCTGTCTCTCTCTCTCACTGTCCACTCTGCCTGTCAAAAAAAAAAAAAAAAAAAAAAAAAAAAAACAAAACAGAATCCAGCACCCCAACCGGGACTAGAACTCAGGGTACTGGCTCCACAGGCAGAGGATTAGCCAAGTGAGCTGTGGTGGCTGGCCGCTTTCCATGAACTTTTAAAAGTACCTCATACACTTGAATGAAATTCTATGTACATTGTATTTAGGGCGATCATTTGTTCTGGTTTCTTCAGGAAAGTCTCAGTTTACTCCTGCTCAAAAGTATATTAGTATGGATGATAAAATATATGGTTTCTTTATTCTAATGGTTCTTTGATAACCAGGAGTTTGGGCCACAGCTTACTGTCTACGTAAATGCCCTTGCTGTAGGCATGGGCCCTAGGGAATTCATGTTAGCTTCCATGGAGAAATTCTTCATAACAGATGGGTCCTTTTGCTCCTGTCACTTGGAGACCATTCTGCACCTTCCACAGTGCATCCCAGCTTTGACAGATTCTACCACCAACCATCCCAGCTTGTTCCAGTCATCATTTACCCTGTAGGCCTCTCCTCTCGTTCCTTGAAGATCTTAGCTTCTGGATCACCATCAGTCTCCGGACACAACAGAGCCTAACATGGGTGATCGCATCTAGTCTTAGGGCTTTAAGTAACATCCCAAGCCTGGAGCTCTCTTAAATGCTAGGCTTGTGTACTCAGCTGCTCACAAATGTCTCTACTTGGGTCACTAACACACATCTCAGGCTCAGGTTATGTTTCTCCCCACACCTCAAATCTTTCCCTGTTAGGGTTTTCATCTTCACCATTTCAGTAAAAGGCAGCTCTGTCACCCAGCCACTCAGAGAAAAAGCTTGGACTCGTCTTGAATTTTGTATTCTTTCATACCCAACATTTGATCTTTTAGAAAATCCTGACTTCAAGGTATGTCCAGAATCTAACCCCATCTGCCTGTCTCCACAGCTAACACCACCCTGGTTCAATTCACTATCACTTCTCCCAAGGATCATTACAATGTACTCTTCATTGGTGTCTCTGTTTCCACCTTTTCTTCCCTAGTTTATAGTTTATACACAACAACTAGGGAGATTCTGATTAAATATAAGTTAGATCATGTCACTCTTTGGCACAAAGCCCTGCAATTGGGTAAAATCACATCTCTCATTATGATCTGGAACATTCTGTAGGAACTGTCCTCCAACCTCTTGCTAGCATTCTGACCTCATCTGTGAATCTCCCCTTCATTTGCTATAATCCAGTATCGGACACATTGCCACATTAGGACCTTCATATTGCTGCTCCTTTGCCCTGGAATGCACTTGGCCCAGGGATATACAGGGCTCACTCTCTCGTTTCCTTCACTCCTCCTTCTAACCTCTTAGCAGGGCCACCCCTGACCAACCTATCTGAAACTTAACTACCCACCCAGATTCTGTTCCACCTTTCTGATTTTTTTCTTAATCTTCCTCCTTAACATACTGTATATATTATGTATGAGGCTTTACAAAGTTTGTGGAAAATGTCATTAAAACATCAGTAATTTTGGTGTGAAAGATTTGAAATTATGCATGAATGGTCTTCAAAAATTCGTGGAGTATATATTATGAAAAAACTATAAATGGATTTCAAGTTTTTTACATCAAAATAAAGTTTTAAAAATATTTATTTATTTGAAATGCAGAGTTACAGAGACAGAGACAGGAAGTTTTCATCTGCTGGTTCAGTCCCCAAATGCTTGTAAGAGCAGGGGCTGGGCCAGGCTGAAGCCAGGAGCCAGGAATACATTTGGGTCTCCCAAATGGGTGGCAGGAACTTAAGCACTTGGGCCATCCTCTGCTGCCTTCCCAGGAGCGTTGGCAGGAAGCTGGATTGGAAGTGGAACAGCTGAGATCGAGTCAGTACTCTGATATGGGATGCCAGTGAAGGAAGCTGCAGCTTAACCTGCTGTACCACAACAGCTGTCCCTGAAATAATCTTTTAATTCCATGTTACCATGAAAATTTTGAAGTATGCTTGCTTATGCACGTGCTGTTTATAATCTGTCTCTCTCACTGGATTGTGAGCACCTGTTGGCAAAAATTTTATATATTTTGCTTATTGGTTTTTCTCCAGTGCCTGGAAATGTGCCTGACATAGAGCTAGTGCTCAATAAATACTTGTTAGAGAAATGAATTAAAGCATTAGTTATAGAGGCCTGTAGTTTGCCTTCAGATATTTTGTAACTTTATAACCAATCCCAAGAACCTTCTATTGAAAGGAATACCTATGATCTTCTTTCCTTACTTCCTGCCACATGAAGAAATCTTTCTCTACCACTGTGAATCTGTGAGAACCCGTACAATTCCTAGAAAGGGGATTACCACCTCACCAGCTAGTCTGGCTGGAAAAAAATCTATGGGTTAGAAAAGGCAGCCTCTTTTTGAACCAAAACCTTCTAAGTTGTATCCCCTGGTCTACTCTACTGCCCCCATCCTAGAATAAATCAACTTCCCGCTCTACACAGTCTATTCCAATCCCTCTAATCCTTGTCTTCTACGGGTTACAAAGCCTAGTTTCTTTATCCATTCCCCAAATGGTGTCGATTGCTGTCTCCTTACCATCCTTGCTGCCCTCCTCCGGACACAGTGCCCTGCCTTAATGAAGGTCCCCCAGAGTGCGCATGTCACTGTCCCTTTCCTTGGAGTTGTGACCCTCTGGTATGTCATAAAGGCTGTTGTTGATGTCTGGTAATGGCTTCACTGCCTTGTGGCTTTGCCTGGGCTGTTAGGGGGTGGAGGTGGGAAGAGTCATGAGATGCTTTAGGTCGGTGTGCTTCTGGGGCACTGTGTGGGGTGGTAAGACAGACTGTGGGTCAGTGAAATGCACATCTATACTGCAGGACAGAGGCTGGGAAAAGCTGTTGAGGACCTGCAGGTAGCTAGTGTTCGATCTGGGGTGCAGATGGACAGGTGGAGGTCCGAGTTCATGGAAACACTGCTCCTGGTCTAGCGTCCTGGGAGCTTTCCCATGGTGCTCCAGGGAGGTCATGTGAGCACCGCTAGACAGTGTCAGGGTGGAGGATGTGAAGTGGGATTTCTGGGATTTGTGTAGAAGGAAATCTGAAATCTCATTCTTGAGTGACTTGCTTAACTCTGTCCTCTGTTTCCTCATCTATAAAATAATATCTACTATGTAGTACTCTTGGGCAAAGCCAGCGAGTTAAAAGATAAAAGGTTCTTGTAATCTGTGAAGAACTATATAAAAAAGTAACCACTTTTGCGATTTTTCTTTTTTTGAGTTAGGAAGGTGCTAGGGTCAAAGCCACTGAAAGAGCATTGAGTCCTTACAACATGTTCCACCCACAGATGGCTCCCAGCCCAGCATGGTCCCACCTCCCAGTGCCTCAGACGGGGGGAGACCCACCTGAAGATAGGGATGACATAATGATGGGGGAAGATGCCCACTCGGCCAGTGACCAAGGAGATGCCCCTGAGCCAGCCGTCCTGGGGCTTCCCCATGACCCTGACACCTTCTCCCTTCTGCAGGTCCAGCTCATCGGGTCCGTGGGCTGAGTAGGAGTGCATGGCTACAAACCTGGGAGACAAAGGAAAGGGGTGAGGGAAGAAGGTGAAGACGCCTGGCAGAAGGAGCTGGAATCTCAGAGCCCAGCAGCCCAGGGGTTAGCAATAAAAACCTTTTCAAGACTGAAACTGAAGTGTGAGGCGTGTAAAAGTGGAAGAACCTGGCTGAAAAAGCAGTGGAGGCGGCCAGATCCTTGCCTTCTCCATCTCCCTCCTCCTCTTCCATGCGGCCCCACACAGGCACAAATCACAAATTTAGGTCAACGTGGAAACTTTAATAAGGAGAAAACTGGCCTCCAGCAGAGAAAGCAGCTGGTGACTAGGAATCAGAGGCAGGGCTGGGTGTTAAAACTAGAAGTGATGGCTTTTCTGAGACTGCTTGCTTATTTATTTATTTATTTATTTGCAGCCAGCAGGGTTCAGGGAAACCAGAGATCTCTTAGCCACTCTCCTGAGAGAGGGACATGCTTGGCTCCCAGCAGTGGCCTGAGGAGCCAGCTAAAAGTAAGCAGGGAAGTGGACATGGGCAAGTAGGAGGCAGGGCTTAATTCTTTCTTATGGTGGGGTTGGAAGGGGGCAACACACAGTGGACTCCTGGCTTCACATCACATGGAGTAGAATGGGCTTGTAACACAGCACAGATGTCCTGGGGTTAGCACTGATCTGCATCCTGAGTCCCTTTCACTGGAATCAGGTGGTGCCATCCAGGATGAGAGGGTGAAGACAAGAGGAAACAGTGAGGCAGTGCAGTAAGGATGGCTGCATGCCTGAAGGCATAGGGCAATACCTCACTTCAGCAGGCACACGCAGGGATCAGCAGTATATGACCCTCAGGGTGGACCTTAGCAGGTCCTTCCCGGCTGCAGGGACTGGGAGATGCTGGTACATTTTAGGGAAGGGAATGGGGGAATGCTCTCCTCTGTGTGCTTTTCTTTTTCCTTCCTAAAACTCTATATATTTTTTTTTTTTTTTTTTGCTGATTACTAGAGCAACATCTATTTATGACCCGGCATTTTGAATCTAAAGGAAGACAATAGAGATTGCTCAGTACCCAATCTCCCAGTGATGATGTGGTATACAATTTTGCAGTCTCTTTCTACTTTTGTAAAATAATGAGCTATGATGACGTGACTGGCTAATTGTAAGTGTGTGTGTGCGTGTGTGTGTGTGTGAACATTTCCTTTAGAGTAGAAGAGGAAAGGGGGGTTGCTGCCTCGTGGAGGTAACGTTGAGGCTCAGTGGGCAAAGGGGTTGGCAGGGCAGACCCCGTGAGCCAGGAGCTGGGGTGAGGACTGAGGTTTTTACTCACATGTTGGCTGAGAGGTGTTGCTGGGAGCCGGGCAGACTGACCATGGCTGTGGGGTGCCCCGGGGAGGCAGGTGCCGAGTGGTAAGTGCTGACCTGCATAGACAGACACACAGACGAAACAGACAGACAAGCAGAACCAGTGAACACCACAAGCCAGGCCCGCAGCAAACGGGGCTGCTAGGGAAAAGGCCTGACACAGCTGAAAACCAAGAGCCACACCCAGCACCACCCACTGTGCATCTTCGCTGTGGTTTGTGGCTGTGGGCAGAACAGGGTGGTGACAGACTAACGCAGGTCCTGCTGGGGTGGAATGCCAGGCCTGCATTCCTCCAGGCTGCTCAGATATGGATGAGGAGTCCAATTTCTAGTCAACAGGGCACTGCCAGGCTCACTGCCCCACCCCTCCCATCTCCCAGTGTGCTCTTTCCCTGTACCACAACCTGCTCTCAGCAAATGGTAGGCTGGCTGATAATGATTCGGAATGTAGCACCTGCAAGGCAGTTTTGAGAGTAAAGCACCAGTTGATTGAATCCTTATTAAATATACTATTATATAACGTGCATTCTTTGGGTGAAAGCCTGAGACAAGGAAGGGAAAAAGGTCACCCCACTAGTATGAAACAAAGAAAACTTTAAATCAGTGAAGAGTTTAGGTTGTGAGCCCAATATTATTATTTACTGCTGCTATTACACACACATATATACAAACACCACATGGCCATGTATCCAGTGACTTACAGAGCATGGATCTGAGTCGCTTTGACTCTTCCAGGATGAAAGAAAGAGGAGACAGTAGCTATCAGAGCTCCCCAGATCTGCCTCTCATCCTAAGCCTTGGCCCTGATCAGCAGAGTGTCTTGCTTATTTCCTTCTCGGCCCCCACACACTGTGATTGCTTCTTTGTTTTTTCACTGATCCCCACTCGACTCAAAATTTCATGAGGGCAGAGACTGTCAGTTTTGTTTGTCATTGTATTTCTTGTGTGTTCAGTGTACTTGTAGCTAAAAGAACAAATCAATGAGTGAATGAAAAGGTGTTTCTACCCAGCACACCAAGGACTAATGCAACCTTAACCACTTCTGTGCCATCCAGAGTGTGATACATTCGATCCATGTCTGGTTATCCACCCATGATAACTATGAATGTGTGTCTTTCTTGTTCATTGGTGGGTACATGCATTGTTTGGGTTCTTGGGTTTGTAGAGGTGTGAATACATTATTGAGCACATGTATCTCTGGTTTTGTGTAGAAATGAATGTTTGCTTAGAACATGTGGCAATTGTACATATGTGGTGGCATTGGTCTATGATAAGTATGATTATATTCATGCATGTGCACCATAGATTGATATGAGCATGCTGCATGTGACATATATACCCGGTTGTTTATGTAATTGTAAATATCTATACAGGATTCTTTGGGTATATGTGAACTGCAGAGCTGTGTGTGCAACTATGTAGTTTTGTGTATATGTCTGTAACAGTTATTGTGTAAACGTGTGATTGTGTATGAATTAGTATTTGTGACATATTGAGGATGTTTGTACGGTCAGAAAAGCATTCTGGTCAGATGACATGTGTTGATGTGAAAGTAGAAAAATTGGGCCAGCGCCATGGTTCACTAGGCTAATCCTCCGCCTTGCGGCGCCGGCACACCAGGTTCTAGTCCCGGTCGGGGCACCGGATTCTGTCCCAGTTGCCCCTCTTCTAGGCCAGCTCTCTGCTGTGGCCTGGGAAGGCAGTGGAGGATGGCCCAAGTGCTTGGGCCCTGCACCCCATGGGAGACCAGGAGAAGCACCTGGCTCCTGCCATTGGATCAGCGCAGTGCGCCGGCCGCAGCGCACTGGCCACAGCGGTCATTGGAGGGTGAACCAACGGCAAAGGAAGACCTTTCTCTCTGTCTCTCTCTCTCACTGTCCACTCTGCCTGTCAAAAAATAAAAAAACATTTAAAAAAAGAAATTGAAAACCTTACACATTGGTGGTGGGAATGTAAAATGGTGGAATCTCTTTGGAAAATAGTCTGACAGTTCCTCAAATCATTTAACATAGGGTTAATATGTACCTGGTAAGTCACCTCCTGGTATATAGACTGTGAAATACCTAGTATATGTCCAAGAAGAATGGAAATCTATGTCTATACAAAGACTTGTATATGAATGTTTATAGCAGCATTATTAATAGCAAAAGGTAGAAACAAACAAGATGTCTGTCAGCTTATGAATGGATAAAAAATACGGTATGTCCATACTGTGGAATACTATTCAGTCACAAGAAGAATAAAATGTTGATGCATGGGAGAACATGGATGAACCTTCAATACATTATATACATATAAATATACATATACATATACATACACATTATACTAAATGAAGAAAATCCAACACAAAACGCTACATGTTGTTTGTTCCATGTATGTGAAATGTCCAGGATAGGTAACTGTAGACATAGAAAGTGGATTAGTGGTTTCCAAGGTGGAGGGGACAGAGGACTTTGGGGGAGATAGTTTCTTTTTGAAGTGATAAAATGTCCTAAAATTGTGGTGATGGCTACACTTACCTGTGTCTATACTGGAAACTATGGAATTGCACCCTTTAGGTAGATAAATTGTATGCCAGGTGAATTATATCTCAATAAAGCTCTTGAAATCATTCCATAATCACCCATCCCAGGTACTCTGGTATTGCATAAACTGTTCTGAGTTTGCAGTCAGGTGTCATTATCCTGGTTCCTGCAAACAGACTTGAAAAGGAGCTGGTTTTGTGTTAAGCTGCTCCTTCCCTGTGATTGGGAAAAGTAACCCCTTCTGGGCTCAGGACATATGCTAAGGGAGAGCCCTGTTATGCACACAACTAATCCTAGGTTTGTGGAGGCTGCTGAGCCACTGATTAAGCAGGACCAGCCTCATTTAATGCCCCTGACTTTGCAATGTGATGTTTGAATAAAAAGTACTTCCATCCATAAACAGTATTCATCATTTAGGGTGCAGCAAGGTGGCAGAATGAGAAGCCATCCCCCCATCACTCCAGGCTTTATCTTTGACTTCTGGGCCTTCATCTGGGGGAGGAGGGTCCCTTCTCCTCTCTGCAACACTGACCCTAGCCAGAATAGAAACCTGTGGGCTTGTGATGGAGCCACTGCTAGTCGGGGATGGGGAGGAAGGCCAGGTTCTCAGGTTTCCTTGTGTTGGGGAGGACATCATGCAAACAAACAGGAAGCAGGCAAAAAGTGGGGGGAGCAGAGGCAGAAAAGGACCCTCAGCACGGGCAGTCATACTGAAAGGAAGAAAGAGGGGTCCAGAATGCCAGTAGGAGAAAGGAGAGAAGAGAGAGAGACACACAGATCAAGGTAACTCTTACGAGATGACACGTTAGTATGAATAAAAACCACTCAATACAAATGGGCAAAGGCTGACACAAAAGCAGCTATACAGAATGACCCGGAAGCACATGAAAAAAGTTCAACATCATCACTACCAGGGAAAGCGCAAATTGAAACCCCCATGAGATGCTACCACACACCTAGGAGAATGCACCGAGTGTTGGTGGAACTGTGGGGCAACTGGAGTTCTCGCCCGCTTCTGGTGGGGATGCAAAATGATACAGCCACTCTAGGAAACAGGTTGACTATTTCTTACACAAGTAGCACGGAGCTCAGCAATCATTTAGGTGTTTATCTAAGAGAACTGGAAACATATGTCCACACAGTGACTTGCACGTGAATGTTTTTAGCAACTTGATTCATTTTAGGCTTAAGACTGCAAACAACACAAATGCCAGTCTGCTGGCAAATCGATACACTGTGGTGTAACCACAGTGAAATACTCCTCAGTAATATATACAATGATGTGAGTGAAAGTGGAATACTCCACAGTAATGTATGCAATGATATGAGTGAATTTCAGTAATATCATCCACTGTAAAAATAGAACACGAAAGACTACATACCTTGAAATACCATTTCTATGAATTTTCACCCTCCCAGAAAGCCAGAACTATGGTGCCACAAAGCACATTAAGGATTGCCCAGAGCTGGGGCGGGGGTAGGGTTAACTACAGAGAAACACAAGGAAACTTTCTGGAGGTGATGTAAATGTCTTCTTTCTTGATTTCAGCAGCAAGTACATGCTGTATCCATTTGCCAAGTCATTGAATTGCACACTTAAAATGGTTGACCTTTATTGTATGCAATTAAACCTCAATAAACTGTTAAGAAAACAAATGTGACTATTGCACATTACATAGTTGGCAGGAAACATCCAAGTGGCCTCAGCTCAGACTCTGGAATGGGTCAGTGCAGGACACGAGGACGGCTCAGCTTAATAATGGGTAGTGAGCATGGGGCCCTCACGACAGGGGAGCCAGCCAAACAGGGCAGGACCTGCGGCTGGCAGCCTCCGGCCCAGAGACCAACCAGGCAAATGCAAAAGGAATGGATGAATGAATGGCTGGGCAGCAAGGAAAAGAGAGCACAATACATTAAAGGTGGGGAGAGGGAAAGTGGGTGGGAAAGAGGAGACAGAAAGGAAGGTCCCACCCACCAATGGAGACAACCAGATAGACGGCTGGTTTCCCAGGAGGCAAGTCGGCTGCTGTCACTGGGATGGGGGACAGGAGGCCTTACCTTGCTGAGGGGGAGGGCCTGGGCTCAATTGTGACCTCAGGTGCTGAGCCACAGGCGCTTGGTGAGGCTGGAGCTGAGGTCCCTCACCCTCGGATCCTTCCTGGCACAGGGCTCAGGGTCCTGAGATCAGGGAGTGGGTTTGGATGCAAGGGTAGGGTGGAGGTGAGCATTTCTGCTAAACTCTAAACACATTTTTTCCTCCCTATTGAAAGAAATGACTCATGTCAAAGAAGTCTTTATCAGTCACAGAAGAATCCACAGCTGTGTCCTCTGGGTGTTTCCAGGTCTTGGGGTGGTAGGTGAGGGGTAAAGGGGTATGGAGCCTGGTACCGACTGCAGAGCTCTGCTGGCCCTGCTGCCTTCTCCACCAGCCCCGTGGTCTGGGAGAGCGCAGCTGCCTCGCAGGCGTCCCCTGTTTCTCAAAATCTGTTAAATGGGGGCAGCGATGGTGTTTCTCTCTCCTGGAGTTGTTGGGAGGATTAAATAAGATAATCTATTTAAATTATTTCGCACAGGGCCTGGCACATGGTACATGTTAACTTATTTTGATCTGCTAAGAGGTTCATTTCTGTGGAGGGTGGGTGGGATGTGTCATTTTATGGCACAGTCCTGCAAAGTCTTAGACTGGGATAACGTGGAGTTAAAAGCTCCTCACCACACCCAGCCCGTGGAGTTAAAAGCTCCTCACCACACCCAGCCCACTGATTACAAAAGTCTTAAGTGTCACATTCAGTAACTGCAGTATGTAGACCAGATTGGGTCCTGGTCACTGTACTGGGCACTGGAGTTACTGCAGTAAGCAAGGGACAACAGGTGACATCCCCATGTAGGAATCACAGTGTGTATCAGGAGGGCAATTAAACATGTAATTATGTGAGCATAGGGGTGGGGGAAGTTGAAGACTTTGGGAGCCACCAGGAGAGGTTTGCCTTGATCGCCAAGGACTATTTCACTCTCACTTGCTATGAAGGCAGCGTTGGTTTAGACATAGGCTCCATGGTCATCAGACCCATTTTACAGATGGCCAAAGTGAGAGAAGATCATGGGCAGTCCATGGGGGTCAAGCTGACACCAGAAACAAGGACCCAAGGCTCAGAGACTTTGCTGAAGAACAGCAGTCTCATCATAAATTCTGGTTTGCACTGTGGCCAAGGGGGTCAGACATATGTGGCATGTGTGTGCCTCTCCCAACCTCCCCGCCCACCCCCCCCAAAAAAAAAATCCGTCTCGCTGAATTCAACGTAATTGTTTGTGTTTCTCTGTCCAGTGTCCTCTGTAATACCGAATAGGGCCGAGGACAGGTAGAATCTTGTTTTTCTTTTCCCATCCCTGGAAGAGCTCAGGTTCCACTGGCACTAAAACTCCTGCCACCGACTGCTCAGTCCGTCTCCACCTATGCCTATCTCAGAGCCAGCCTTGCCTCTGAACCCTGGGATGTTTATTAGTGCTGCAAGTAAAAACACTACCTGGGAAAGAGAATTCACGTGTGGTCTGCTAGCAGGTCCCTCTAGGTCTGTCTACAAAAAAAATCCCCTAAAGTACCTGGGCAGGCCAGCAGGGGGCGTGTTTTATGAGGCTCTGAGACTGCTGAATTTCCCGCTCCCAAGTCCTCTGTGACCGCTGCTGCTTTCCTGCCCAGTTTCACCGTCCTCCAAGCCCCTCATCCCTTCACTTCAGCCCTGAGTATTGTCTCAACATTTGATTGTAGAATTAATTTTAATCTATTTATTTGAGAGCTAGAAAAATAGAGAAAGGGACAGACTAACAGAGAGCAATCCCATCAGCTCATTCACTCCCCAAATGCCTGCGATGGGTGGGGTGAGCCAAAGGGAAGCCAGGAGCTGGGAACTCAGTCTGGGTCTCCCACGACGGTGGAGGAACCCAGTTCTTTGAGCCATCACTGCTGCCTTGCAGGGTTGGCGCTGGCAGGAAGCTGGAATCAGGAGTGGAGCCGGTATGGGAACCCAGGCACTCAGATCTGGGATATGAGCATCTTAACCACTCACCTCTTCTTAGCTTTTTTTTTTTTTTTAATGAGATTTATTTTATGTGAAAGTCAGAACTACACAGAGAGAGGAGAGGCACAGAGAGAGAGAGAGAGAGAGGTCCTCCATCCGATGGTCCACTCCCCAACTGGCTGCAAAAGCTGGAGCTGCGCTGATCCGGAGCCAGGAGCCAGGAGCTTCTTCCAGGTCTCCCACATGGGTGCAGGGGCCCAAGGACTTGGGCATCCTCTACTGCTTTCCCAGGCCGTAGCAGAGAGCTGGATGGGAAGTAGAGCAGCCGGGACTCGAACTGGTGCCCATATGGGATGCCGGCGCCTCAGGCCAGGGCTTTAACCTACTGCACCACAGTGTCAGCCCCCTCTTTTTAGCTTTTGAGCAGCCCACACTGGCTATTTCTGTCGCCTTGACCTTTCCACCTCTGCCTCATAGCTTCCTACCTCTTATTTTCCTTTGCTGTTCAATCCTAATATTATAAATACATTATACATGCAAATAAGTATATAATTTCATGTGGCGCTTAAAGAATAGTAATAAAACTGACTTGGGATGCATATCATACGACTTCAGAAACAGAATAAGAAGTAGAAATTGACTACTGCCCTCGCAGGCTCTACCTGTCCTCTGTGAGGGCATCTCCTCCCTCCCCAGAGGCAACTACAAAGCTGGAATTTGTGTGATAAATCATTGCAAAGCTTTTCTAAGTAGTTTCCACCATCGTGGCATACTTCCCGAAACAGTACGCTGCTGAGTTCCACCTGTCTTGGAACATTTATGAGCAGACTCACAGTGTGTGTCTTCTGTGACTGCCATCTTTCACTTACGTTTGTGTGTGTGTGGGGGGCTAATTTTCACTGCAGTGTGATTCTCATTGTATGGATACACCACCATGTAAACATTCTATTTGTCACTTGGGCAGTTTTCAGTTTGGGCTGTTAAGACGACTCTTGTACATGGCCCTTGTGCACACATCCAATAGTTTCTCCAGGATTCACTTAGCGGTGGGATAGACGGGCCAAAAGCAAAGAGCCTGCTTAGCTGTATTAGGAGAAGACAAACTGTTTCCCACGTGGCTGCAACAATTTATACTTCCACCAGCAGCGAATGACAGTTCCTGTTACTCCACAATCTCGCCAGCATGTGAAAATGCCCAGCGTTTTAATATGGCTCTGTCTGGCGGGTGTGAAGTGCCACCACATTTTGGTTTAAAATTAATTTCTCTGAGTGGCAAAGGGCTTGAGTTTCTTCCTGAAGTGTTTCTGGACCACTGCTGTATGTGATGCTGCTCGTGCCCTTGGTTCTTCTTCCCACCTCCTTGGGCTATTTATTGTTTTCTTACAAAGTTACAGAGTTTTAATATTTTGGGTCTGAATTCTTTGTAGCTTATATTTTACTCTAGGGTGTGTTTTGATGAACTAAATTCTTATTTTTACATAAGAAAATTTTTAATACATTCCCTTTTGGTTCATATTTTGAAAGAATCTTGAATAAGATCCCCCTCCCCCTGCCAAGGTCATAAAGATATACTTCTATATTGTCTTCTAAAAGTTTTATGGTTTTGCCTTTCAATTTAAGTCTTTAATCCACCTGGAATTGATTTTTGACAAGGGAGGAATCCAATTTCATCTTTTTCCACATGGATACCCAATTAGTCCAGCACCATAGTTCATCCTCCCCTTCTGATCTTCAAAGCCTGCTCTGTCATAAATCAAGGCTCTGTACTGTGAATGTTTCTAGGTTCTCCAGTATGTTCCTTTAGTTCAATAGGATCTCTATGCTAAAATCATGCCATCTGAATTACTGTAGCTTTAAAACAAAAATTTGATATCTGATCAGGTAAGTCTGGCATTCACTCCAACCACATTTCATCGTCTTCTTTGTTAGAAGTGTCTTAGCTCATGATTTTGTTCTTTTGAAAAATACATTACTTATTTATTTGAAAGAGGTACAGAGAGGGAGAGGAAGAGAGATCAATTTCCATCCGTTGGTTACTCCCCAGATGGCCACAATGGCCAGGACGGAGCCAGGCTAAAGCCAGGAGCCAGGAGCTTCTCCTGGGTCTCCCACATGGATAACAGGGGCCCAAGCACTTGGGCCATCCTCTGCTGCTTTCCCAGGCACATTAGCAGTAAGCTGATTGCAAGTGGAGGAGCTGGGACTCGAACTGGTGTCCTTAGGGGATGCTCATGTTGCAGGCAGCAGCTTATAACCTGCTATTCCACAATGCTGGCCCCTTATTTTAGATCTTCATTGTCTGAATTAGTTTTTCATTATTTTAACTAAAAATACCTGAGAGAAGCTCAGAGAAGGAAGAAGGTTTGCTTCTGCTTCCAGTTGTAGAGGTTTATAGGGGGCCCTGTTGCTGTAGGGATCTGATGAGGCTGGGACATGGCAGAGGGCGGATCTCCTGGTGACCCAGGAAGCAGAGGGATGACACAGTGAGCACGCTCTTCCTCTACCCTCCCTGTGATCTCTCCTGGGAAAGTTATCCTGAGTCCTCCGTGGGGGTCCACTGGAGCAACCAAAGGCTTCACCCTCAGATACCAAAACTGGATCAAGCCTCCTCCCTAATCTGTGAACCCTTAACAGAAGACTTCAGAGTTTAAATATCTACCTGAGTTTGGGAAGCCAAATCCAGTTCAACCCATAATGACATCTTTCAATAAAGTTTAAAACAATTTTTGGATAAAGATCTTGAACACCATTTGTTGGATTTACTACTAGGGATTTAAAAATTTTAGTTGCTGCTATAAATGGTACCTTTTAAAAAATTTCCTTTTTTGGTGTATAGAAATACAATTGACTTTCTTATTGATTTGAATCCACTAATCTTGATGTGTTCATATTCATTTCCAACCTATTTTTCCTAGATTCTTTTGAATTCTCTATATAGACAATAAAATCATCTGCAAATAATGACAGTTATGTTTCTTCCTTCCCAATACTTAAGCTTTTAGTTCCTTTTTCCAGTCTTACTGAGCTGGCCAGGCCCTCCAGCATGACACTGAATGGAAACACGACAATGGGCATCCTGTTCTTCTTTTCTAATCTGAAAGAGAATGCCTTTAGCGTTCACCATTAAGATAATGTTTGCTGCACATTTTAGAGGGATTCTCTTAATCATATTAAGGAAGTTTCCTTCATATGTTGTTGTTTTAAAAAAATCTATAATGAGCCGGCGCCGCGGCTCACTAGGCTAATCCTCCGCCTAGCGGCGCCGGCACACCGGGTTCTAGTCCCGGTTGGGACGCCGGATTCTGTCCCGGTTGCCCCTCTTCCAGGCCAGCTCTCTGCTGTGGCCAGGGAGTGCAGTGGAGGATGGCCCAGGTGCTTGGGCCCTGCACCCCATGGGAGACCAGGAAAAGCACCTGGCTCCTGGCTCCTGCCATCGGATCAGCGCGGTGCGCCGGCCGCAGCGCGCCAGCCGCGGCGGCCATTGGAGGGTGAACCAACGGCAAAGGAAGACCTTTCTCTCTGTCTCTCTCTCTCACTGTCCACTCTGCCTGTAAAAAAAAAAAAAAAAAAAAAAAAAAAAAAAAAAAAAACTATAATGAATTATAGAAATTTTATCAAACATTTTTCTATACCTTTTGAATGTGTCACATTCAAAAACAAATTTCTCCTTTAGTGTGTTAATGTGATGAATTATATCAGTTAATTTTCTAATATTAAGCCAAGCTTTCAATCTTGGGAAAAATCCAACTTGATTATGATGTGTTCCATTTCCACTCAGTCCTGGATTTGGTTTGCTAATGTGCACTTCAGGATCTTTGTATCTGTGTTGACGAGTGAGGTAAAACTCCACCTCCTTGATGGTGATGTCTTTGTCTGATTTTGAATATGCTAGCCTCATGAAATGGGAGATGTTTTCTTTTCTCCCAGCCTTTAGAAGAGTTTGTATAAAAGTTGAATTACCCTTTCCTTGAAAGTGTGACACATTTCACCCATAAATCTATGTGACTCTGGGATTTTCTTTGTGGGAAGACTTTAAACTGTTGCATCAATTTCTTTAAGGTTATAATAATACACCGAAGGGTTCCTGAGTGTTGTTTAACACACATGAAATGTGTTTTCATGGACAATATTTGTTGAAAATAATTCCCGAGGGAGAATTTGCCTGGTGGCTCTTGTTGGGGAGCTAAGGTGCTCCTTGGAATATCCGCCCAGAGGCTTGGGAGACCCCAGGTGACAGTATGGAGCCTCGTACTGCCAGTCAGTTACACGACTCCAGAGTCCCACTGCCTTACTCAACGAGAGCCCCATGGAAACATCACAGTTTGTGAGTCTTTGCAGCTTCTGGGAACTCTGTGTAGCCATGGCTAAGAGATAATGAACTTGGTGGGCTGTCTGACCTGTGTTTGAATTCTGGCACTGTAATTAATTACAGGCTCTGACTCAGTTCCTCCAAGCCTCAGTTTCCTCATCTATAAAAGGGGAAATAACAGAAGATGCCTCTTGAGATTCTTGTGAGGGTGCCATCGGAATACACATACAAAGGGCTTGGCATAATGTTTGGCTTTCGTGAAGTACCCAGTAAATGGTTATTGTCCCTGCTATGAGATGGGAGACACACAAGGCAGCATAGGGGGAAGAGGCAGGCAACTGGACCTTCTCAGTAGGACATGGAGTGAAGAAGGCAGGATTCATTCTCTAGGACACAAGGGCCAGCCGCCGCAGCTGAGATGGCTTTGAGGAAGTCAGAGAACAGGTGGCTGGCCCTGGGTGTGGACGTGTGTTTAGGCATCTTTCTTCCCTGACACCAGGTTGGACTACGTATCACCCATACGTGCGGAGGCTTCCATTGAAGAGTGGGATCTGGCACTTCCCTAGAGCTGTGCTTTGCTTTGGCTTTCTGGGACAAAGCAGAAAATGGGACTCACACTTGAGTTCATAAAAAAATCCTGGGCCGGCACCGTGGCTCACTTGGTTAATCCTCCACCTGCAGCACTGGCATCCCATATGGGCGCCGGTTCTAGTCCCGGTTGCTCCTCTTCCACTCTAGCTCTCTGCTATGGCCCGGGAAGGCAGTGGAGGATGGCCCAAGTGCTTGGGCCCCTGCACCCACATGGGAGACCAGGAGAAGCACCTGGCTCCTGGCTTCGGATTGGCGCAGTGCACCGGCTGTGGGGCAATTTGGGGAGTGAACCAACGGAAGGAAGACCTTTCTTTCTGTCTCTCTCTCTCTCACTGTCTATAACTCTACCTTTCAAAAAAAATTTAAAAAAGATAAAATTCTGCCCCCTTAGCTGGGTCCTTTGCTTGGGGTCCAAATGCCCCCACCCTGCTGCTCCCTGCTGCTCCACATGCTTTCTTACTGCCTTCAAAGCAGGAATTGGGTGTTGGGCAGAGTCTGATGGCATGGGTATGTTAGTGTTTCTTGAAATGCTAGGGTACACCAATACCTTAATTATAACCCTTGGCCTCCTAGTCAAAACAGTCCATTTGAAGAATTAACCGTTGGCAATAATTATAATTAAGTCCTCTCCCTGGGCTTCATTAAATGCTATAGACACTGAAACAGAGTCCTTGTAAGATTGCTTTAGGCCCCCTCCTGGCATTTTTTCACTGAAGATGGTTGTGAAGTGCCTGCTAGTTACCAAGCAGTGTGCTAGATCCTGGGGACCAGTGACAAGGCGGCACTCTCATGGACACAGCAGACTGTGCGCCAGTCTGCCTTGCACCGTACGTCAGGGTTTGGCTTTCATTTTTTCAGACAAAAGCGTCCCAGAAATGGGCAGTGTCTCAACATCTAGAAACTTCCATGCCCACTCACCTGCGATAGACTAAGTGACCTTCAGTCTTTGCAAAGCGGCTTTTCTGGTAGAGAGAGTGCTGGTATAAGTTGTTTCCTGAACCAAGGACAGTGGATTCACAAGGGAGAGCCGGATGGGGAGAGTGCAGATCAGAAGTAGTCAAGAGACAGCAGAACCTCAGAAACTGGGGTTCTGAGTTCAGATTACTTAGGTTGCAGATTCCTGCTTTGCTCTTCTTTTACTGTGTCACCCTGGGCAAGTTATTTAACCTGCCTGTTGCTAAATTCTTTCATCTGGTTTCGGTGAGCTCTAATAGGTTTCTCTCCAAGGAATTAATTTTTGCACAGCTAAGGGTCTCATTTTAGGGGAGGTAATTGGTAAAGCAAATTGGAGTCAGACTGAAAGAAAAGTTAACTAAAAAGATCCCTTCTAAAAGAATTTAGTGAGCCCAGAATTACTGGATGACAAGTTTACCTTGATAACTGCAGAAAGTACACTTTTTACCATGTATGCCGTCTTTGGATTCTTTATGAAATTTCTCAAAGGGTACTGTGGCAACAGCAGTGGATTTTTTTTTAAAGAAGAAAGGAACTGCTCACCACCCCTACATTATTATGCACTTGGCTTTGTTTGTTGTGTGTGACCGAGTCCCTCAGCAGATCCAGGACTGCAGTCTGAGAAGTCACAGGGCCTGATGCTCTCCAGTGTCGTGCAGCACTGCCTGACGCCTTCTGGTTGGCAAGTCTTCCTTCCTCTCCCGAGCTGTTGTTACAGGAGACCCTCGGGGACAATACCTCACGACTGAGGCTGAGACCTTGCCAGGTTGTACTACAATTTTCTCTACTCTTGGGTTTAATATAGAATGTGGCTGCAGTGTCCACCAAGACCTGGGTGTCCTTCCTGGACACAGGCTCAGGGATCTGCAAGAGAAAGCAGCATCCCCAAAGCCGGTGCCTGGAGTCCCTTCCTAGACAGCCTGTTTGCTGGCTGTGTGTGGTTCTGCGGAAGGCGGGAGCAGCTTGGCTCTCGCTGTCTTGGATCAGATTTAAACAGTTTGGATTGGCTGCATCCCTGGGACCACCTGCCCAGAGGGCCCAGCTTATGGTGCCTGAGGAGGCTCCCAGATGCTGCCAGCCAGTCCTCTGCCACCTTCTCCCACCGCTGAATGAACCACATGAGCTCAGGGCCCCATGCCGTTTGGACAGTTGTTGCATTTCATCTTCCATAGCACTGTATTGGATAGCAAGTCAAGGGAGAATAAAATCTTTCAGATACTCTTTCTAGGTATTCCAATATTGTTATCTTAATGTGCTAAAAAGGAAAAAAAAACATGGCCTTGCATTAAGAAGGAAGGAATCCCTAATTTTGGCACATCCTTAGATCACATAGAAATTTACTATGTGTCTCTGGCTTTTAGAACAATACCCAAGGGGGACCGGCGCTGTGGCTCACTTGGTAATCCTCCACCTGTGGCACCGGCATCCCATATGGGCACCGGGTTCTAGTTCTGGTTGCTCCTCTTCCAGTCCAGCTCTCTGCTATGGCCCAGGAGGGCAGTGGAGGATGGCCCAAGTGCTTGGGCCCTGTACCCCATGGGAGACCAGGAGAAGCACCTGGCTCCTGGCTTCAGATTGGCACAGTGCCAGCCATGGCAGCCATTTGGGGAGTGAACCTGTGGAAGGAAGACTTTTCTCTCTCTCTCTGTCTGTCTGAAACTCTACCTGTCAAATGAAAAAAAATGATACCTAAGCATTCAACCAGTGTTTGGTTCCATGTCCCAGCAAGTTCAATGGCACAACCATCTGGGATGGAAGTAAAGAAATCGTCCTTCTGCCAATTCCCTCTTCTGCTGATGTTAAGAATTTGGTAACAGCAGATCATTGAGGGACATTTTGGGGCAGTCTTGCTTTTTGTTCTTTGCCTTTCCTTGATGTTCTCTAGCTCAGCCTCCTTCCCAAGCAATGACGTCCCTTAAAACGAGGATGTCATTTTTCTCAAAAGAGGACTATGGGCAGTGCTCCTGGCTGCTGCCCGATGGACCTCTCACATGCAGAGAGCAGTGGTTTGGGTGTCTGGTCCCTTCTGGTTGACAGGTGCTCTGGGTGTCTGAGCTCTTGGTGAGACAGGGTGAAGATGAAAAGAGGTGGAAGAGGAAGAATGGTCCCTAGCCTTGAGAGACGTGTAATTTTGGAGATAAGATGGGCAAAACCAAAACAGATTTCTGCGATCACAACCACCCAGAGAACTAACGTCTACAGAATACTTGCTAGGGGCCACACATGCCTAAGCACTTGATTATCATCACATCAAGCCAAAGGACTAAATCCTATTATTATCATCATTATTCCCATTTTACAGACAAGAGTGTCAAGGTAAGAATGTACCATTGTAACTTGCCCAAGGTCACAGAGCCAGGGGATAAGCTGAACTAGGAGTCAAGCCTGCACAATGTGATCCCAGGACCAGCCTCCTCGGCCTTACCTAGAACACCCGAGGCAGCTTGTGAATTTTGGAAGTGGGATCAGGTGGTGCTGGCTGGAGGGGCTGGAGGGTTCTCGGGAGGAGTTGATGAGGGCTGGAACCCTCAGACAACAGCCTCCTTGGCTCTCTGTGCTTCACCTGCTGGGCTGAGCCAGGCAGCATTTGCCCAGTTTCTGGGAAGCCCAGGAAGATGTCTGAGAAGACATTTTCCAGTCCTTGCTCCACGGGGCTTTTATGGGCACCCTTTTAGGACTTGTGCAAGGCATAGGCAGCAGAGGTCATGCTGGGCTGTGGCTCTGAGAGACAGCAGTGAGAGTATTCGGGTCATCTCAAGTGCAGTGCTCAGATGGCCATTGGCCAAGATAGAGACATCAGCTTGATCCTGATCTCGGGCCAGAATAAACAGCTGGCCCCTGTATAACAGCCAACTGAGCGCTTTATGTTCACTCTATGCATCTTGAAAAACCCAAAGCCCCTTCCTCTTGCTTTAGAATTCTAGTCTGTGAGAGCTGGAAGGGACCTGAAGGATCATCCGATTCAATCCCCTGAGCTTCAGAGAGGAAATGCATGAGAAGGTCATCATGGGATTGGCAACAGAGTCAGGGCCAGGCGCAGCACTGACAGAGGGGAGCGAGGCCCGGGGCTGGCTCAGGGTTTGGTTTGCTTGACTTTCTTTCCTGATACGTTTCACTCCTTTTCAACCAATCTTTACAGAGCTTTCCATGTGTCTCACTCTGTCCTCATGGAGCTGACAGTTGAGTGAAGGAACAGGCCAAAAAACAAACACATGCAAAATCATAAGCAGGGAAAAAGGCTAATAAAATATGTGCTAGAAAGGAAACTGAGCCGGAATAATGAGGGGACCTACTTGGGTAGGGTGTTTTGATTGCAGGTCCTCCTATCATTCCAAACCAGCACACCATCCACTTGCACTTGGGTTGTGCGCCTTGGTGGGGCGCTCAGCTTTTGGCATAGGTTCTCTTCGCCTGTAGCTGGTGCACACCAGGGAAGGGCACACTCTTCAGTGTGTGGGAGGCGGCAGGCGTGGAGGGGCAGCTGCCAGGCCTTAAGCCCGGGGGTGCAGGTGGGTCTGTCCCTCTGACAGAGCCCAGGCTTTACAGCACCAAAGCGTGGGCACACCCTCAGCAAGGGAGGGTATCGATTAAGCTCCAAATCCCCAGGGCTGGCAGGGCGTGAGCAAGCAGGGCAAACGGTGAGATCAGCAGAGATGGCATTGATGCCTGTGCTCCCTGCTTCGTGGCATCGGTGAAGATCCCAAAGCCTTCATTCACTTGTCACTCACTCACCCTAAGGATCTGTCCTCTCTTTAATTCACTTACATGTTATTTCTTTATCCAATTCCTCATTCTAACAAAAGTTCTCGCACTCAAACACTCATCCTCAGTAAATCTTGCCATCACTGAATTTTTCACTGATTCACATGATAGTCTCTTGTTCACGTTTTTTGACTTAGCCACAGGTACATACACATTCACTAGGCGTCATTCATGTCCTCACTCACATAGCCAACTGGCATTTACCAAACATCTCTCCATACCATGCTCAGCTGGGCTTTACCCTGAAAAGGTCAGGGGATACCAGTTACCCAGAGCTGAAGGCGCTGAGGCAGGAAGGCAGCACTTAGGTCAGCTCCTAAACAAAGTGGGCAGTGACAGGTGTCCCTCTGGAGCATACACACGGGTCAGTTGTGAGGGTTCCGGTGCTGCCCTCCTGGGCATCCTGCATTCCATCCTCCCCACAGGGCTGACGTGGCCAGGCACACATAGTTCTCCAAAGGCATTGGGAACCTCAGAAGCTGCTGGGCCCTAGGGTGTTTGGCTTTCAAAGGAAGAAGGCAATGATTTAGCTCAGAGGTCTCTACACTTCGTTGGTGAAGGGCCCGACAGTAGATATTTAAGGCTTTGCATATCGTCTCTGTCACAGCCACCCAGCTCTGCCCTGGTAGCTTAAGAGTGATGAGCCTGGCTGTATGCCAATAAAACTTTATGTTTAGACACTGAAAATGGATTTCATGTCATTTTCACTTGTCATGGAGTATTATTCTTTGCAGTTTTTTTTTTCCAGCTTTAAAAACCACTTGATAGCCATACAGACACAGGCAGTGGGCTGCATTTGGCCTGTAGATTCTAGTTTGCCAATTATAGCCCAAAGAAATTAATGAGCAGTGGGTGATTTCAGGTGCCTGTAGCACAGTTTGGGGTGGGTAGACCCGCTACTGGTGACTGCAGTCTCCACTTAGGTAGAGAGATGAGGGCCCTGCAAGGACCTAATCCCAGGTGCAGAGATTAAACTTTGAAAACAAAGGGTTGGGATTTTCCAGCTTCACCAGTGTCCTGGCCACTTGACACAAATGGCCGTGGATGATTAAACCCTGTGCTCCCGTGCAAGTCTGGTTCAAATCAGTTTAGGGTTCGTTTCCTGAGTGCACACTCAAGGTCTGCTACATGGCAGGGACTCGGTGAATCTGACTTGAATGAATAGACAGCTGGCACGTGAGAAGTGTGTCGTGTCTGGGAACAGAGCATGAAGGCAGCAAGACTTGTGTGATCGGTGTCATGCCAGTCAAGCCAGAGGTGGAGGGGAAAGGTCCAGGAGCCCAGTGAGGCCGCCTGAGCTGAGCCCCGTGAGTGGAAACGATTTGCCCGTTTCTGACTCTGACCATCGTGTCCTCAGCGCCCTCTCCGTGTGAGAGAGCAGGGCTTCCCCTTGGGAACAGACAGACTGGTATCTGCAACATTCTTTGCATATGCAAGCAGGTCTTACTATGCTTCCAGTTGTGAAATGTTCCACCAGGGCTTGATGGGCTGGGGAGAGAGGGAGAAGGATGGGTATCGCATCTGCCAAAGCTTGGGTGCTGAAGGAAACGGCCCATCGCCTTGGCATTTTCATTTTGTTTTCTTAAATTGTCGTTCACCAAAAATAAGATTCTGGAGCTTAGCAAAGGGTTCTGATAGCAGACCCTCATCTTGCTTTTCCATGAAACAATGGAAGATCATACCCCTTCTGTGTCCTCCACAGAAACTCCCACGTAGGGAGAAGGCCTGATTTTGTTTCCGTGTGGGGGAGGCACACAGCACAGAAGCTGCACCCTTAGCACAGCTCCCAGAGGCTGCCAAATAGGAGAACATAGAATCACCGAGTCTCAGATTTACGGGCCTGTGTGTGGATGGCAAACACATAGAACATGTGCCCCCATTTCCTATTCTGGGCCCATGACAGGCATTGCTAATCAATCCCATCATTCCTTCCTACTTTCTGCTGACCCTGTTTGCTGCTCCATAGTATCGCATTTATCCTCACTGTGGGTGGCTGAGTTAGCCTGCGAGATGCCCCGTTCCTGCTACCTGGATTTGGAAAGAGCCTGGGTGTGGGAGAATGTCAGACTTGGCTTCTGATCCAAACCCTGAAATGCACTTGCTGACTAACTTTGAGCTAGTATCTTGGCTTTTTTGGACTTCACTTCCTCTTATCTAAAATGCAAACAGTAACATCTATTAAGCTGCAGGGTGTGCAAGACTCTGGTCTGTGGCAAAAGGTGTTCTTTCCCTTGGAGCTGAACAGGACTGGAAGGTGGACCTGTTCCAGCAACCTGCTCAGTGCAGACACAGGTCCCTTCGGCTTCTCCAGCCAGGGCGTGTTAGTCTCTGTTTGCACTGTTCCAGTGACAGGCCTTGGCAAAACCACCTGTCCTGCCTTTGGAAACACTTCAGGTTTCTCCTAAGCCCTTACATTCTCGCATGTGCTTGGGAAGAATGATCTGCTGTGGCTATTGAGAAAGGGCATCTGTGCACACAGGCCCTAACTCGGCGGCCAGTTACCCTGCACGCATGCACCGTATGCCACACCCTGTGCTCTGTCCCACATGTCAGCGGTTCTCAAGGGGAGAAGATTTTGATCCCAGGGGACATTAGGCAATGTCAGGAGATATTTTCCATTGCCACAGTGGATGGTAGCTTCTGCAGGCATCTGGTGGACCTAGGCCATAGATGCTGCTGGTAGCCCTTACAGTGTACCTGGCAGCCTCACCACAAAGAATTACCTGGCCCCAGACGTCAGCAGGGCTGAGGTTGGAAAACCCTTCTGTGTGTGAATGTCTTACTCCCTACCCTAACAGATGGCTATGCAAGATGCTGTTAGTTTCCCATTTTAAGATGATGAAACTGAGGTCTTGCAAGGTTGATCCTCATGGCCAAGGTCAACGTACCATTGTCTGCTCGTGCCCTCTGTGTCTCTCTGCTTCTCTCAGACTGCAGCCCTGTATATACTAGTTTCTCCTTTGCCTGCCATTGTATTTTATCTTGCTTCTCCATTTTTCCTTCTTGCTGAATTTTGTGTGTGTGTGTGTGTGTGTGTTGGAGGTCATGTGTGTGTGTATGTGTGTTGCAGGTCGTGTGTGTGTGTGTGTGTGTGTGTGTGTGTGTTGCAGGCCCCAATGACCCTGGGTAATAATCACCCCTGCCCGGGCTTCCAGTGCTACCTAATCGACGTTAAAATGTCTGAGGTGCAGGCTGGGCCGCTCCCTCTTTCACTGGGGCAGGGCCGAGCCTCATCTGTGGCTCACCTGGCAGGATTAATTGGATGAAATGATGATGTAAAGTTTAACCTCTCCTTGGAGAAATGCTGAAGCAAGGAAGGAGACTGCCTTAATTACCAAACCTGCTTTAGTCACCAGAAACCAGCACGGTTTCCCCCCAGCGGACTCAGGGAGCCTGGGCAGGGCTGGAGCTAGGAGGACTGCGGACGTCACCGGGAACCACGAGTGCTGGCGCTGCCCAATGTGGCGGGACTGTGGAGGAAAGGGCACGACGGCGGGGCCAAGGAGAGGTGCACGTGGGACCTCAGCGTGCCTTCTGTTCTCCCCTGGCCGACTTCTGACTTCTCTCATCCTTTAGGTCTCCACCTGGAGGTCAGGTCCTCCAGGCAGGTTTCCTGACCCCCAGACCAGACGGGCCATCCGTCACCCGCTCCCTCTGTTCCCCATTCTGGTGCCTCATGCACGCTGCACACTTAGCAACTTGTGATCAAGTATTTATGACACATTGTTCAGCACTTGCCTTCCTCACCTGTTGGGCGCTTCCACAGGGTACGGACCACACGTGTCTTGTTCCCGGTGTGACCTGTGCCCACTCAGTCCCTGGTGCATGGTGCATATCCACAATGGCTCTTTATGGACCAGTTCACTGGCAGGCTGTGAGGGGCTTTGGCAACCAGGGCCCCCTATAGGTTCTGGGCACGTACCAGGTAAGGTTAAGACTCGCAGAGAAAGCCGACAGTGCCTATGGAAAATGGTGGGCAGGCGGCTGGCCCGCCTTCGTCTCTACCCACATCCGCTTTGTCCAAAGTCCTCTTCCCTGGACTGCTGCAATTGCTCCCTAGATGCAATGCCAAAGTCACACTCCTTCCCAGCCTGTCACTGCCTATCAAGGAAGCAGTGGGGTTTTGGGAAGCCTGTGCACTCCAAGGCAGGCCCCGGCAGGTCAGCCCTCTGTGGGGTGTGGCTGACAAATCTCATTCCCGGCAAGGCCTGTTGGCACAGGCCGGCCTTGGAGCAGTGAGGACGGGGGATGGTTACAGCTTCCTGGCTTGACCCAGTCATAATAACTGAGCAAAGATTTATGGAGCCATTTACCACCGCTAAACCCTGGCCATTATCACAGGTACATGCATTGCCTTGTTTTATCTTCGCAGCCATCTGATAAAAATTACCATCAGTCTCATTTTTACAGATATAAAAACTGAGGCTCAGAGAGATTAAGTGTCTTGCTCCAGGGTTATTCTGTTCATTAGGAGGCAGTGTGAGTCTCAGATCTAGCTGACCCTAAACCCCTTGTGTTTGAGAAGCTCTTTGCTAAAAAGCTCTCTACCTTGGCAAACCACCTTCCCGGACACCTGCTGGGGCTGAGAAGACTTTGCAGTAGCCAGGCCTTTGGTGTGAATGTGAGTGTAACCAGGAGATGGGAGAGATTTCACCTAGGACCACAATTATTAAATAACAGGACAGCTCTCCTCCAGGGAGCGCTGGTCATGAAGAAAGCCACGTAATTCTGGGCCAGGTCAGTTTTACCACTCTACCCGGCTAAGGAGACAGCTGGGACCAGGGGGCAGCAAGTCTTGTCCAGAGCCTCACAGTTAAATGAAGTATCCACCACCTCTGCTGATCGCGGCTGCCGTCACTTGGGGCAGTGTGGCTCAGGGATAAGGCATTCAGTTCTACCTCATGAGGGTTTTTAGTTCTGTTTTAAATGGAAACTCATTTATGTGCGTATTCAATTCTACAGGTGAGACCTTGAGTCTCTTAAAGCAGATCCTTTTCCTGCCAGTTTTCTTATATATAAAACAAGGTACCACCCCTCCCCCCATGCTGTATTTGTTTGCAGTTATGAATAATACACCACAGGAAATTCAGATTGGAAGAGTCATCTAGATTGTAGAAGACACTTGCCTCATTCCCTGCGTAAATCAGGGATTCTCGTTAGCCTCACAAATGACGACATTCTAGAAGCTCTGTTTAGAGCAAGGAAGAGGGTAGGGGATGATGACAATGGCTATAGCTTATTGAGGTATTGGTAATCCTTGCAAAGAATCCTGCATGGAAGAATTTATCCCATTTTGCAGATGAGGACATTGAGGCTCAATGGGATGAACACTTGTCATTTAGCTATTAGGCAACAGAACCAGAACAAGAAGCTCACTTGAAATCTTTTTACCTACGCTAAGCTGCCTTCTTCTATAGGAGAAAACAAAGCAAAACAAAATAAAAATGCAAAAAGAAACAGATTCCACAGACTCCCCTAGCATTTTCAGATTTTAGTTTTTTTTGTCTTAAATGTTAGTTAAATTTTATTTATTTTCATTTTATTTGAAAGGGAGAGAGAAGAAGGGAGGGAAGGAGGGACACACACACACACACACACACACAGAGCTACCATCCATTGGTTCACTACCTAAATGCCTACAACAGCTAGGCCAGTCCCAGGTCACATTCAGGAACCCAGAACTGCCTCTAATTCTGTCATGTTGGGTGGCAGGAACCCAAGTACTTGAGCCACCCTCCGCTGACTCCTAGGATGTGCAGGAGCAAAAAGATGGGTCATAAGCAGAGGAGGCCAGGCCTGAGCCAGGCATTTCCATGTTGGATATAAGCATCTCAGTGGTGACTTAAGCTGCTAGGCCAATTGTACACCTCTCAGAATGTAGTTTTTAACAAGTAAAAGGAAAGATTTCCTATTGTACCTCCCCAAATTCCTTATATTTTGATTTTTATTTTTCCTCTGTTCTGAGCATAGGAACAGAAAACTAGCAACACACACCCAAGTTTGGAAAAGCAAAGTTATCGCCCCTCTGCACATCAGCCCTGGAGACTTTTCTTCTCCAGACTGAACAAACCCAGGCTGCTTGCTCCTGGTCTGAGCCCAAGTGTGGGAACCAGACCTCAGGAAGGGCAGGGAATGAACATGCGGCCAAAGAAGCCGGGACACCGAGGCCGGCCTGAGGGCAGTGATAAGGATATAAACAAGCAGACTGGCACAGGCAGGCAGGGAGGATTAGTCCAGCTGGCAGTGACCAGTGGAAAAAGGGGTGTTAGTTCGGTTATGGCAAACACACCAGACAGGAGCGGGGCGAGAAATGAGTCCTGTGTTGGAGCTAGGGCAGTGCCCAGGAACAAACATGGGATGGGACTGGAGTGGGGGTGGGGAGTCAGAGAGAGGGAGAGAGATTAAGGGCACGAGCTTTGGACACCCCAGTACCTGGTGAGGGTCTACAACGTGCCAAGTGTGGGGTTGAAATCGGACAAGACCCCCTAAAATCTACACTAAAATGTGGCCCTTAAAGTTCCCTGGAAATGCTATTCGGGGTGCCACATGCGCTACCGGAATTTGGGGTGCAATATGATTTCACCACGGGCTTATTACTAAATCCCCAATATTAATAAGCCCAAGAGGGTTCTTGCCTAATATTTAGAGAAGAATTCTAAATACCGGCACAGATAAACGAGGCAGCATGGAACGTTTTAAGCTTTTATTTAATGAGAAAGATGTATAGGAGAGTGAGAGCTTTATTTAAGAGAGAGAGGTAAATAGGGGTTCATACCAAGCACCAGGAACCAGCCACATGGAAGAGCATCTAGGCCAGGAAGCCTAGAGCACATGGCCCAAAAGCCATGCACCCTGGAGGCACAGGGCTACAGCCAGCCCCCTCCTGGCAAGAGGCCAGGGAAGAAGAGCAGGCCGGGCCACACCTTGTCCCGGCTTTTAACCCACTTCCAAAGGGGAGTGGTTAATTAACCTGATTGGCTGGTGGGCATCCAGGTGTGGCCAAGTAGGAGAATGAGGCCACACAGGGGCGTGGGGAAGGCCTCAGGTAGGGGCATGAAGTCACACAGGGGCGTGGCAAAGCGTGGTCTTCCAGTTCACAAATTAATCAATTTTAGCCTGTATGCCTGCCTACTTCAGGGTCCCACTGAGATAATTTAGACAAAGCTCACTGTGAAGAATCTCATACATGGTGAACTCTCAGAAAATAGTGAATATTACAGAAGAATTGCAGCTTTAAAAAAATTAGCAGGAATTACAGATTTGCAGTGATAATAGTTTGCTACCTCAAGTAAGACAGTGTTCAAACCATCAGATGAAGGGCTGATGGGGAACTTTATAATGGATGGAGCAGGCTGATAACTTCTGAGAATATGAAAGTAAAAAGAGCAGTAAACACACATTATGTACCTCTTGATGTGTGACGATAAGAAGTACTTAAGTTTTAATTGGTTGTTAAGGTAGCAAAATGGGGAAAGAATAGCCTTTTCAATAAATGGTTCTGTGATATCTGAGTATCAGTATGGAAAAGTATGTATCACCACCCTCAACTCACAACAGATAGAAAAATTTAACTCTAGCTGGATCATGAACCTAAATGCATTAGCTAAACTATAAAACTATCAACCAAAAAACTATAGAAAGAAAAGTAGGGGTAAGTCTGTAAATTTCAATCAAACAATGATTTCGTAGATATGACAAAGCACAAGCAACAAAGGAAAGAACAAATAAATTGGATATCATAATTGAAAACTTTTGTACTTCAAAGCATACCACCAAGAAAATGAAAAGTCAACCCACAGACTGGAAGAAAAATTTTGCAATTCCTATATTTCATAAAGGACTTGTTTCTAGAATATGTAAAGGATTTTTGAAAGTCAACAATAAGAAGACAACCCAATCTGCAAGGGTGCAAAGGCTAGGAATAGCTGGTTCTCTAAGGAACACATGCCCAGGAGGCATGTGAACAGATGTTCAGCATCACTAGTCATCAGGGAAATGCAAATCAAAACCGCAATGAGCTGCCACTTCACACCCAGTAAGATGACTAAAGTAAAAAAGATAGAACAAGTGTTGGTGAAGATACGGAAAAGCTGGAACACCCACAGACCATTGGTGGGAATGCAAAGCAATGCAATCACTTTGGAAAACACTTGACAATGTCTCAAACAGATAAACACAGAGTTACTATATGATCTAATAATTACACTCAGGCACATATCCATATGAAAATGAATGTCTACGTAAAAACTTGTATACAGATGTTCATGGCAGCATTATTGATGATAGCCAACAAGTAGAAACAATGCAAATGTTCATCACCTGATGAATGGCCAAACAAAATATGGTACATCCACACACAAGAATGTTATTTAACCATAAAAATGAGTGAAATACTAATATGTGCAACAGAATGGATAAACCTTGAAACATTATGTTAAGTGCATGAAGCCATCTATAAAAAAGCAAATACTATATGCGTCTGTTCATACAAAAATGTCTAAAATAGGCAAATCTGGAGAAACAGAAAATACATCAGTGGCTGCGAGTACTTGGTTGGAGGAAAGGGAAGATCTGGGGAGTAATGCTTGAGAGGTAGGGGTTCCCTTCTGGGATAGTGAAAATGTTGAAATTGATCATGGTGATAGATGTAACCCTGTGAATAACCCAGAACTCACTGAGTTGTATGCTCACGCTAAAAACAGAAAACACAACAAAAAAGTACTTAGTAGTGTCTGTGAAATATTCTTGCCAAAACACAGAACCTGAAGTTGATCAATTGTTTAGAGCTAACTAGGTTTAGATCTAACTAGGTTATAGAGGGTAACCCAGAGAGAGGAATGTGTTAATTCTGCAAAGATGCAACTGGAAATATTCAGAGTGTGGACAATGCAATGAGACAAAGGATTTGTTTCTTTTTAAGCATATACATGGCAAGAAGAGAGATAACCAGAGGGAGGGAAGGAGGAAGAAGGAGAAGAAAGAGGAAAATAAATTTATTGGGCATATCAACCCAGTACAATGTGCTTTTACAGCATTTGGATCCTGTGTAAATAAATCAACTGTAAAAAAAAAAAAAAAAACCTTTATAAGGAACAGGCCATCAGAGAAGGAGGAACCTTTCTCAGAAGAGAGGAGAGAACCTCCATTTTGATTATGGCCTTGTCTAAATAAGGTCGGAGTCTATGGACTCAAGAGGCTTCCATAGCCTTGGCAGCTCATGACAAGAGCCTTGGGTGATTACTGATGTCATAAATAAGTGTAAATGGTTAAATCAACAACGGGAGTCACTATACACTTGCTCCCCATGTAGGATCTCTGTCCTCAATGTGTTGCACTATGTGAATTAATGGTAAAACTACTACTCAAGCAGTACTTTATACTTTGTGTTTCTGTGTGGGTGCAAACTGTTGAAATCTTACTTAGTATTTACTAAGTTGATCTTCTGTATATAAAGATAATTAAAAATGAATCTTAATGAATAGTGGGATGGGAGAGGAAGTAGGAGATGGAATGGTTTGTGAGTGGGAGGGTGGTTATGGGGGGAAAAACCGCTATAATCCAAAAGTAGTACTTTCGAAATTTATTAAGTAAAAGTTTAAAAAAACCTTTATAAGGCAAATATGGAAAGTTTAGCACTGGATATTAAATACGTGAAAGAAAATTATTTTATTTTAAAATGTGTGATAATGGTACCACGGTTGTGCTACAAATATTTTGAAGGAGAGACTTACTGAAATGTTTATGGATGAGATAATACAATGTCTGACCTTTGCTTTAAAATAACTCAGCTGGGGGGTCAGCTGAACAGGTGGGAAATACATGAAATAAGATCGGCATATGAGGCACTGGCACTGTGGTGTAGCAGTTAAGGCCGCTGCCATCATCAGTGCCGGCATCCCGTATGGGTGCTGGTTTGGGTCCTGGCTGCTCCACTTCCAATCCAGCTCTCTGCTTTGGCCTGGGAGGGCAGTTGAGGATGGCCCATGTACTTGGGCCCCTGTACCCATGTGGGAGATCCAGAGGAAGCTCCTGGCTCCTGGCTTCGGATCAGTGCGGCTCTGGCTGTTGTGGCCATCTGGGGAGTGAACCAGCAGATGGAAGACCTCTAACTCTCTAACTCTAACTCTAACTCTAACTCTAACTCTAGCTCTAGCTCTAGCTCTAACTCTAACTCTAACTCTAACTCTAACTCTAACTCTAACTCTAACTCTAACTCTAACTCTAACTCTAACTCTAACTCTAACTCTAACTCTAACTCACTCTAACTCTAACTAACTCTAACTCACTCTGACTTTCAAATATATAAATCTTAGGAAAAAAAAGATTGGCATATGAGCAGAAAATTGCTGAGACCAAGGGATATGTGCATTACTATTCATTATGATTCTTTCAAATTTTATATATGTTTATCATTTTTCATTATAAAAAGTTTAAAAAATATATACAGATTAGGGGGCCAGCACCACGGCTCACTAGGCTAATCCTCTGCCTTGCGGCACCAGCACACCGGGTTCTAGTCCTGGTTGGGGCGCCGGATTCTGTCCTGGTTGCCCCTCTTCCAGGCCAGCTCTCTGCTGTGGCGCGGGAGTGCAGTGGAGGATGGCCCAGGTGCTTGGGCCCTGCACCCCATGGGAGACCAGGAGAAGCACCTGGCTTCTGCTATCGGATCAGCGCGGTGCACTGGCCGCAGCATGCCAGCTGCGGCAGCCATTGGAGGGTGAACCAACGGCAAAGGAAGACCTTTCTCTCTGTCTCTCTCTCTCTCACTGTCCACTCTGCCTGTCAAAAAATAAAATATATATATATATATATATATATATACACATATATATATATACACACACATACAGATTAGGGACTAAAGAGCAATCTAGCAACTTGTTGCTAAATAATTTAGAATACTAAAAATGAAAAGAATATTAATGTGATGGCCAAGCCCTTTGCATCCACTTTCCAACCTTGGATTTCCCCAGTGACCCTGGAAGGTAGGGTGATCCCCAGTTCTTGAGGGGAACCTGAAGCTGTGTGTGTTCCTCATTCAAGGCTCCACCACTGGGGTGAGGAAAAGGTGCCTGGGTTTAGGCTGGTATGGCTCCATCTGCACAAACTGCTTCTCGAGGTGGTGTTGTGATAACTCTTTCCCCAGGGGGCTCAGGCAGGCTGGGGTTGGATACTGTCTTCTGGTCCTTTCTTTCTTTCAGACACCTGCCAGTGAACCCCTGCTAAGGCATTAATTGATAACTTATAAGTTTAAGGGTGTATCTCTACCCAGGGACTACATTCTTTAAAATTTCTTCAAAATTTAAGACATCTTTCAAAGAGTTGTTGGGCCCCATAGCAGGTCTTTGGGGCAGATAACGATGACATGGAACACAGCAATGTTGGGGACAGGTGTCCATTTAATGGAGCCCCCTCCCTCTTCTACTCTGGCTCTCTGAGACTACTTAGCTCTAGAGTGCTCTGAAAACATGATTTGCTAGTTCAGACGTGTTGAGTGAGAATTGTAAAATGAATGATATTTATGTTGGGAGATATTGACATAAGAATGTATGCATATGGGGGCGAGCACTGTGGTGTAGTGGGTGAAGCCACTGCCTGTGACACTGGCATCCCTTATGGGTGCTGCTTCAAGTCCTGGATATTCCACTTCTCATCCTGCTGCCTGCTAATGCACCTGGGAAAGCAGCAGGAGGAAGGCCCAAGTGTTTGGGCCCCTGTACCCATGTGGGAGATCCAGAAGAAGTTCCTGGTTCCTGGCTTTGGCCTGGCCTATCCGTAGCGTTGTGGCCATTTGAGGAGGGAACCAGTGGATGGAAGATTTCACTCTCTCTCTCTGTAACTCTGCCTTTCAAATGAATAATAATTAAAAAAAAAAAAAAGAAAATAGAAAAAAGAATATATGCTGGGGCCAGCACTGTGGCGCAGCGGGTTAAAGCCCTGGCCTACAGCGCCGGCAGCCCATATGGGCACTGGTTCTAGTCCCAGCTGCTCCACTTCTGATCCAGCTCTCTGCTATGGCCTGGGAAAGCAGTAGAAGATGGCCCAAGGCCTTGGGCCCCTGCACCCACGTGGGAGACCTGGAAGAAGCTCCTGGCTCCTGGCTTCAGATTGGCACAGTTCCGGCCGTTGCAGCCATTTGGGGAGTGAACCAGCAGATAGAAGACCTCTCTCTGTCTCTACCTCTCTCTCTAACTCTGTCTTTCAAATAAATAAAATAAATATTTAAGGCCGGCACCGCGGCTCAATAGGCTAATCCTCTGCCTTGCGGCGCCGGCACACACCGGGTTCTAGTCCCGGTTGGGGCGCCGGATTCTGTCCTGGTTGCCCCTCTTCCAGGCCAGCTCTCTGCTATGGCCCGGGAGTGCAGTGGAAGATGGCCCAAGTCCTTGGACCCTGCACCCTCATGGGAGACCAGGAGAAGCACCTGGCTCCTGCCTTCGGATCAGCGCGGTGCGCCAGCCACAGTGCACTGGCCGCAGCGGCCATTGGAGGGTGAACCAACAGAAAAGGAAGACCTTTCTCTCTGTCTCTCTCTCTCACTGTCCACTCTGCCTGTCAAAAAAACAAAAACAAAATAACAAAAATAAAATATTTAAAAAAATACATGCCTATGATTAATTTATCTCTGTAAATTACCTTTGAAGAAGGATTCAATAAGAATCTTAAGCATACATTTGCACTGAGAGGTTGTTCAGAGGGGAAAAAGATCTGGGAGCATTCAGAATATTTTCAATATGGGGTTAAAAGGAGAGTCAGCTTCACAGACCTCAGAATTCCCCTGCAGTACAAGACTGCTCATCTTCCAGGAGCCCAGGAAAGGTGCTTGGGCTTGTCACTATCATCCTGGCATAGGATGGAAGAGGGAGGGGAGGAAATGGCATTTCTTAAACCAAGGTTGGTGAGCCGTCATTCCTTCTTCTCTCATTTTTTTTGGGTAATCAGAAACAAAACTGGCTTTAGAAACTCAGTATCAGCATGAGTGAGTAAGAGATCATCCCTGTCCTTAAGAAGTTTTCAGCAGCTGGTGTTGCGGCATAGCAAGTTAAGCTACTGCTTGCAATACTGGGATCCCATGTGGGCACTGGTTCGAATCCCAGCTGCTCCATTTCCAATCCAGTTCTTGCTAATGCACCTTGGAGGGCAGTGGAGGATGGCCCAAGTGGTTGGGTCCCTGCACTCATGTGGGAGGTCTGGAACAAGTTCGTGGCTCCTGGCTTTGGTGTGGTCCTGCCTTGCCTGTTGTGGCCATTTGGGTAATGAATCAGCAGATGGAAGACCTCTCTCTGTAGCTCTTTCAAATAAGAATTTGAAAGAAGTTTTCATTTACTGAGCATAGATACAAAGGTGTTATATGTTCTGACATCTATGTTATAACAAGCAAAAACAACATACTGTGAACACAGGGGAGAAACATGAATTCTACAGGGCAAGGGTGGCAGGGGACTTTCTTGGGTATGGGTAGGTGCAGGCACTGAAAATAAATTCAAGGAGAAACAGTCTTTATTCAACAAGTATGTGTTGACTACCTAGAATAACACAGGCATTGTGTTGGGTACAGAGACAGAGAACTAAGTGGTGCCCTAGTACACGCCATGTTTAGGAATGCACATGTGTGTACATGTGTGTGGCTGGGTGGTTGGAAGGTGGACTGTAGCCAGATCATGGTGAGTTGGGAGTGCCGTATGAAGAGCTCATTTAGGGAAGAAAGTACAGGCCTTCCCTTAAATCCTGACCTTGTTTCTAGCTTTTTAAAAAATATTTATTTATTTATTTGAAAGGCAGAGGTACACAGAGAGAGAGAGAGAGAAAGAGAAAGTCTTCCATCTGCTGGTTCACTCCCCAAATGGCCACAACAGCTGGAGCTGGGCCAATTCGAAGCCAGGAGCCAGGAGCTTCCTCTGGGTCCCCCATGTGGGTACAGGGGCCCAAGGCCTTGGGCCATCTTCTACTGATTTCCCAGGCTCCAGGCCATAGCACAGAGCTGGATCAGAGAGGAGCAGCCGGGACTAGAACTGGTGCCCATATGGGATGCTGGCACTGCAGGCAGTGGCTTTACCCACTATGCCATAGCGCCGGCCCTGTGTTTCTAGCTTAGAGACTTGAGACAAGTTATCTTTCTAATCTTTCTGTCTCAGAGTTTGCCCATCTGGTATAATGCATGTAAAAAGCCTGCACTGAATGGTTGCGAGGATGGTCTTAGTGTCTGTGGATCATGTTAGGGTTTCTGGTTTTCAGTAGCTACTGAATGAACAGCAGCTACCACTGCTTCTGAGGACTGTTGGGAATGAATGGAGGTTTGCAGAAGAGAGGTGGCTGGAAAGGTTTGGGTTTTCAAGGTTTGGGCCTCATTCTGGAGGGCATGATGGGAAGCAAAGCATGGGAAATGAGCCTGGGTTCTGGTAGGCCCCTGAAGAGGTTGGAGCAATAGTCTAGGCAAGAGATGAGGACCAAAACTGAGGTGGTGGGAGGGGAGAGAAAGCAGCACTGACTATTTGGGTGGTGAAATGAGCTTGCTGGCATGCTCGATGCGAGAGGCAAGGGAGAGAGCTTGGTGCTCGGTGGCTGTGTAGCAGTTCCACTACCCTGGTCTGTGATGTGGAGGGAATGGGGGACAAGGCGGAAGAAAGGGAATGTGTCAGGAGCAGAGCCACCTAGGAAGCCCGCAGTTACAGAAAAGAATGCCTCATTGTTCTGTGCGTATGGGAGACGGGGCCAGGCAGCGTCTCGTCAACCACGCATTTTAGAATCACCAGGCAGGCCTTGGGACTTGGCCACTGCTGGGGGACTTCTTCCCCAATTCTTGTGCGGCACAGTTAACATTCTGTCTCCTTCCAAGACATTCCTTCTCAGTACCCACCTAGAGATGGTCTCCTGGGCTTTCCCAGAGGCTCACCGCGTTGTTTCTGATCTGCTCACTTAACCTTTGCCACCACTGTTGTCCACAGAAGCCACTCAGGGCTTTAGGTCGAATCCCAAATTGTTTTCATCTTAGGTCATTGCCTGATGTTCTACCCACACGTGTCAGGCGCTTTCCCAGAGGTGGGAAGGCACAACCACAGAGAAAGGTCAGAATTCCCTGCTCTGACTTCTCTTTCTGAGAAGGGACCCTTTGCTGTTTAAGACCTGAGGGACAATCCAGGACTCAGCCCCCTGTTAGGAAGGCAAATGGAGTAAATTCAGAAAACCGACTACTTCTTACTGCCCACCCTCCCTCCATCGAGTTAGTGGGCCCTGGACAGCTTTATACTTTCCCTAAAAGAATTTCCCTGGACTTTTTACTCTACAGTCACAGAAGTACTCACATCCCAATATTCAGATTATCTCTCAAGTGGGAGACATGAGGCTGAACTTAATAAACCCAAAAACCCCTCTCTCTGCTTCCGCAGGAGTGCACACACTCTCTGATCACATGTGTATTTACCTGGAATCAACTGATATATGAAAGTTATAAATATCTGTGAAGTACCATGTGGTTTTTTAAAAATCTTATCTTATTCATTTATTTTGACAGGGAAAGAGAGAGAAACAGCAAAAGCAGAGACACAAATAGAAAAAGATCTCCCATCTGCTGGTTTACTCTCCATGCCAGCAACAGGCCTGCCATGCCAGCTAGCCAGGAGCCTGGAACTAAATCCAGGTCTCCCATATGGGTGGCAGGGACCCAACTACTTGGGACATCACTGCTGCCCCCCAAGCTGTGCATTAGCAGGAAGCTAGAATAGGATGTAGAGCTGGGACTTGAACCGGGCACTCCAATACAGTATGTGAGCATCCCAAGCAGTGTCCTCACTGCTGTGCCAAATGAAATGCCCATCCTCCATGAGATTTTTTTAAAAAAAGGTTTATTATTTATTTAAAAGAGTGACAGAAGGAAAGACAAGGAGAGGAGCGATTACTGTTCTTGATATTTTGGTGATAGAATCCCAGTACTCACTATGGTTACTAGCACATTGTAAGCACCCAATATATGCTTTTTGCTTGAAAGAGTGACACTGATCTGTGATATTTCTATAGGAAGCTGACTTGTCTTCCAACCTTCCCTAGGAATAAGCTCCCACTATCTGCACAGATATTTAAGGCTTGATTCCCTGGTTCATTGAGCACCTCCTAGTGTCTAAGCACTGTGTACGGCACTGGGGTAGGGAAGGTAGGAGAAGCTTGATAAACTAGACTGAATTGCCGATCTGAAGGATGTTAGAAAACTTCTCATTTGTTTACCTTTCTGCTCATCTTTGGGTGCAGTTTGCAAGTGGGGGCATTTTAAGTGTGTTTTGACAACACCTGTGCAAACACGCGTAAATACTGTGATCCACAGTGATCGGAACTGAGAAAAGGCTGTCGATGCGGTGTGGTGGTTCCCTGGGAATAGGATACGTGAAAGCCATATGCTGGAGTTCTCGCCGTTTGTGACAACTAGGAAGCAGCATGACTTGCTTTCAATCGTCCCAGGATTCTCCCACTAGGGCCCAGCCTCTCTGCAGATGAGGCAAATGATCAGGAATAAGAACTAAAAAGGCACATGGAAAAGGACTTGTGGCTAAATCTTTTGGGAAGCCAGCCTACAGCAGAGTGAGCTGGCTTATTTTTACTGAGTGTGGGCTGTGCTTTATATATCTGTGCCTATATATAAAGAATGGTTGCAAGAAACTCTGACTCTGGCTTAATTGTGAGTCACCAGTCCCCATTTTAGAGTGTGTGTGTGTGTGTGTGTGTAGCGAGAACTTTGGGCAGAAAGCATGTATTTACTTGTAAAACCATGCTTGGAATGTGTGTAGGACATTTTCTGTTTTTGATATCAGGAGAGTGTGGATGTGCACATGTGCAGGGCAGGTGGTGCCCAGAATCACATGAACAGCAGTCTTGGAGAGACCCAGACCGTGGTCTGAGCTACAAAGTGTTGTGGGAGGTGACTGTTTTCTTTTCAGACAAGCATTCCGGTCTTTGAGGAGCCCTTGACTTTCTCCTTCCTTCTTGTCTTGTTAAAAAGGGATTAGAGTCCAATTAAGCCATTTAATCCTGAGGTAGAAATTCATGTTTAAAAACAAGATGTACAGCTTCCAAAAAAAAAAAAAAAAGTGCAAGTTGAGGTTTGTCCTTTCAAGTTGCCACCTGCACAGCTCCAAAGAGTGTTTTCCACTGAATACCCAACATGCAGTTCTTCCTAATGACTCTGTCTCATACCTCCACTCCTTCTTCTTGTAAAGTACCCTTCAACCTAAATAGGCACATGCTGTTCGAAGCACTTCAGCTTCTTGATTGCCACAACTGCTCTGTGTTTCTCTCTCTTCAGTTGGCAACCCAGTGCCCAAGGTTAATAACAGTAATACTATCATGAGCTAACGGTTACGGGGTGCTTTGTATGTGCTGGGCATCACTGTACTAAGCACTTTCCATACAGATCTCATTAGATACTCCATCTGAAGACACTCAGGGCTGGCTCCAGTGGCCTACCGCTGGATTTCATGCTCTGCTATTGCCATCTTGAAATTCTTAACCATTTTAAGCAATGGGCTTGCAGTTTTGTTTTGTGCTGGGCCCCACAAATGGTGTTGCTAGTCCTGAGAACACTCAATAAGCTATAGTTTGTTTTGCTTTCTTTCCATGCACTGCCTACTTCCTTGTCAGAGTATGGGCAACTCAATCTCAAATTGCAATGCAAAACTCTTGCTCTTGGAAAAGGCTCACGATGTCCTTGAAGGAAGTTCTCTAAGGGATGGGAAGTCAGGCAAGTCACTGAACCTCCTTAAGCCTCAGATTCCTCATCTGTAAAATGGGATAATAATAATTCCATCCCACTCACAGCTTCCTCAACGATATGATGAAGTCATATATATCCAGCTCTGATGTGCAATGCATATGATATTTATTATTAACAATGCCCCCCGGTGCCCAGCATGCACTAAACATGGACTATTGCTGGCGACGTAGTGCAGATCCCTTGCCCACCTTCAAGGTGCCCTTATTCCAGGGATGGGTTCCCTACCTGTCCCGGAGAGCTGGGGGTGAAGTCCACCTTCTCCACGTGCTGGCTGATCACAGAGGGGTTGCTGGAGCTGATGAGCACTGGAGTGCTGATCTCCACCCTGTGGCGCCCGGGAGGAGAATGTACCATCTGGTTGAGGGTGTTCAGGGCTGTTGTGATGGAGAACTGCCCGGGCCCCTTCCTCCTGGACCCTGGGCCCCTACGGAGGGTGGGCGTGCTGGTGGCTTTGCCTCTGGAGGGTGAGGACATCAGGGATAGGCTTTTGTTGTGCGATGACTGGCGGCCTTTGTTCTTCTCTAGCAGGTGCCTTGCCGTGAGGTTTGGCTGAAAAGACAACAGGTCCATGGAGAAGTTAGTCTTTGTGGTCCAGCGGGAGTAGCTAAGTCCTACCCAGGCTGCTCTGAAGCCAGGTCATAGGCCACCTCCTCAGGCACTGGTCCACTGACCATTCCTCAGTCAGCATAAGAATAGTTTTCATCTTTTACCAATATGTCCCAGTCATTTTGCTCTACCAGAAAATTCATACGACTCTCCAGGAAAGCAGGTATTACTCTTTCACTGAGGCCCAAAGTGGTTATAAATAAGCCACAGTACTCGATCCTAGTCAGGAGTCTTTGTCTTTACCCTCTTCTCCCAGCCATACTCTTCACCTGCTGGACTTCTGCCCTCCTCCTCTGCTTGTCCCTGAATC
This sequence comes from Oryctolagus cuniculus, assembly GCF_964237555.1. Taxonomy (NCBI): domain Eukaryota; kingdom Metazoa; phylum Chordata; class Mammalia; order Lagomorpha; family Leporidae; genus Oryctolagus; species Oryctolagus cuniculus. Next base: position 33,473,788 of record NC_091437.1, on the reverse strand, counting down.
CTACCATGAATCGGCTGCTCACCCTTCCTGGTGCTCTGGTGGGCTTCATGCTTCCGGGTCAGTGCATTTCCACCCCACACCATGATCTTCCACTTGCCTTTTCCCTCCTTGGTCGGTGAGCCCCCAGGCAGCAGGTATCTTAACCCTACCATCCTGTCTTGTATCCCAGAGAGGTTGCATGCTGTTTGTGAACTGTGAGTGGATGCAGTTGGTCAAGTTCACGTACGTGATGAGTGTCTGAGCCAGAATGTAAGTGCATTTGGGCGCCTGAAACCTAATGGCAAAACTGTCTTTTATTGCTGCCTTTATGTACTTTCATATCATCACTGTTCTCCCTTGCTCTGTGTCAGTGGTATAATAGTAGGTCAGCTTTTTTTTTTAAATCTTGATTTCTGGAATTTGCCACTCTAGTGTAAGAACTGGCGAGCAAAATTCCTGAAAATGTAACCCCAGCTCTTGTGATCTGGTACCAGCCAACTCCAGCACACCGCTGAGTTACTGCTGTTCTTCCCCACAGTCGGGGTAAATCCTCACAAGAAGTATCAGTGAGTGACCTCCCCACTGAGGTCCCTGTGGGCTCCTTTCCTTTAGAAATCTGAAATTTGTATGTGAAGAACCCTTGCATTTCAGGATTACTTAAATTTCCATGATTACAGCTGTCATCCACTGTTCTGTAAAACCACATTTCATTGGAGTTTAGAAATTCAACTATAAAGGTCAAATGGGAATTTGCATATTCAGAAACCCTGAATGACAGTGCTCAGAGGATTAAAAACTTTGTACTGTTGTGAAAAATATATCAAGTAGGGGAATGAGACCATTAGGTACATTTTAAGATAAGAAAGCTGAGGCCCAGAAGAGGTGACATATAAATAGCAGACCAGTATGCAAATGACTAAACTGAAAATACCAGCAACTAGTCAGTGCCCTGGTGCGACAGGCATGGCGGGAGGCAGCCTCTTAGAATAAAGGGTTCAGGGCCGGCACCGCGGCTCACTAGGCTAATCCTCCACCTTGCCGCGCTGGCACACCGGGTTCTAGTCCTGGTCAGGGCGCCGGATTCTGTCCCGGTTGCCCCTCTTCCAGGCCAGCCCTCTGCTGTGGCCCGGGAGTGCAGTGGAGGATGGCCCAAGTGCTTGGGCCCTGCACCCGCATGGGAGACCAGGAGAAGCACCTGGCTCCTGCCATCGGATCAGCATGGTGCGCCGGCCGTGGCGGCCATTGGAGGGTGAACCAACGGCAAAGGAATACCTTTCTCTCTGTCTCTCTCTCTCTCGCTGTTCACTCTGCCTGTCAAAAACAAACAAACAAACAAAAACAAAAAACAAACAAACAAACAAAAAAAACAGAGGGTCCAGGGAGACATGCTGGCAGCTGCAGTGACAAATGAGGAAGAGAGCCTGCTCGGGCCCCTGCCACCCACATGGGAGACCCAGATGCAGCTTATGTCTCCTGGCTTCGGGCTGGCCCAGCCCTGGCTGTTGTGGCCATTTGGGGCATGACCCAGTGAACAGAATCAATCTCTCTCTCTCTCTCTCTCTCTGTCTCTCTCAACTCTCTCTTTCAAGTAAATAAAATAAATCTTTAAGTGATTTTTTTTTGAAAAAGGTGATAGCCCTGTGAAGATGGGGGTAAGAACATGCCAGGCTAAGGGATTATAAGCCAGCTGCAAAGCCCTAAGGGGGAATGAATTTGGACTGAGAAAAAGAAGAAAGAATCAGAAGGTTGGAGCGGGGAGGGTGATGAGAAAGTGGAGAGAGAGGAAGATCACACAGGGCCCAGAGGCCTCAGTTTTACCCTGCGCTTAACAGGAAGCCTTTGGCAGGATTTCGGTAGAGGTGTGACATCGTCCGGCACGTGCTTTTAAAAGTTCATTTAATAGTCTGGCAGTTTCTTAGACACTTAAACACACACTGAGCACCTGACCAGCAATCCTAGGTAAGTATGAAATGAAAAGTGCATTCAGTCAAAAACAGTGGGGAATATTTTATGGAAGCTTTCTTCATAGTTGCCAGCAGACAGAAACAACCCCAGTTCCTTTCAACTGGTGAACGGATAAAGAAACTCTGATACCCACACAGGGGAATGCTACTCAGCAGTGAAAAGGGATGAACTACTGATACATGAGACAACACCGATGAATCTCAACTGCATTCCATGAAGTGAAAGATGCCAGACGCAAAAGCTACAGTCTGTGTAATTCCATCTGTGTGACCTTGGAGAAAGAACACCATAGGAGCAGAAGACAGAGTGCTTTCCAGGAGTTGGGAGTTAGGAAGTGACCGGAAAGGGGCGATTTTGTGTGGGGGGGGGGGCGTTGCAACTATTCCATGTGTTGATTGTGGTGTACTCACGCAGCCATGTGTGCCTGTCAAAACTTATAAAACTGGACACCCAATTTGTTAAGTCAACAACAGGAGTCACCGTGCACTTACTCCTCATGTAGGATCTCTGTCCTTAATGTGCTGTACATTGTGATTTAATGCTATAACTAGTACTCAAACAGTATTTTTCACTTTGTGTTTCTATGTGGGTACAAACTGTTGAAATCTTTACTTAATATGCTAAACTGATCTTCTGTATATAAAGAGAATTGAAAATGAATCTTGATGTGAATGGAAGGGGGGAGGGAGAGGGAAAGGGGAGGGTTGCGGGTGGGAGGGAAGTTACGGGGCTGTATTTTGGAAATCTATATTCATTAAATAAAAGTTAAAAAAAAATAAAACTGGACACCAAAAATAATAAATGTTACTGTAGATAGAAAAAAAGAGCTCATTTGACTATTATTCAGAATTGCCAGAGTAGCCATAGGGAGACCACAAGGAAGTTACCGAAGTTGTTTGGGCCAGCTCTGGTGGCAGCCTGCTTAGGAACAAGGCCTTCTAGTCCCTGCAGCACCTGTCCTTCTGTTGTGCACCCAGTAAGAGGACAATAGGCAGTCTTTGAATTGAATGAGACAGTTCTCCATGGCCACTCACAGCTATACCAAAATAGGTTCATTTTTTCTGCTTCAACCTGACTGTTTGGTCTCCAGGTGGGTACCAGCATCAGCTTTCCAATCGGCAACATTGACAAAGGGCCCCCTGAGGGCTCGCATCTGCCCTGTCCTCTGCCAACATGATTAATAGCTCCTTTGGGGGAAGGACTGCAGGTCTCTTAGATTTGCACTCACTCGTTTGAAACAATATCCTTGAGGTTCCCTGGGCTGAGCTAGGTTCACACACCCCAGGCAGGCCTCACTTTGAGAAGTTCTGACAAGAACAGGCATAAACTCAGCACTGTTTCACCACCTCTTCATGCAGGTGCAATTCAGTAAATCAAATGATACATGAAGAGGAAAAATCCTGCGTATGCCAAAAAAGCACGTCACCCTCCTAAGAAAGCATTCCTTCCTTCCAATTGCTTTGCATGGCGATAGTGATCCAAAGCTTATTTAAAGAGTTCTCAGCAAGTGCTAGCCTTAATGAAATGACTGGAGTCAGAATTGAAGTGCTGCTTTAAAAAGCTCAATTTAGATTTCAAGTAATTTTTGAGAACCAGGTTCCCAGATCAGAGAAACCACTTGATTATCTTTCCCCCCTCCTAGCAATTAGGAGAACAGATGAAGCAGTGGCTAGTCGGACGATAATTTTGAAGGTTCTTGTAATCACTAATTTTGGAGGTGAGGTGGTAGGGAGAGTTTCCAAATGAATAAGTATTCAATGTTGTTTTGGAAAAATAGGTTTCAGAAATGGATAATAAAATGCGTTGGTGCCTTTCCCTACCACGGCTTTGTGGAAGCCTTTCAAAATAATGCAGAGAGCCATGCAAGCATTTGAGCAGCTCCTAAGGGTCCCACTGGATATTGTAGCTGACCTCTGTCCAGGAGCGTTAACCATCGTCTCCCCATCATCCTAACTGAACTTCCGCAGCACATGTTGCTTAACCTAGCCAATGGTTCCATCACTGACCTAAGCTGAAAGTGTCCACTCCCTCTCTACATCCTCACTCTGCAGTCTTCAAATCCTGTGGACTTTACCTTCCGAAAGGGCGTGGAGCCTGACCACTTGTCTCCAGTCTAGTGTTCTAAGCCCCAATCATTTCCCAATTGAGCCTGACTTCCTAGCCGGTCTTTCTGATTTTCTTTTTTTCTGCCTCCTCTCCAAATTATCCTTTTGTCCTGTAGTCAGGACAGTCTTTAAAAAGCCAAATATGATCAAGTCACTGTCTCACATAAAACCTCTCAATGGCTTCTATTGGCCTTTGGATCAAATCTAAACTTTATGATATGGCAAGGACGACAATACCAGATAGTCCCTGTGGTCCCTTATATTTCTCAGCTGACTTGAAGTTAGGTATGGCTATGTATATGACTGTTCAAGCCAGTGGGACGTGAGTGGGAGTGACATGTGTCACTTAGGAGCTGAGGCATGTAACTGTTGGTACACGACTCCATCATCTACTCTTCCTCTATGGTGGTGACTAGAAGTCCACCTGTTCCTGATGGTGCAGTTACAAGATGCTCCAGCCCGGACAAGAAATGTGAGTGAGAAATAACATTTTCTTTGTTGAGCCATTGATATGGTAGTGCTGTTTATTACAGTAGCATTTCCTAGCCCATCCCGCCTGCATAGAATGTTTTACAAAGTGTTCTGTGATCTGGATCCCACCGACTTCCCTGGCTTAATTTTTCTGTTACTCTCACACTCTCTCAACTCCGACTTTGGTATTCTTTAGGCCGCTTGGATACACTTCACTTCTTCATCCTGAAGGACTCTTACACATGCTGCCTCCATTCTCTAAAATGCACTTCCCTCCATTCTTGCCTGTTTAACTCCAATCATCTGTCAGATCTTGGATTAAATAGTATGTGCTGACCCCCAACCCCGGGAAGTTGTACATCATAACCCACTAGGAGTTCCTCTGCTTCTCTCTTTGCATTATTTATCACACTTAGGATAACTTCAGTAATCTCTGACTTTCCAGTCTCTGACAGCAGGAACCATATTTGTCTTGTTTTTAAAACTCTAGAACATAGCACAGGACCAGACATAGCAGACACTCCATGAAAAATTACCTGAATGATTGAATATACATTTAAGACAGCATCCCACTGGATGGTCTCTTAATTTTTTTCCTGATGACAGTGACCATCTTCCAAATAGTCTTTCATTCATTCACTTGCTCTGCTCTCCTTTTAAAATGGTATGCTTATTGTGTATTAGGCTGGTGTGAGATGTGCAAACAACACACCCATCAGGTGTTCAGAGAGGAAAGAGAGCACTGAGTGACCAACCAGCTTCTGAAATTTCGTGAAGAAAGTAGTTTTCTATCTGAGCCTTGGAAAATGAGTGCAATTTGAGCAAATTGAGTGAATTGGGTGAGTATTACTGGAAAGGGTCCCAGTAAGAGAAAAAGCATTAGGGATGGGGATTGTTTAGGAGAGATGCTAGGAAGACCAGCCCCTCTGGGTGCTTCTTTCCTCCCTCCCTTCGATAGTGCAGCACTAATTGAGTAGAAGGCATGCAGCGAATTTTGAAAGCTGGACAATGCTCTGGGCACACCACTCATTCCAGAACCTGCTTTGGCTCCTGTGAGTGGAAGCACTGGTCTCTTCTCCCAAATATGCCTCCGTTCTGTTTTCATCCCTTTAGCCCCAAGAGGGCAGAACAGCATACCTTGTACTTTGTTCATAGCTCCCTACTATTTATTTTTAACTATTCATTTTTAAAACTCATATTTACTATTTCTTAATGCTTTATGCATGGTAAGCACCTCATAAATGCAGTTAAACAATGAAACCTCTTGTTTAAATTTGTCATGACTTGCTCCCAGCCAGAGTGAGGTACATAGCCAGTGAGGTGAGAGATGGTAGTTTATATTATTATTATTTTTTTTGACAGGCAGAGTGGACAGTGAGAGAGAGAGACAGAGAGAAAGGTCTTCCTTTGCCATTGGTTCACCCTCCAATGGCCGCTGCGGCCGTCACATTGCGCTGATCCGAAGGCAGGAGCCAGGTACTTCTCCTGGTCTTCCATGGGGTGCAGGGCCCAAGCACTTGGGCCATCCTCCATTGCACTCCCGGGCCATAGCAGAGAGCTGGCCTGGAAGAGGGGCAACCGGGACAGAATCCGGCGCCCCGACCAGGACCAGGACTAGAACCTGGTGTGCTGGTGCCGCTAGGTGGAGGATTAGCCTATTGAGCTGCAGCGCTGGCCAGGTAGTTTATATTATTACACTGGAGAAATAGCCTCATATACTTTTTTTTTTAATAAAAAAGGCATATTTTAAAACCACAAAATATATTCTCATTTTAGAAGACTTAGAAAACACAAGCTGGTAGAAGAAAATAAAAAACATTTGGACTCTCACCATCTAGTGATCACTACTGTCAGTATTTTGTATGTATCTCATCGCTGATCCATTTATAAGCACACACATACATTTGTATAGTTTCATATAGATCAATTTGTTTTTATTGGCAAAGACATACAAAATTTGCCATATTAACCATTTTTTATGTCAACAGTTTGCTATTGTGAAGAACAGCGATAAAACAGATTTCTATAGCTTATTCATTTTATAAATTGAAACTCCATGCATTAACTTGATTTCTCACCTGAAAATAAATCAGTTTTTTTTCCCATAATAACAAATACTCCACAATACAAATATTATTCTCTAACATTATTTTTAATGGAATATTCTTTTCCATCTTCATATTTTTTAAAAGCAAATACTAATTTTTGGTAATTTAGGTTATTTTTTTGTTTTTCACTATTATATATAATACAATGGCAAATATTTTTGCATATCTTGTACATATGTATTTGTGTATTTGGTTAAATATTTCCTTCCAGCGAACTCCAAGATGTGGAATTGCTGACTCGTAGGAGGTGCACATTTTTAAGGTTTTTGATATGAATTTGTTTGAATTTGTATGTGAGAGATTTCTTCAATTTACCCTCCTGACAGCAGAATGGGAAGGGCCCATTTCTCCACACTTGCCAGAATTGGATATTACCATGTGGTATCTTTTCTTTGGAGACTTTAGATAGGTCTGAAAGAAGCCTCCTGTCAAACAGGAATTGCTCTCCGGTGTCAAAGGGGCCATGCATGTTCCGAGTAAGCTTGGATCAGATACTGATCTGATACTCACGTACCTCCACAAACAAGATAGGGAAGATGCCTACTTTATCTCCTAACTTGCCTTCTGCCCAGTTCTCATCCACTCGGCTTATCACGGTGATGATGTCATCCTGCAACAGAAAGTCTCATGGTTAGCATTTACTCTCAGTTTTCAGGTAACAGAAGCTTTCAATGGAGATCAGATTGGAGTCAGATGGTATAAGGTGCATGTAGCTCTTGCATGATTTATTGAGCAAAGCTTGCTACTAAAATGAACTTTTTCAATAAAGGACTAGAGTTGAGTCACCAAGACTACTAGGGGAATAGAAATAATTTGGAGTATCAATGAAATCAGTAGAGAAACTTGGACATTTCTAACTGTCAATCACTAGCAGCAACCAAGGTTTTCATTTAAATTAATCCGATGGAGCAATTGAGAATGAGTGTGGCATCGGGAGACATAGTTGTAGCTTGGCAGAAAGGATAGGAGCTGGCATTGTGGTATAGCAGGTTAAGCTGCCACTTGCCATGCCAGCATCCCATATGGGTACCAGTTAAGTGGCTGCTGCTTATTTTTGATCCAACTTCCTGCTAATGCGCCTGAGAAAGCAGCAGAAGATGGCCTAAGTGCTTGGATCCCTGCACCCATGAGGGAAACATGGATGGAATTCCTGGCTTCAGCCTGGACCAGCCCTGGCTGTTGCGGCCAGCAGATGGAAGATTCTCTCTCTCTTTCTCTCTCTCTGCCTTTCCTCTCTGTGACTCTGCTTTTCAAGTAAACAAATTTTAAAAGAAATAAGGATGAAATTGTATTCTCATTTTGAAGAATTTTCAGAACCTCTTCAACTTTTAATATATCAAGCAAAAAGCTTCTACTCAAATTTATCTCATTACAAAAGGTTTTAAGTAAATTTGCAGAAACATTTGAAAATATAGATAAGCAAAGCAAGAAAAATTTGCTGCTGCTGTAGATACAACTACTGTTAAGAGCTTGTTTGACATGTCGTCCCAGACTCTTTTGTGTCAAGATAAAACATAGAAAAACAAATATAATTATTTCAAAAAACTTTTAAAAACACATGCACACAAGGAAGTGCATAACCAGTGTAATGCTTGCGGAAGTTTACATCTGAACATCTCCATGAGAGCCCCATTCAGCTCAAGAACATTTCTAGTACCCAGAAGTCTCACTTCTGCGCTATCCTACCCTCAGCAACGGAAACGCTCTCTTCTGACTGCTAGCACTGGACAGTCTTTATTTTGCCCATTGTTGTACTTCCTGCAAGTGAAGCCCACAGGACCCGTTGGTTTTCTATGTCAGGAGCACCTTTCCATTTCCATTCATCTTCATCAATCTGAGCCTGTGTATTAACTCAGTCAAGATCTCCTGCTCTCTCTGCTTCTGCTCATGCTCCTCTGTAGTCTACATGAATGCAAATCTAAGTTTGTTATGGCATAATACTTTTTCTTAGCTTCCTTTGTCCTTATTACAATTTGCAGCTGCACATTTATTGGTTATTATTTCATTAATGGCAGTCCACCCTATCAAACTATACACTCCATGTGTTGAGGGGCAGGGTTTATTTTGCTCATCTCTGTTATCCTAACACCTAACACAGTGGTTCCCCTTCAGGTGTCTTAGCAAATATCTCTTGACTATATGCATGCATAAGTGAACAGGTGAATATGGGAACAAGCTGCACAGTTTACTGAGACAGAAAGCACTAGGAAAAGAGCAGCTTCGGGAGGGAAGCTCTTGCATTTAATTCGGACACGCTGAGTTCAGGAAGTCCATGGGACTTCCCAGAATACTCTCAGCTGTCCATGGTCCTGCAGGATAGATCCAGTCATCACTTTTCCTTTCATTGTCATAATCTTCCATTGTGTCTGTTTCTTCCACTGGACTATTGACTCCTCAAAGGCAGGGATAGTGAGCCGTCACTGCATCCCCAGTGGTCAGCTTGGCACACAGATGGGCTCAGGAAATGAATGAACATGTGGAGTAGGTGTGTGGATTCCTAAGAGAGTCACAGAAATAGACAATGCCTCTTGCTTATGTTTTCTTACAACAGTGTCACCAGAGCTCAGTGATTAATGCCGAGCACAAAGTAAATACTCAGCTGGCGCCATGGTTCAATAGGCTAATCCTCTGCCTTGCGGCGCCTGCACACCGGGTTCTAGTCCCGGTCGGGGCACTGGATTCCGTCCCGGTTGCCCCTCTTCCAGTCCAGCTCTCTGCTGTGGCCAGGGAGTGCAGTGGAGGATGGCCCAAGTGCTTGGGCCCTGCACCCCGTGGGAGACCAGGAGAAGCACCTGGCTTCTGGCTTCAAATCAGCGCGGTGCGCAGGCCTCAGCACTCCGGCTGCAGAGGCCATTGGAGGGTGAGCCAACGGCAAAGGAAGACCTTTCTCTCTCTTTCTCTCTCTCTCACTGTCCACTCTGCCTGTCAAAAATAAAAAAATAAAAATAAAACAAAGTAAATACTCAATAAATGTTTGTGGGGGAAGGCATTTGGCCTAATGTTAAGATAAGAAGTGCTCGAGTTTGATACTTGGCTGTGTTCCTACTCTAGCTTCCTGCTAATACAGATCGAGGGAGGCAGTGGTGATAGCTCAAGTGACTTGGCTCCTGCCACCTGTAAAGGAGAACTTGATTGTGTTCCTGGTTCTGCACTTCAACCCTCTAGTCATTTTGAACATTTGGACAGTGACCTAGTGGATGGGAGCCCCTTCTTACCCCCAAATAAATAAGTAAAATGAATGTTTGTAGAAATGAACTGACCTTGCTTTAACTGTAGTCTAAGCATAAACTTTGCAGTTGGAGCTACACAACAATCTTCCTTAGGATTCTCACTCTGAAGTGCCAAGACAGTAATGAAAACCATTCTTTCAAAATGGTTATATAACTGCGGTTATAGAGCTTGAGAAAATCTGAAGTAAACCTCATTTCTGGTAGTGGTGGAATAAAAACATTTCACAAAACATAAGACTTCTTGAGCTACTGCAGTGGTGCCATTTCCAATACTTATACTCAATCTACTTAGCACAAGTAGAAAACAATCAAACAATTCCAACTTTGATTCTTAAGACAGAATCTGAATGTTTTTCAGAATAACAAGTACTGAATATATAGGATTAAGGTAGTAGAACTGTCATTTCTTGCAAGTGGCGAAGAATCATCCAATGAAAACAAAGAGGCCAAAAAAATCTTAGAGTAATGAATGTGCTTGGAAAATATATCTTGTAAGAGGTTGCTTATGCATACAGGTATGAGAAGGCCATTGTGTTTGTTTGGAGTGTTCTAAATGTTGTGTTTACAACAAAATAGAATGCTGTAAATGAGCGAGACTAGGTAACCAGAAGTGAGTGTAACAAGAACGCCCTTCCAGCCATGTGATGGTGTAGGACTGCAGTTTGGAGCAGTAGGGTATTGAACTGTGTCTTCATTTTCTGTCCACATCTTTCCTATTGCTCTGCCAGGATAGGAACAGTGAGTTGTTCATGCTCCATCCCCAATGTCTGCAAAGAATAAATACTCAAACGTGAGTGCTCAATGAATGAATGAGTAAATACTTATTTTTGCAATTGCAATAGAAAAGCTTAAGGATTTCTATGAAACTCTTATTAGCAGATTTCTCTAAAGATTTTACTTCCATGTAATTTGATCTGTGCACATATGAGGTGCACACGTGTACATTTATGTATAAGATGCATATACTTTTAAAAATCAGCCAGTTAAATGTATCTGGGCCCTACTATGGCTTCTGTGTGGTCCCCAGTGACTTTGGTGGTTACGCAGACCCTTACCTTGAGGAAGGTCAAGCAATCCTGGTTTTCACCCTTGTCCTTGTTTCGTAGATCAAAGTTGTAGAGGGCCCTGCAGAGGGGGGGCGGCTGGGGCAGGTGCTTGATGACTTCCACAGAGCTGGCTGGGAAGATCCCACTGACTCCATTGATCTCCCCCTGGTACCAATTCTCATCCAGCTGTCTCCGGAGGAGGATGACGTCTCCCTTGTTAAAGCTCAGGTCACCAGCACTCTGGCCTCTGTAGCTGCATAAGGCCTTGGCTCGAGGCACCTGTGGCGGCACAGACCAGGAACACGTGCAGTTAGCTTAGAGACTGGAGGGACAGAAGGTCTGATAGTAATAACTAATTCTGAAGCACTTCTGATGTACTGAGTGTGTGTGTGTGGGGGGGTGAATGTATATATGTACCATGGCTGTTAAGCTAGCCAGCACCTCCTTTTAAATATGGACCAGAATTTTATTTATTTAATTTTAATTTTAGAGGTAAAGAAACAGCAAACACATACTTCCATTTGCTTGTTCACTGCTCGAATGCCTGCAGCATGGAGGCTGGGCCTGGCCGAATTCGGGAGCCTGGATCTCAATCCCAGTCTCCCACAGAGGTGGCTGGAACTCAACCACTTGGGCCATCACCACTGCCTACTGGGGTGCACATTAGCGGGAAGCTGGAGTCTGGACTGGAGCTGGAACCTAAAACTGGGTACTAGATTAGTATGGTATGTGACAGTCCCAAAAGAATCTTAGTTGCCATGCCAAATGCCTGCCCTTTGAGGTAGGCACTCATTTTCCCCCATTCATAAATTAGGGTGACTGAGGCATAGAGTGGTTCCATAACTTGTGTAAGGTGACACACCTGAGAAATGGCAGATATGAGAGCTGAACTCAGTCTACCTGATTCTAGAATCGTTGTTCTTTTTTAAAAAGGAAACCTTAATTTTATTTTTAATTGTTTTTTAACATATTCAATATCATTTGTAGATACAATTCTTTTTTTTTTTAAAGATTTATTTATTGATTTGAAAGGCAGAGTTACAGAGAGGCAGAGGCAGAGAGAGAGAGAGAGAGAGAGAGAGAGAATCTTCCATCTGCTGGTTCACTCCCCAAATGGCTACAACAGCCAGAGCTGGGCCGATGAAGCCAGGAGCCAGGAGCTTCTTCCAGATCTCCCACATGGGTGCAGGGGCCCAAGCCCTTGGGCCATCTTCTACTGCTTCCCCAGGCCTTAGCAGAGAGCTGGACTGGAAGTGGAGCAGCCGGGTCTTGAACCAGTGCCCATAAGGGATGCTGGCACTGCAGGCCATGGCCTTTACCTGCTACGCCACAGCGCCAGCCGCTAGATAGAATTCTCAGAACATAATGATATCCCCCTCCTTCTCCCTTTCTGTCTCTTTTTAGTTTTTGAGATAACAGATTTTAAGTATATGTTAAAGAAAGGCTTAATACACCAAATAAGAAGTTTAACAAGTAAAAAGAAAAAAGATCCTAGTGGGAATATGGACAATGGCTATAAACAACAGTTGAGTGGAAAAATGACCAATTCGCTCAGATGCAGTAAATTTTAAAGTAATCACAGATTAGTAAAAATATGGTAGTATAACATTGGTTTGACAAAGGTATGAAACTAAGTTCCACAAAGCTGTATTTGCAGTAGTACTCATACACTCAGCATTGCTTTTTGTTTGTTGAAACTTTAGCTGCCATGCGTCAGGGAGAACTTGTGGATTTGTCTTTCTGGGTAGAACCCTTGTTCCGAATCACTACGCGGGGGTCAGGCTTGGACACGACTCCAACAGGGAGTGGTGACTCAGCTTGTGAATCCTGATTTTGAATTCTGCTGCACCTCTTTGCACTAGCGTGACCATGGCAAGTTGTTTAACCTTTCTTCAACCATGGTCATTTAGGAAATGGAGTATTCGGCTGTTGTGATGAATTTAATAATAATAATCACGCATTTAACTTCTTGCCTAGCATACAGTATGTGCTCAGTGGATGGCATCCATTGTTATCACCACTTTTTAATGGAAGGCTAATGATTCCAGGTCTTGCTGGTTCTCAGTGCTGATGGGAAGAAAGTAGAAAGTGTTACATGAGAGTAAAGCAGCTTAATTGGTCTTCTGCCTTCTCTAGAAATCGTAAATCTCCTGAGTGTCTGGATCATTAGGAAGCTCAACCGAGACAAAGAAACAATTAGTCAGAAAGTAATCATCAGGAATTTTTTAAAAATCAGCTCATGAATCATCATTTGTCAGATCAGTTGTCTGTCTAAATAATTATTTCAGTCAAGTGCTTTTTTTTTTTTTTTCCCCAAAATGAAACTGTTCCCTGCACACAGAAATGGCCTCGTTCTGGCCTTGCTTTGCATCAGCTTGCAAACTAAAAGTTCTAACAATTCAGGATGAGTGGAAATGCTTCTGTCACCCGGCAGTGTGACTGTGGGCTTTTCTGAGCAGTGGGTGAAGTAGTGCCGTCTCAGCGTGGCACTCCCAGCGTTCACTAGGGAGGCACCAAACCGGCCACCAGAGATCTTCAGGTTCGCAGTGTTCACTGGGGAAGGGAACGCCAAGCAGCATGGGGGTGGAGAAAGATCTAACAGCTCTTTTCTAATGGGATGGTGGAGCTGTAGGAAGGGCGTAGAGGTTAGAAAAACCGCAGAATACAGCTCAGCCGCAGGAAACTGGTGTACAAGCGAGCAAAGACATGTGTAGTAGGCAGGTTAACAGGGTGCTGAGGATGCAGGCAGGGAATTGGTTGAATAAATTATGATACACCCATACAATGAAAAACTTAGCACTCATTAAATGTGATGGAGTTGATCTATAATTAATAACACTGAACGTTACTCATACTGTTAATAGGAGAAGTTAAAATAGTTTTGTAGGCTGCATTTCATTATACATACATATATGCTCATACACACATAATTTTTAACCTGGGATAATTGTTTGATAGTTGTAAACCAACATTTGAATAGTAGTTATTTATAAGTAGTAAGTTTTTTTAATATTAAAAAAATACCGCTGGCGCTGCGGCTCACTAGGCTAATCCTCCGCCTGTGGCGCCGGCACACTGGGTTCTAGTCCCGGTTGGGGCACCGGATTCTGTCCCAGTTGCTCCTCTTCCTGTCCAGCTCTCTGCTGTGGCCCAGGAGTGTAGTGGAGGATGGCCCAAGTGCTTGGGCCCTGCACCCCATGGGAGACCAGGAGGAAGCACCTGGCTCCTGGCTTCGGATCAGCGCGGTGCGCCGGCTGCAGCAGCCATTGGGGGGTGAACCAACGGAAAAGGAAGACCTTTCTCTCTGTCTCTCTCTCTCTCTCTCTCACTGTTCACTCTGCCTGTCAAAAAAAAAAAAAAATTCCTACATGTTTAATTGTGTTTTCTAACTTTTCTACAATGACATTTTTTCTGATCATTTTTAAGTTTTTCTTTAGTTTTAAGATTTAACTCTTTTTTTTTTTTTAACATTTTGCCATATTCACTTCATGTGCAGACATTGCTTTTTCCTTTCCTCCATCTTGCTTTGTGGACGCAGGCACAGTCCATGGTGCTCTGGCTGCCGTCTGAAGATTGAGGATGAGAGCCACATTCAACTAGGGAGGGCAGAAGCCTGGGCAGCAGTTTCATACGCTTCCTGGACAGCTTCACTCCTAGACTTTTGTCAGAAAACCAAATAAACTTCCATGTTGTCGAATGCACTGTTCTTTTGGATTTAGGAAAAGTAAAAGGAAGAAAAGAAGAATGAAAATATAGAAAAAAGAAGACTCCAAGCCTCTGTGGCTTTCCATAATAATAATATCGATAGCCAATATTCATTAAGTGCTTCTTTGTGAAATATGATTTTGGAACTCTATAGCCAAATGATGATATAGGATATATGATTTTAGAACTCTATAGCCAAACATAGACTGTGTGAAATATATTTCACTTAAATCTCACGGCAACCTTTTTTTTGAGTTTTGCATTTCATTTATTGAAACCTTATACATATATTGTTTGGCTATAGAGTTCTAAAATTATATTTTCCGGGGCCAGCGCCGTGGCGCAGTAGGTTAACCCTCTGCTTGCAGCGCCGGCATCCCATATAGGTGCCGGTTCTAGTCCCGGCTGCTTCTCTTCCCATCCAGCTCTCTGCAGCTCTCTGCTATGACCTGGGAAAGCAGTGGAAGATGGCCCAAGTGCTTGGGCCCCTGCACCCAGGAAGAAGCACCTGGCTCCTGGTTTCAGATTGGTGTAGCTCTGACTGTTGTGGCCATTTATGGAGTGAACCAGTGGACGGAAGACCTTTTTCTCTGTCTTTCTCTCTCTCTCTGTAACTCTACCTCTCAAATAAATAAATAAAATCTTTAAAAAAATCATACTTTCCAAAATGTATCCCAAATCACAGAATAATGATGATAGCAAAGGAATACATAAGTCAACATCAGTCACTCAGTTTACAGCAGTCCTTGAGATGTGTGTGTTCCTTGTTCCAACTGTCTGATTAGAAAAGTGGGATGCATGGAAGCTGAAAGTCGTTCAGATTCACAGATCTAGAAAGTGATGAATTTAGGATGTGGACTCAGGTCTCTCCCCTAAGCCCAGGCTCTTAACTAGTATTTCCCATAATAAGTCCGTGGTTTTCCTGCACTGGGATCCAGGGAGATGTTAAAGTGCAGATTCCTGCTGCCTGTCCCCAACCTGTTTTTGATCAGCATCTGTTGGAATGGGGTTCAAGTAGCTGCCTTTTTATCAAGCTCTTTCATCATCAAGTTTAAAGCTGCTGGCCTAAGCTCCATCTTATTCTAATTCAAAAGGGGGTAAAAGAGCTTTGAAAATTGTTAGAGGCCTTCTTTGTTTCCTCTCTGGAAGGTGTTTCCAGTGCAAGTGGCTTACATATTTTAATGATTACTGAGAGACTATGTCTGTCTAAAATTGAAGAAAATGTTTAAGTGGCTTTGAAGATGACCAAACTTTGAAACTCTGAGATGGCACTCATTGCTTGACCATTTCCATCTTTTCTTCATCATAAGTGAATATTTTAGGCGTGAACTGTGTGAAGTCCCTCTTCATCTTCTTTCTCTTCACCTGGCTGATCTCTGCCCAGGAACTCTACAGAAAACACAGGCTTTCATAGCACAAAGCAGGGTGGAAGGAGACAGGCAGGGAGGGGGCGTGGAGGGCAGAGAGAGTGAGTGAGAGGCTGAATGGCTCTGAAGAGGTGAGGAAGTCTACATTTCCTGGGATTCTGCCAGGCCTCAGACAGTTTTTACCTTATTGCACTACCGCACTCCTCATTCATACACTCTCCAAAGCCTCCAAAGTAGGCGATATCACCCTATTTTACTGAGGAGGAAATGCGAGTTCTGAGATGGTAAATGCTGCAGACAGGGTCACACAGTCAGTATGTGGCAGACCCAAGACTGACTTAGGCTCCTGTGACCTCAAAGCCCGGTGCGTCTACCACTCTCCCTCGCTTCCACCCACCTGCCCTCAGCTGCCGGCACCTTCGATGTTTTTCCATCACAAAACTGATCTGGGGCTCTGTTTTTGTAATCCGATCTGAAAAGAGTGTGAATACAATTTGCTTGCTCTTGGCCGTATTAGCATGAATTACTGAACTCCGGAGCCCTCACGTACAAGTTAAGCATCTGAAGAGACTCAGCTGGTTGAGTCTGTGCAGTCCTCCACAGTTCTCTCCAGGGGAAATGAGTCCCAGTTCTGCATCAGGTAGTATGGGTTGGGACACAGAGTCAGTGACAGCTTTATCACCAGTAATTGTTTTCTGTCTCTGCAGGAGCAGGGGTGGAGAGTGTGGAGACCTAGGGTCATTACCAAACTCTTTTTCCTGGTGTTTTTCACAGAGCCAGATAATCCAACTTGATGCTTGTGTGTGTGCCTAAATATCTCCTTTTTGGGGGTTCAAAAGGCTGTCTTTGCATTGGTCTCCTCCACAGGGGGTGGACACCACAAGGGCCGTGATGTGATGGAGGGATAATGCATGCAGCCCAGCACACGGGAAGCAAGGGCTTGCAGAGACATTGGCAATGAATTTCCGTTGTTGCTGTGCCACGTGTCCCCTTCTCCGGGGACCTATTCTCTTTCTTCTGACTGGCATGCCATTCACTCTGGTCACACTATGCACAGGGCTAGGTGGCCCAGGCCATTCAGTTAGAATACCCAATCCTGCTGGCACAGTGATTGGTGCAGGGTAGGTATGCGCCCTACTCAGGGCCAGTCGGTATTTTGATATATAGGGTGCTGAGAGAGAATCTTAGTTTCAGGTCATGAGCCTTCATGATATAGGTCTTGGGCTATCCATGCAGTTTAGTGAAGATCCAGTATTGGACTGTGGTATCAGTGATATTTCTCAACCAGTTGACCCATCTTCCCGAAAGAGGCTTCAGAAGGCAGAGGAAACACAGCTTTAGTGGGAGAGTTGTTTTAGTCTGCTCTTATCATGTAACTGAATACCACAGACTGGATAATTTACAAGGAACACAGGTTTATTCACCTCTGGCTCTGGAAGTCCCAGAGCATGGGGCTGGCATCTGCTCGGCTTTTGATGAGCCCCTTCTTGTTGGGTCGTGACATGGCAGGCGGCCTCCCACAGCAAGACAGAGCAAGCCAGCCAGCGAGAGCTTGATTTGTTTAATGAACCCACACCCATCATAACCCATTAATCCACTAATCCATTAATCTGTTCTAGAGGGCAGAGCCCTCATGACCCAATCCCAGGCACCTTTTAGAGGTCCCACCTGGTCCCACCTCTGAACCCTCACAATGGGGATTACATGTCAGCATGCGTTTTGGAGGGGACGTTCAAACCACAGCAACAAGTATCCATACAGCCAGAGCCTTGACAATAAACTTTGAATACCTAGATCCAGCTGGGCCTGAAGGATTCAGTTTAAATGAGATCATACCGCCAATTTACTATTTATTACTTAAGCTATTTGTAGTTATCTTTGGACACTTGAAACAAAACTCGACCTATTACGTATTCAAAACCCAGAAACAGCAAAACCCAGTAACAGTGAAATATCCACACAGTGGAATTCAGAATCTGCGGGAAGTTGCAGCTGCCAATCAGGCTGAATTTATTTTCTATTTAAGTAAATAAAGGGAGGCATGCATTGATACCAGGGTAAGAAAAGGAGTCCGCATGTAGTGGAACCACCACAGTACAAGGGTGAGGACTTGACCTGTTGCTGTGTAAGGAGTTGGCCTGGCATCGGGCGGGACTGAAATCAGCCTGCTGAGCTGACTGTTACCTCCCCGAGCTGCTCATGTCACTGCACATCACACGGAGTGGGCATCCCTGCCTTCAACTCCACTTCTTCCTCAGCAGGTTACGAATTATCTGCAGCTGGGACATTCGGGATTGGTGTCTGACACACCTCTGTATCTCTATCTGTGAGACCTTGACACAGTAGGTATTTAACATTTAATGCTTGATGAGTGAATGAATTAGTTAATCAGAAAAGATCCATGAATTGCTGTTCCTTGGAGGAAAAGGATGCATACAAGGTTAATCAGTTTGGCTGATCATAATTATTTAAAAGCAGATCTATTCCCATGAGCTGGGAAAAAAAGTACTGTTTTGGTATGTTTTTCAGATGTCCCCCCATGTTAATAATTTAGTATTATATAGCCAGACACACAGAAAGAGTTTCTTTGTCAAATAAGCTCAGAAAATACTGAGTTAAACAAGATCACCTAGGTCTCTGTTGACTGGCCTCTTGGAAGCTTCACTCTGCTCATGTGACTTTTGGATTTCTACCTGGACCACTTGGCAGGATTAGGAGAACATGCCTCTGGAATGCTGAGTAGGGTACATTTGACTTCCCTTATGATTTATTGCGCTGGTGAGGCAAGAGATCAACAAATTGTCCTGTATCTTAACTTGCTAGTGGCTGCTTACCCAACCTTTTGGAGCTGTTTGTTGGGGGCAATGGAGTGGATGTTGGGGAGCGCTGGTTAGCCCTGGTGTGTATTTCCCCTTTCTGGTGCTGAGGGTGAGCCATGTCATGACCCAGTGCTCACACAATAGGAGGATCAGATCCAGCTGGCGTTAGCAAATCCCAAAGCATCCATTGCCTGGGTATTTAAGATCACCAGAACGTGCCAGTACTGTGAGGCTGTCAAGTGGAAATCTCTGAATCTGAGCATACAGATGTGAGATGAGGCTTGTGAGACACTCCACGTGAGTTTCCTTTTATAGTAGAGAATTTCCTTGTACAGGGGAGGTATGGAGGTGCCAAGGTAGAATTAGGTAAGATATTGATGCACGTTCTGGCTTTTGTAACTTTGCCCACATCATTTAGCCTCCCTGATCCTTAGCCTCAATTTATGGATGATGCAATCTAATACTAATACTTCCCTTTGCTCAGCACAACTCGGCAAGGCTGTATTATCCAAACCTTGCACATTCCAACAAAAGGTTCGGCTCTTGCCCTAGGATATAACCTCCAAGCCCTTGAAATAGCCTGCCTGATCAAGGAGACTTTGTTGACCTTGTGGGTCTTGGGTCACCCCAGACAGTCTAAACTAACACTATGATTTATGGTGGGTATGCTGGGACAAGTAGCGGCCTGTGGAGGAGCTGGAGACTGAGGAAGCCATTTGGGGGACCAAGCATGCTTATGTAACCACTCCCTGGTGAAGTCCCTAGAGACCAAGCATTGGGTGAGCTTCTGTGGTCGCAATACAACTGCATTGTCACGCAACATTGCTAGGAGGAGTGCTGCCTGCAGGACTCCACCAGAAGAGGACAGCTGGAGATCTGATGCCCTCTGTCTCCTGGACTCTGCCCTGTGCACATCTTTTTCCAAAGCTGAGTTAAATTTGTATCCTTTTTACTGGAATAAACCATATCTGTGAGGTTTTTTCTTGTTGTTGAGTTATGTAAATTCTTCTAGCAAGTCTGAAGGTGGTCTTGGGACCCCCCAAACATACCTTCTCATGGGTTTGCTGAAAGCACTAATGAGATGAGCCACATAGAATATTTAGTAGAATGCCTGGCAGATAATAAAATGCTCCATGAGTAAAGATGTTTAGGGTTTTTCCCCAAAGAGGATTGAGAAGTAGTTAGGCTGCTATTCTGTCTTCTGGCTGGCTGTCCTTACCATGCATTCATTTTTTTCCTTTCGACAATATTTTTCATGTACCAGCTGTGCCAGGTATATACAAGACCCTCACCAAGCTTATCCTCTAGTCGAGGAAAGAAAGTCAAAGTTATAAACACAGATAAATCTGCAATTAGCTGGAGTGAATGCTATGGAGGGAAAGATTAGGGAGAGGAGAGACTGTGAAAGATGGGAAGGAAACCCACTTACGAATGATTCTCATTGCCAGCTCTATGCCAGCGTCTAGAATTCTACTCCATTTTGTGACTTTTGTGCCTGTCTCTTCATTGCTCTACCCTCAGTCTTTCGTCTCAGGCCCCTCTTCTTCCAGTCCCCAGTGCAAGCTGAGGTTTCACAAGTCTCTCTTTCCCTCCTTTAACCATCTCCCACCTCTTGGATTCAGTAGGCATGACATTACTTCCTCCCCGCTTCAAACACCGGGATACAGGGCAGGCACTGTGGTGCGTGGGTTAAGCTGGTACTTGGGACACCTGCATCCCCTATCAGAGTGCCTGGTCCCCATCCTGGCTGCTCTGCTTCCAATCCAGCTTCCGGCTAATGCATCCCAGGAGGTGGCAGATGATGGTTCAAGTGTTTGGGCTGCTGCTACCCCTGAGACCTGGGTGGAGTTTTAGGTTCCTGGCTCTAATCTGGCATAGCCCTGGATATTGTAGGCATTTGGGAAGCAAACCAGCAGATGAAATCTCTCTCCCTCCCTTCCTCCCTCCCTCTCTCCCTCCCTCCCTCTCCATCGGTCATTCTGCCTTTCAAGTAGATGAAAATAAATACATAAACATTAAAAATAACCACCCAGGAAATGACAGCCTGTTCTTGGTCCTTACTTCTTCCTGAGATCCAGGGGTCCTGGAGCAGGAGAAGGGTGAAGGAAGCAGGCATTCATGCAGCAGGTAGAGAAGGGGCCACCATGACCAGCGGTGCCTTCTCAGGGCTGCCAGAAGCATGCTTCCCTGTTTTTGCACCAAACATTTCTCTGAGATGACTTTGGGGTGACCGCATCTCCCCATCATGGGAAGTCATCTCAGTCATGTCCACACAGCTGGTTCTCAGTAAATAGATTGGGACTGCTCTTGAAATGGGCTGGGTGCTAAGTCTTACCGATGTTCAGTGGGATAGCACTGAGCTCCCCAGGGAACCAAAGCATTTTTGTCACCAGCTGTTCCCACAGGAGGGCACAGGACACCTGCGGGAAAGTGGGTTGGTGTGCAGCATCTTGACGACAAGGGGGAGCGCTCCCTCCTCCAGTCCCTTCCATTATCCCCACGGTGAGCTTTATTTCCACGGCAAGCTTTTCCAATAGGTGTGGCATTGGTGGGCCAGTCTTTCCCCCAGGGTTTGAGAAACTGAGCCAAACCCACCATCGTGAGGGAAGAAGAGTGAGTCGAATGAGCCTCCCATTGTCACCTGTCTCCTGGCTTGGAAAACAAAGCAGCACAACTCTGGGTGCTGTGCCCTGGCTCTCTGAGTTGTTGTCTCTCTTTTGCTTCGATGTGGAAGTCTCTGGAGTTGAACGAGGAAGGACTAGTGACAACATGACCCAGGCAAACAGAAGGCAGCTTCTGAAAAGGGGCCTCTGGCCTGGGGGTGTCTGAGCGAGCCAGAGCAGCTCTCTTGGGCCTCATTTTCCCCATCTGCGGTGCAGGGAAGGTGTTGTTCACTATTCCTTCTATTCTATAGATAACAAGATTTTGACATGCTCAAGCTGACTTGCCCCAAATGGTAGAGTTAGAAATATACCAGGGGACTCCAATTTAATCCCATCAAGGTGGCATGTACCAATGCCATCTCACCAGTCCAAGTGATCAATTTCAGTTCACAATTGATCATAATGAAAGGACTAAGAGTCAAAGGAAGCACATAAACAAGTCTAGTACCTGCTAATACTAACTGATAGAATAAATAAAGGGGAGAGTGATCCAACATGGGAAGCGAGATACTCAGCAGACTCATAGAATGGTGGATGTCCTAAATAGCACTCTGGCCTCAGAATCAGCCCTAAAGGCATTCGGATCTGGCTGAAAAGCCCATGAGAGTATTTCAGGCATGGAAAGCCAAGACACTCTGGCAAAAACAAAACAAAACAAAACAAAACGAAACAAAACAAAACAAAAAAAACCCTAAATGAAAGATCTCTGTGAGTGAGATCCCAGTGGAAAGAACAGGTCTTCAAAGAAGGAGGTACCTTTCTCTGAAGGGAGGAGAGAACCTCCACTTTGACTATGACCTTGTCTAAACAAGATAAGAGTCGGAGAACTCAAAAGGCTTCCATAGCCTTGGAAACTCATGACTGGTGCATAGGGAGATTACTGATGCCATAAACAGGAGTGTCAATTTGTAAAGTCAACAACAGGAGTCACTGTGCACTTACTCCTCATGTAGGATCTCTGTCCTTAATGTGCTGTACATTAAGACTTAATGCTATAATGAGTACTCAAACAGTATATTTCGCTTTGTGTTTCTATGGGGGTGCAAACTGTTGAAATCTTTACTTAATGTATACTAAACTGATCTTCTGTAAAAAAAAAAAAAGAAGAAATTATCAATTCCCAACTTGACTCTCACTGGGATTAAACATGACAATAGGTCTGATCTGATTTCATCATCATTTAAAAAATCATCTATTATTTTTCACTTTATGTTTCTGTGTGGGAGCAAACTGTTGAAATCTTTACTTAATGTATGCTAAACTGATCTTCTGTATATAAAGAGAATCGAAAATGAATCCTCATGTGAATGGAAGGGGAGAGGGAGTGGGAAAGGGGAGGGATGCGGGTGGGAGAGACGATATGGGGGGAAAGCCATTGTAATCCATAAGCCGTACTTTGGAAATTTATATTCATTAAATAAAAGTTAAAAAAAAGATTTTAAATTTATTTGAGGCATTGGGGAAGAGAGAAAGAAACTCCAAATGCCTACAATGGCTAGGTCTGGAGCCAACAATTACGGATACAGTCCAGGTCTCCCACTTGAGTGACACAGACCCAAATACTTGAGCCATCAAGTGCTGTCTCCCAGGGTCTTCCTGCATTGGCAGGAAGATGCAGGAGTCAAGATCTGGAGTTGGGAACTGAACCCAGGCAGTCTGTTGTGGGCTAAACACCTACTTCTATAAGAGCTTCTTAAGGCGAAAGATTGAAGCCCCAGGAGAATTTTTCAAATACTCCTGAAATAAAGGTGATGTACTGGATGAAACTAAAGCTGCAAAATATTGAGTCATGGGTGGGGAGTTACAGATGTGAGAGAGAGAGAGAGAGGGGTCCTCCATCCCTTGGTTCACTGCCCAAATGGCCACAATGGCCGGAGCTGGGCCTATCTGAAGCAGGAGCTGTGAGCTTCTTCTGGGTCTCCCACACAAGTACAGGGGCCCAAGGACTTGGACTATCTTTCACTGCTTTCCTAGGCACATAGCAGGGAGCTGGATCAGAAGTGGAGCAGCTGGGACTGGAACCGGTGCCCATATGGGATGCCAGCGCTGCAAGTGGCAGCTTTACCTGCTGTGCCACAGGCTTTGAAGAGGAGAGCTAATGTGGCTGATCTCATCCTCCATTGTTAAAAGTTGCATCTCAAACAACTTACTTCAAGGTCTCTATCCATTAAGACTTTCGCGTGTGCGCGCGCGTGTGTGTGTGTTTGTATGTGCATATTTTCACTTTAATTTACTGACACCAGAGGAAAAATTGCCTTGATGTTTTTTGGAGACACCAACCCATAGGAAGTTAGAATTTTTCTAATCTGGGCCAGCATTATGGTGTAGTGGGTAAAGCTGCTGCCTGTGATGCTGGCGTCCCATATGGACACTGATTGGTGTCCTGGCTGCTCCACTTCTGATCCAGCTCCCTGCTAATGGTCTAGGAAATGCAGTGGAAGATGGCCCAAGTGTTTGGTCCCCTGCCAATCATGTGAGAAATATGAAAGAAGCTCTTGGCTCCTGGCTTTGGCCTAGCTCATTCTGGCCTAGCTCAATGCTGGCTGTTGCAGCTATCTGGGGAGTGAATCAGCCAATGGAAGATTTCTCTCTCCCTCTGCCTCTCCCTCTTTCTTGCTTTAATTCTGATATTAAAAAAAAATACATCTTAAAAAAATTCTTCCCTCTCCATTCAGTTGTCCTTGGAGCCAAGATGTTTCAGCATCAGGAGTCTGTGGAAGTCAACAATTCAGAGCACCCCTCTCACTTACACCAAAAGGAAAAGATAGGACCTTGCAGATGAAGCATGGAGTTGGACTCCACGGAAGTAGAAGGTGACTGTGTATCAGGAGATGCTAAAGACCCACATGTCATCTGTCCCTCTGGGTACTGGGTCTTTTATGTTAGTAGAAGGGCCAAATTCAGGAAAACTGTCTGAAAGTCTCTGAGAAATGAAAGCCATCACTGATGGTTAGGCTATCAACATACCCTAGCAGTTTTTTACAATCTTTTTCACTCTGAAATAGAGCTAATAGTCTCTGTTCAAAAAATGAGAACTTGTAGAATAGGCTGATGGTTCTTTGTCTCTAAAGTCGTATCCAGATAGGTGCCAATATCTTTGGCATTGTCCTCTACGTGTGTTCAGAAAGTCTTATCCGGGGTGGACATTTGGCCCAGGAGTTAAGTCATTGGTTGGGACACCCATATTCATTTTTAAAATTTTATTATTATTTTTTTGGATAGGCAGAGTGGACAGTGAGAGAGAGAGAGAGAAAGACAGAGAGAAAGGTCTTCCTTTTCTGTTGGTTCACTTCCCAATGGCTGCTGTGGCTGGCGCACTGCGCTGATCTGAAGCCAGGAGCCAAGTGCTTCTCCTGGTCTCCCATGTGGGTGCAGGGCCCAAGGACTTGGGCCATCCTCCCCTGCACTCCCGGGCCACAGCAGAGAGCTGGCCTGGAAGAGGGGCAACCGGGACAGAATCTGGAGCCCTGATAGGGACTAGAATCCGAGGTGCTGGCGCCGCAGGCGGAGGATTAGCCTATTGAGCTGTGGTGCTGGCAGGGACACCCATATTCAAAATGGGAGTGCCTGGCTTGGAGTTGTCTCCACTCCCAATTACAGCTTCCTGCTAGTGCAGGCTCTGGGAGGCAGCAGGTAATGGCTCACTCATTTGAGTCCCTGACACCCATTTGGGAGACCTGGATTCAATTCCCTGATTGAATTTCTGGATTGAACCAGCAGATGGGAACTCTTATTATCTGGCTCGTTTTGTTTACTGTGTTTCTCTCAAATGAATAATTTTTTTTTAAAAGTCTTTCTCATTTCCTTCCCCAAGCCTGGGTTGGGTCTCCTTTTGTGTGAACCCTTGCACCTTACGATTTCCTCTTTATAGCACTGTTTGCAATTGCTGTTGCCTTGTCTGTGCACCAGACTGTAAGCTCCTCAGTTTTGGGCTCTGCGTGACTTATTCTTCCTTATACCCCTGTGCCTGGCAAGGGGAAGCCATCCACTCCTTCCTTCAACAAAAATGTTCAGTGTGCCTACAACAAACAAGAAAGGCCACCTTTCGTCTTTACAGGATTTACATTCCAGCAGTGACCAGTAAGCACCCGTTTATTTGTTCAATGCATGAATGAATATTAACTAAAACCATGCCATTTGAACGCCAAACTTTGATATTTGTCAACACTGCTCCTGACACAAAACTGTAACATACCCAACTAATTATTTTCCCCAAATTAGGGAGTATCCAGACACATAGCCACAGATACATATAGTGTTTTTCTAGGCTATCCTTTAAAAAGGCTCAGTAATTTTAACCACGCTTTGAATTACGTCTGTATCTGTCTATGTAACTCTCTTTCTCTCTTCCTCTCAAATAAATAAGAGAAATAAATACAACTAAAACAATTAAATGAAGGGGAAAGTCTTTCCTGTATCTTTCTGCTAAGGTGTGTTGGATCATCCTCTTTGAGACTTTGCACCCAATACTTGATGTATCACACCGCTTTTCATCCTGTATTGCAATTGTAATTTTTTTTCTCAACTGATACCTAGCTTGGAGACTCCTGCTTGTTGAAGCCTTTTTCTTTTTTTCCCTACATGCCCTCTGCACTAAGTGTGTAATCTCCACTGCAGGCAATCATGATGAGTGACGAAAAATTGCCAGCTGGCAGCTCCAGGAAAGGGAGTAGGAGAGAGCAAGGAGCTATCTTTTTCCACCTAGCCACAGCACTGAAATCCAATTTATCGCTGACCACAAGAGCCAAAGAAAGCAGCTCTCAGCAGCTGTTGATCTGAGAGGCTTCAATCTCTTTTCCATGAGCTGGTGTCAAAGACACTCGTCTGGCATATCAGGGAATGGGTTGGCATTCAAGAGTGGCCTTCTTATTCTTGTCCCTAGGGCTGGCTTTGGGTGGGCCAGTCCAAATGGCAGAGTTACAGAGTCCCTCTCAAAAATCATTCCAAACTCTTTTTTTTTGTTTTCTGTTATGGATAGATATTCCTTAATCTCTGCTGCTGGGAGTGGCTACTCTTCTTGTTACTTTTACCCTCACTCAGTGTGCTGATAAAATAATCCCCCCACCCCACCCCTGGTTAAAAAAGAAACAGTTTCTGGCTTGTAACACTTGCAGGCTTCTGTGGTATGAATCCTTCTGCCTTGCTGCCAGTCTGCGAGCTGTCACTGAATGTGGAGTTTGGGGGGTTTGGTGGAAGCTGGTTCCAGTACCCCACCACACGGCAACCTGTCTAGTGCAGTCTTGCTCCTGGTTAGCAGCACTAACTTTCCCTGCAAAATGCTCTCGCATCTGCTATGTCATTGGGCTCTAACTACAACGTGGTGTGGCGTTGCTTGCTTATTTGGTGGAAGAGGAAACTGAGGAATGGGAAGACAAGATTTGGCTCAGCTCAGAGAGCTGGGTTTACTGTTTTAATAATTCCTCTCTGGCCATTCTCCACTCATACTGCCCATTACAGCCAAACCAAACATCTGTGCAAGTACTACCAGTGGCCCATGCATTCTCACATTCTCACCTGCTAAGTTCTTCCCAGAATGTTCTTTTTATACTCTACCTTCTCCTCCTGCTCAATTGCTACTTGTCTTTTTGGTCTCAGCTTAAATATCACATCCCTGGATGTTCAAGTCACAGTCAGGGCTTTCTCTCACATGGCTTCATGAGACTCCAGTACTCTCATCATGGTATTTGTCAAATAATGTTGAAATAGCCTGTTTATTGATCTGCCTCCTCATTTTAGTGCCCAGCACAGTGTCTGGCCCAAAAAGTAATTTTTATTTTAATCAATTGATTTGAAAGGCAGAGAGAGAGAGAGAGAGAGAGAGAGAGAGTGTGTTTTGTTGACTCTCCATCCACTGATTCACTCCTTAAATGGCTGCAACAGCCAAAGTTGGTCCAGGCCAAAGCCAGGAACCAGGAACTCCATCTGGGTCTGCCACCTGCCACCTGGGCAGCAGGAACTCAAGCACTTGGGCCAACATATGCTGCCTCCCAGGTATATTAGCAGCTGAATCAGAAGTAGAGTAGTCGTACCTTGAACCAGGCACCCTGTTACAGGATGTGGGTGTCCAAAGTGGTGGCTTCACCCACTGTGCCACAACACCTGTTTCCAGCAGTATTTCATAGAATGAATCTATGAATGATAGTTTCCCAATTCTAAATTTTATGCACTGTGTTTTACCACTATTCCCAAGTAGCCAGTTTCTTCCAGACTGGCTGAGGTTTTTTCAGGGACTGGGCCAGCTGCTGCTGGAAGGCACAGCCAGCCAGATCTTGCCAATGGCCGGCTGCAGGTGCTTACCAGCTCTGTCTTGACAAAGTGACACAGAAACAAGCTGAGGGACCTGTTTGGTGTGCTCATTACACACATGCCAGGACACACACACACAAACAGGAAGAAGCCTGCAGAGGCACCTGCGCCCTGAGTAGAGGATGAATGTGTAGGAATGGTCAGGAACTAGCAGATGTTACAGTGACTGCAGGACTGAACCACACAGATGAGCACTGATTCCCTCAGTTTCCCTCAGAGGAGGCAGGAAGGTCAGGGCTACTTGCATCGTGGGGAGCTGCTGACACTTCATCCCCACAGACTCACAGACACACCTGAGGCACTGAATGTAAATACCTCCTCCTTGGCTGTGAAGACAGGTGCACAGAGCCCAGCACATATTCATGGCTTTCCTTTTATCACCTGAGCCTGTCTAGTAACAAACGCTTTCCGGTGCTCCTCTTTGCTCTCAGTACACATAAGAAAGAATAATTTAACAATGATCAGAAGATCTATTGACGCCTCCAGAAACATTGTTGTCCAACAGAACTTTTGCCGTGATGGAAGCAGGCTATTGTGTACCGTCCAGTGCAGCAGATGCTACCCAGATGTGGTTGTCAAGCATTTGCCATGTGACCAAGGCAACAGAGGAACTGAATTTCAATTTTTATTTACATTTAATTAAGCATGTGTTTGAATAGCCACATGTGGTTAGTGGCTATTGTACTGGACAGCGTAACTCCAGATCTATCAGTTAAAAGAAATACTTGGACTGAAAAACAGATTAAATTACACCACAGGGTTGCAAAAAAAATTCAGAAAGTGGGAAGCTACAAATTACCCCCTCCCTCTAATAAATGTATTGCACATGGGGAAAAAGAGGAGGTATGTGTGTGTGTGTGTGTGTGTCGGGGGTGGGGGGAATAGAGTTTAAGAGGTTTAGGAGGCATGTCAACTGCAATGTGTGTGTGCTGGTAGATCCCGATTCAAACAAAGTATTAAAAAATTATGTGGTGGTTGTGGAAATCTGAACACTAGATATTTGATTATAGCAAGGAATTTTTAAGTGTGATAACAGGGTTAAAGTCATGTTAAAAAATAAAAAAATCTTGGGGCTAACATTGTGGTGTAGTGGTTTAGGCTGCTGCTTGTGACACTGGCATCCCATGTGGGTACTGGTTCATATCCCACCTGCTCCATTTCTGATCCAGCTTGCTGGTAATAGCCTGGGAAAGTAGTGGAAGATGGCCCAAGTGCAAGGTCCCTTCTACCCACATGGAAGAGCCAGATGAAGCTCCTGGCTTTGGTCTGGTTCAGCCCTGGTTGTTGTGTCCAGTTGGGGAGTGAACTGGTGGATGGAAGATCTCTTTCCCTCTGTCTCTCCCTCTCTTTCTATAACTCTTTTGAATGATAAATAAATGAATAAATATCAAAAATAGAATATCTATTAAAGGTACCTACTGTAGGGTTTACTTATGAAAAAGTAGTATATACAGGCTTTGCCTTAATTTAGTAAGTGAAGAAAGTGAATGAGTTACAGATGAACTATGATTAGCCTTATCTTTATAATTGTTGAAGCTGGATGATGGATACATAGGTGTTGGTTATTATGATCTTCTCTATTTTTATATTTAGAAATCTCATAATAAAAATGTAAACAAATCATTAGAACATTCAATATTGGTGAGGTTATGGGCAATTGGTATCTTCCTTAATGATGGCAACTTGAAATTGCACATTGAGAAGTGATTTGGGTACAACGCTGGGTTCTCTTTAACCCAGGAATCCTAGTTTTAGGAATCTCTTCTTTTTTTTTTTTAACTTTTATTTAATGAATATAAATTTCCAAAGTACGGCTTATGGATTACAATGGCATCCCCCCCATAATGTCCCTCCCACCGGCAACCCTCCCCTTTCCCACTCCCTCTCCCCTTCCATTCACATGAGGATTCATTTTCGATTCTCTTTATATACAGAAGATCAGTTTAGCATACATTAAGTAAAGATTTCAACAGTTTTCTCCCACACAGAAACATAAAGTGAAAAATAATAGATGATTTTTTGAATGATGATGAAATCAGATCAGACCTATTGTCATGTTTAATCCCAGTGAGAGTCAAGTTGGGAATTGATAATTTTTTTTTTTACAGAAGATCAGTTTAGTATGCATTAAGTAAAGATTTCAACAGTTTGCACCCCCATAGAAACACAAAGCGGAATATACTGTTTGAGTACTTTTATAGCATAAAGTCTCAATGTACAGCACATTAAGGACAGAGATCCTACATGAGGAGTAAGTGCACAGTGACTCCTGTTGTTGACTTTACCAATTGACACTCCTGTCTATGGCATCAGTAATCTCCCTATGCACCAGTCATGAGTTTCCAAGGCTATGGAAGCCTTTTGAGTTCTCCGACTCTTATCTTGTTTAGACAAGGTCATAGTCAAAGTGGAGGTTCTCTCCTCCCTTCAGAGAAAGGTACCTCCTTCTTTGAAGACCTGTTCTTTCCACTGGGATCTCACTCACAGAGATCTTTCATTTAGGGTTTTTTTTGTTTTGTTTTGTTTCGTTTTGTTTTGTTTTGTTTTGTTTTTGCCAGAGTGTCTTGGCTAGGAATCTCTTCTACAAACAAATGCTCGAGACTATGTAAAAGACAGGCTGCAGGGCCATCTGTAATAGTGAAGAATCGGAAACAGCATAGATGCTCTTCTATCATGAACTGGTTAAGTAAATGACGCTAAGTAACTACTGTGGAGTACTACTATGAAAGCTGCTTTGGAGAAAATGGGAAAGGTTGGTATGAACCATGACTGCAATGAAGTCTGCAGTGCATTCTTAGGTTAAAAAGAGAAATAAATTTCAAAAATATGTATACTAACACCCAAATAAAAACTTTGTGTGTGTGTGTTTGTACACACACATATGAGAGTACTTCAAAAGTTGGTGGAAAAACAGAATAAAAAATTTTTGAAATCTATGCATAGTTTTTCATAGCATGCAATGTCCATGCTCTTTTTCAACATTGCTCATATATTAGTGCATACACACAGATAAAGCCTGAAAAGCATAGACTTCATTGATCTGGGGAGGAGAGGCACTTACAGCTGTTAAAATGAGTCTCAGTTGCTGCATTAACTGTGGTTGTCAGCTACAGCTCCCATCATGTATTGCCATGAGAAACCAACAGCTGGCTCTCCCATCAGACAACTTGGCCCCTGCTCCCAGGAGTAAATGGGTGTGGCACTGAGATGTTTCACTTCCAATGTGAAGAGGTGCTGCAGAAGTGTCCTCGTGTCATGATCATAACCACTAGTTCTTGAACATTCCCCCGTGCTGAGTGTTATGGAAAGAGGTCGCTAAAGTCTGTGTTCTCACAGGCTCCGGACTCAAACTCAGATTCTCCCACTTGGTAACCGTGAGACCTCAGCTTAGTTATTTGAGCTCAGTTTCCTCATACACAAAATGGAAGGAACAATAGTGTCTAAATCAATAAACATCTGATAATGTTTTCTCACTTCAGCCTCCCAACAAACCCTATGAGATAAACACTGTTATTCATCCATTGGACAGAAGAGGAAATTGTCTTTCAGATAGCAGAGTGTTGGAGGTAGCTTCTCCAGGCTTATGACAGTGAATTGATAAATTTTCATGAATCATTTGAGGTGGCTGACACATGTTGATAACTTAAAAGTGCCTGAGATAGGAGAATTTAGCCATGAGAATGAGCAAGCACTACAGTTCCCCCAGAGTCACTTGTCAAACATTTTCCAGCACACTACTGCTTGCAGCATATAAGTCACTTGTCTGAAGTCCTATGATTGGTTGATGGCAGAGCCTGATTCTGCCCAGTTCCAAAGGTCATGTGTGAATATGTGTGAATATGCTTTATGTGAATAAATGTCCCTTTCAAAGTAATGCCTACCTTCTAGACAAAGCTGTAAGATAAAGCTCTTCAACATCATGTCCTACGTTTTAGGGTGTATCAGAACCAGCTGGTACACAGATTACTGAACTCCACCCCCAGAGTTCCTTAGGCAGTATTTGAGAGGGAGTCCAAGAATCTGCATTTCTATCCAGTTCCCAGGTGATGCTGATACTGCTGGCCTCGAGGCCACACTTCTGCAATAAAATCCTAAGCTGTGTATCTCACCACAGTCTTCCGTGGGGGCATGGATTTGCCATCTGTTTGCTGGGAGGATTTAGGTTCTAGGCTGTGAGTTTTCCCCAGGAGACCACTTGGATAAGATGTTGATGTTCCCAACAGTCTGAACACAAGGAAACAGGAGCCAGATCTTGGTGCCCGTCTCTCCAGTTGGCCCCAGTTAGCTCTGGCGGAAATCCCAGAGCCAGAGCCTCTCCCTGCACATAGCAGAAGGCAAATGAAAAAAGAAACATATCAAAGTCTATCTTTAAAGCCTGGCACAAGGCTGCCCTATAATTACCCTAAGTGAACTAGTTACAACTTCTCTGTTATTGGTGCAGGATCCTTATGAGGCTGCTCCCACAGTTCTCTGGAATTCAGTTAATGAATTTAGAAGGTATTTTTTTTTTACAACACCCTCTCTCTTAACTACCTCTTCCTCCTAAATATTATACAAAACAAAACTAGGAAGGAAAATGAGATAAATCCTGGATTAATGCTCCTAATCAGAACATGTTGATTTACTGCCGCCTCTCTGTTTTCACAAGTACAACTTTACCAGTCGGCTTTTCTGACTTGAGTATCATATTTTGCAGATCCTCAGGTTGGGGAGGCAGCAGGAGGGCCCCAGTTAGTATA
Organism: Oryctolagus cuniculus; assembly: GCF_964237555.1. NCBI lineage: Eukaryota > Metazoa > Chordata > Mammalia > Lagomorpha > Leporidae > Oryctolagus > Oryctolagus cuniculus. Next base: position 33,441,285 of record NC_091437.1, on the reverse strand, counting down.
TACAGACTCTGCAGAAGCCAGCCCTGGTGTTGGCTCTCCTAAGTTTGCACAGATTTAACTTAGTCTCTGCAACCTTCTCCTATGAATATGCCCGGCCATTGTCACATGGGAAGCAGGGAGAGTTTCTGTCCTCCAGGTGAACGTGGAGGTAACAAAACATCTCAAGCTGCCTCTCAGGAAAGCCAGACATGGGCTAAGAGTCAGGCTACTTTCACGCATCCGTTACTGGGTGTCCACCTTCAGTGAGACTTACTGAGTGGTTAGGACTTGTCCTAGTGCAGTGTCTCACCGAAGCTGCACAGCAGTCCGTGGGCTGGGAGCGCTCACTGTCTTCAGTTTACACGTAGGGAACATGAGGTATAGAGCATGGATATGCCTAAAACCCCACAGGTCACAACTGGCCAAGCCAGGCACCACCCAGCTATGAGAGCACAGTGTCTCCCGTTTCTTCGGATTCTCCATTGAGGGTCCAGTGCCCCTGTAAGAGTTTGAATATCACACAACTCTGTTGTTTGGTTTGACTCCAGCCTGGTAGATTGTAAACCACAAAAATCATAGGTTTTGCTCATCTCTCTTTCTGGATAAGTGGGCTAGAAGTGTACCGAGGGAACCAGCTGGGGGCTTCGTTGAGTCATTGCGCAGGGAGCTGGGGTGAGGGTGGGACTAGCTGACCCATCTGCCCAGGACTGGGGCAAGAGGGATCCTATTTCTAACCACGTTTCTTCCCCCATATTGCTACGAGTCACCTTGCGTGTGCATGAGGGTGTCTGCAGCTGCCCGTTTAAGACAAGAGACTCCGGCCAGCTAAGAGGGCAGTCACGGCTGTGCCCGTGTTCAGCCTTCCCTCTTAGAGCAGGTGTTGGGAAATTCTGCTTTCCCAGGGTTGATGCTGAGCAGCACTTTTGGAGCCATCTCGTTAAAAGTGGCTACTGGGAACCTGAGCTCCAGTGTCAGCTGGGAAGGACACCACATCCAGGAATAGAACAGGACATTGCAAATGAGCTGTGAAAAACAAGCCCGGGCCCTGGTCTAGCTGCCTGGGCCCAGGTGTGCTCTCACAGAAGTTTGGCAGAACACTCATGCGAGATGCTTCCTGGTGAGCCGGATGCCTCCAAGGTCCTGAACACACCCTGGCTGTGTTTGTCTCTAGACTCTGCAAAGTCCAGGTGGGTCACAATAGGGAGCAGCAGCACGAGACTCATCTGTGGTCTTCAGTTCAAGGCTGTTTTTTTTTTTTTTTATTGGGTGGTTCCTGCTGAAACCAATCCAATGAACTGTGGACCTACAGGTTGCCTTACTGATTGCCAACTCTTGTAGGAACAAATTTGCATCAGCTCTGTTTGCTCTCTTTTATCTGTCTTTTGCCCTCCTTTCCCTCCCTCTTTCTCAACGATGGCATCTGCTAGAAACAAGTATGGATCCTGGTTTTATTTTTTTATTTCTTGTGACCTTGGGCCACTTCACTTCTTTGAACTCTCATTTTCTCTTGGAGTCTGGAGGAAGAAGAAATGAGGTAAAATGCTTGGGAAGACAACTATCGCAGCACCTTGTAGATAATACATGCTTAGTAAGTGTTGCATAGACCCAGATAGATTTTTCTCCTGTTTTTCTCCCCTCCCCTCCCCTCCCCTCCCCTCCCCTCCCCTCCCCTCCCCTCCTCTTCTCTCCTCTCCTCTCCTCTCCTCTCCTCTCCTCTCCTCTCCTCTCCTCTCCTCTCCTCTCCTCTCTTTTCTTTCTCTTCCATAGCTCCTTGGGGTAGACAGACTCGGGGGGCTCTCAAGAGCCCTACAAAGGTATCCATAATTTTGTATAATTGCTTCCTCTTGTCAATACATGGGTAAAGTCTATGGAGAATACTTCATATTATATAAGACTTCATCTTGCTGCAGGCATCTTGCTAAGTCTCTGCCTTCCTGGGATTGAAGAAATAAGTGGCCAAATTAGGAGGTTCATATGGCAAGAAGCCAATGCCAGGTTCCAGTAGCTGAAGATGGACCTGGTGCCCAGTGTTTCAGTCACAAAGAGATACATTCTGACTGCAACTTGAGTGATCTTGGGAGTGAATTCTTCCTCAGTTGAGCCTCCCAATGAGAACCCAGCCTTGGATGACCCCTTGATTGAAGAGCTTCCAGTACAGCCTAATAGATGTTGTTTTATATGTCTACATTTGTGATAATACGGTACATAGCATAGAAAACCAGTGTACTTTGTTTTTCAGTTCTCCTCCATTCACACTATTTCACAGCTTTCATAATCACCAGTAGACAATGCAGTAGAATCACTCCTGTACATCCCTTGATGAAATATTTAGGATAAGGCAATTTTGTCTCATGGTCAAAACTATAAGAGGCCAGTGCCATGGCTCACTAGACTAATCCTCCGCCTGTGGTGCTGGTACTCTGGGTCTAGTCCCGGTGGGGTGCCAGATTCTGTTCCGGTTGCCCCTCTTCCAGGCTAGCTCTCTGCTGTGGCCTGGGAGTGCAGTGGAGGATGGCCCAAGTGCTTGGGCCTTGCACCCGCATGGGAGACCAGGAGAAGCACCTGGCTCCTGCCTTTGGATTGGCGCAGTGCACCAGCCGAAGCAGCCATTTGAGGGGTGAACCAATGGAAGGAAGACCTTTCTCACTGTCTCTCTCTCTCACTGTCTAACTCTGACTGTCAAAAAAAGAAAAAAAAAAAACTATAAGAAACAAACAACAGCAACGAAGAACAGATTGATTTGGGTTGAATGGATTCAAGGATCGTTGGAGAAAGACCTAGGGGAAGCTGGAGTTGTTTTTATAGAGTGAAGGAAGCACCATCTCTTTCCTGCTGCATGGATCAAGAGAGATTTTTAGCAATTTCTCCTCCTTCTTTGAATGATAAACCTACTTTGGGACATTCCAGCAATTATCACAGATGTGATCAAAAGTTTGAAAGAATGAGGGAGATTCCAAAGACTTATTTTGGAGAGAAACTCATTGGTTTCACAACCACTGATTTTCTTAAATGGTGTGGAAGATAATATTGAAAACACCCGGCTCCTAAACTATATCATTTTTCAGCTCGGAACTTTTATTTTTATTTTTATTAAATTAAAAAAAATTTTTTTTAAATTTTTTGACAGGCAGAGTGGACAGTGAGAGAGAGAGACAGAGAGAAAGGTCTTCCTTTGCCGTTGGTTCACTCTCCAATGGCCGCTGCGGCCAGCGTACCTCACTGATCCGAAGCCAGGAGCCAGGTGCTTCTCCTGGTCTCCCATGGGGTGCAGGGCCCAAGGATTTGGGCCATCCTCCACTGCATTCCCGGGCCATAGCAGAGAGCTGGCCTGGAAGAGGGGCAACCGGGACAGAATCCGGCGCCCCGACCAGGACTAGAATCCTGTGTGCCGGTGCTGCAGGCAGAGGATTAGCCTATTGAGCCGCGGCACCGGCCGGAACTTTTATTTTTATTTATTTAAAAGGCAGAGGGAGAGAGGGACACACACACACACACGAGAGAGAGAGAGAGAGAGAGAGAGAGAGAGAGAGAGAGAGATTGATTGATTGATTTCCATCTGATGGCTCACTATCTAAATGGCCACAATGGTCAGGGCTGGGCAAGGTTGAAGCCAGAAACCTGAAACTCCACCCAGGTCTTCCACTTGGGTAGCAGGGGCCCAAGTACATTGTCAGTGGGCTGGAACAGAAGTGGAACAGTCAGGACTCGAACTGGTGCCCATATGGGATGCTGGCATTGTAGGAGGCGATCTAACCTGCACCACAGTGCTGACCCCATCAACTCAGAACTTTTTAGCAGTCTCCATACTGCCCTTAAGATAAGATCCAGACTCTCAATGTGGTCGAAAGGCCACTGCCAGCCTCTTTAGCTTCATGGTTTCTCTTGTCCTCTAACTTCTGAATTCTCTCTTGCTTGAAAGTCTGAAACCTCTGCTACTCCTTCACCTAGCTAATGTCACTCAACTTTCCAGGTGTGTCATTCTCTCCAGAAAGCCTTTCCTGACCCCAAGCCCAGGTCGGGTGTCTCTCCACGGAATCCTTTATGGCCTCAATAAGAGCCTCATTACACTGCATTTTAATTGCATGTTTATGTACCTGGGTCACCCCACCAGACCATAGTTCCTTAACGGCAGCATTCACATTTGGCTTCCTCTCATAATGCTCTTCTATCTGTATTCTGGCACCATGAATACTGAGGCAAATAGGACAAAGTTCAGCCCCTTTGGAGCTCAAGCTAGGATCAAGGTATTGCCTGACTCTGCTTGATTCTGCTTACCCACAAAATCCTTTCAGCAAACAGACTGCGGGACTTGCTGTGATGCCAGAGCATTGAGGATACAGATAATTTAAGCAGCTTCCGTGTCTCCCAGAAGGGTACTGACAGTGTAGGAGCAGTCACAGAGCAGACAACTACCTCTGTGGTAACGGGTTCAGCACATGCTTGTTTCCTGTAACAGCCCCTGAGACAGTGCTCAGGTGGGGAGAGGACGTCACACTCAGTCCATGCTCCCTCCCATGGCTCTGGGTGGCCACTGGTGATTGCCATGTGACTGGCACGCTGGAGCCTGACCTACAGGGAGCAGGTGGTGGTGGTGTTGGAGGGCGGGGCACATCCCCCATTTGTCTCTGCACTCATGTCCTTAGCAGGTGGCAGACCTGAGCAGTTGAAATGGAGCTTCTGCTATTGTGCTGAGATCCTGGAGTATTCCCTGTCCTCTCCTCCTCCTGTAATTAAGACTGTGACCTTTCTTTCTTCTTTACTTTTTAAGAAATCTGATATCAAAGGTTCATTTTCTTTTCCAGATGCATTGATGCTAAGTTAATATGCCCAAGATGGCCAGACAGTGAGCAGTACAGAAGGATCAAGTCTGTCTGACTGTATTTCCCAAGACACATAAAAAGCTGGATTCAAATCCCAGCTTTCCCACTTATAGTCAGGTGAGCTTGGCTCAGTCTCCTCCTCTTTAAAATGGGGATGATAATAACACCAACCTCATGTCCTGCTGCAGGACCAAATGACATAGTGTATCTGTCCTGCTGAGAACTTGGTAAATGCTCAAAAACCCTCAGGCATCCCATGATCACTACTGTCAGTACTTATCCAATACAAGTCTTGTGTTCATTGGTGTCTTAATCTTGGGGTCTGGTCTTGGTCTGGCCTTTCCGGAAATAATAGCTCTGTTTATCAACATTCACTAGGGTCATCTAGGACCATGAAATTTTCTTCTTCAGTACTCACTGTAATATTTAGCACATGGCAGGCCATAGCTGGCATCCTGGTCAACCCTTGCGGACTGCTGAGTAGAATAACTGACTCTCATTATTCTTTCCTTGTGCTGTATACGTTATACATTTCTGCTTGGCCTGTCCTGCCCTGGAAAGCATCATCATAGTGAGGACTAAACACAGACTTTCAAACCATTTAACAGCTGAGAGAGTCTGGAAGAACAATGCACCTGTTCTCAGCTTCGGTTTCCACATCTGTCAGGTGGGATCCCACTGTGGATGGTCATTTAGAAGGTGAAATCACCTTAGCTTCTAGGCTAGGTCCTATACCTGGAATAGGCCGTTCCAGCGGCTGGATCCAAGAGGAGGGAGTGAGGCAGACTGTTGTTTATTGGCCTGTTGCTTCATTTACTTACAACCCAATAAAGCCAGCTAGGCAGCTTTTGTGGGCAGGATAAGTTTTCAAGCCCAAAGGCTAGGTCTGCAGATGGAACAAATATGGCTCCTTGCAGAGTTCAGTTCAGACATAGCCATGAAAGTTAATATTCACAGGCTGCTTCGGGCTGCATTGCTGAGTCCTTGCAGGGGCAAATGGAGCCCTGGTCAGAGCACAGCCAGCTCAATGCTAAGGAAGTCTCAAGGACGGAGACCATTTAGACTCTGCAGGGCTTTGGAACAAGGTGCCCATTAATATTCCTTAGGATTTGAAAATGGCTCAACATTTCATAAAGAGATTGCTTTTCCCCCTTATTTTCAATTGCTCTAAGAATAATGTGGAGATCAAATTGCATTTGTAACCATGTCAGTGAAAATTACACGCTCATAAATTATCAGCACCTCTTCTGATACATGTCAAGTCTGTAACAATCACTTCCTTTTTAAAAAAAAAATTCTCGCAGCTCTGAACTCGTGCAGTTTCCAGTTGCTTGGGAACAGAAAGAATCTTTCCTTTCTTTTACTGAGGGTCAGATAGGGTTCAGTCACTAACCAAGGAACGCGAGAGGATGTAGCTTTGCGGTCAAGAGGGTTGGTTTGGGTACAGACATACCAAATACCAGCTCCAGCCCTGACTGGCAGTGAGAATCTGGAAAAACAGGCCACTTAATCTTCCTTAACCTCAGTTTCCTGTTCTCTAAAGTGAGGTGATAACGGTACCTCTGCCAAAGTGTTTTTTTTTTTTTTTTTTTGGTGAGAATTAAATGAATTAGTGCATGTAAAGCCACAGTGAGTAAGGGCTTGGTCATAATTAGCCATGATCATTATTATTAGACAATACGAGCAGCTTTACTTCGTACTTGAATCTCTTGTTTCCTGGGAAAGTAGAGTTCTCCAATCAAAGGACTGGGAGGAAGAATGTACTTACAAGGCTACCTCCTGCCCAAGGCCACCTGCAGTGCTGGAGACCACATGCCCCTTGGTAGAACGCCTACTGCCCCCCTCCCATCGCAATGGACTGCTCCTCCTTGCCAGCACACAGTGTGGGTTCCCCTTTGCCTTCTCACTCTGTGGCTGCGACCATGAACTTCTCTAAGGTAGAGAATCTGGGCGTGCTGGAATCTGCCCTCCACCCCTTTCCATCACCGTCAGCATGCAGGGGACTCAGTTCTGCCTGTTCCACTCTGCCCAGAGTGGACACCTTCTGCTTCTTCATCCTCTTGCCACCCCTCCCCTCTCATTCCCCACCGTTTCTCCGACTCCCATGGCACTGTCGGTCCTATGTGGCTGACTTTTGATGACATTTAGCTTTGAGCTTCTTCATCTCATTTTTCTATAAATAAATCTGTACTTCCAGTAAGATTCTAAACTCAAGGCAGGAATTGTGTCTTCTGCCTTTTTATCACCTCAGTGGGGTCCAGCTCACACTGCAAATGTTTAATAAATACTCCATGGCTTGGTTTGTCTGCTTGGCAACAGCATATATGTACTCCACACCTTTGGCCATGAACACACACATATGTGTGTGTCTCTGTGTGTGTGTGAAAAACAATTTGTGTCCTCCATAAAGAAATATATACACTATAGAATGCATAAAGAAAATATTAATTTCTCTTTTGCTCTCTTTTCTAATTCCACTCTCTGATCAAGACAACTTGTGTCCACAGTTTGAAATACATGCTTCCAAGCTACACTGTCCAATATGGTAGCCACTAGCTACAAGTGGTTAATGAGCACTTAAAATGTAGCTAGTCAGAGCTAGAATGTGCTGTAAATAAAAAATATACACTAGCTTTTAAAGAGTTAGTATGAAAAAAGAATGTAACATTTTATTAATAGTGTTTTTACATTGATTACCTGTTGAAAGAATAATTATATTAAATAAAATATAATAGACTTAATTTTACTTTTAATTTTTAAATGTGGCTACTAAAAATTTAAAATCATGTAGGAGGATCACATTATATTTTTATTATGGATAATGTACTGGGTATTTTTCAGATGCACATAAACGTATGTATGAAGATAACTCAAAAATTCATGGAAAGTGAATCAGAAGATTGCTTAGGGGCAGTGTTTGATGTAGTGGATACCACTTGGAACTCCTGCAAGCCATATTGCAGTACCTGAGTTGGAGTCCTGGCTCTACTCCCAATTCCACCTTCCTGCTCATGTCACACTGGGAGGCGGTAGGTGAGGGCTCAGTTGTCACATTCTACCCCTGCCACCCACATGAGAGACTCTTCTGAGTTCCCAGTCCCCAGCGTTAGCCCTGGCTGTTCTGTGGCACTGGGGCATGAAGCAGCAGATGGAAGTACTCTTTGTCTCCCTACCTTTCAAAAAGTGAATAAGATAAATATGTATTTAAAAAGATATAGCTTACTTTGGTACAAAAACTTAAAATTCATGCATAATTTTTTCATAATATATATATTTTCCATAAACACTCTGAAGTACACTCATATACAAACCCCACATATATTCATAAACATATATATAGATGTAATTTTTTAACAAAAATATGTAGATACGTTCTACCTCTTATTTTCTTCAGTTAGCTGTACTCTGTGGGCATATTTTATTAGACTATTTAGAGCCACCTCATTTTTAAAATGACTGTAATATTGTGCTGTGTGGCTATATCATTGTTTAATTAAGTCCCTATTGAAGGGTTTTTGGATTGTTTCCAGTGTTTTCTTTCATACACAATGCGCAGTGTTTGAGCATCTGTGCACAAACACTGGTAAGCACTGCGTGGTATTTCACAAGTGACCTTACTACAAGGGTAAGGACATCCATCTTAAATCCCAGATTAGGTCAAGTGCCTAACATCTGGGGCATTACGGGCCCTCTTGAGAATCTGATGGAGTCTGTGTACCTTCCAGGACACTGCACCTGGCTGTCGACACAGCTTTTCCTAGGGCCAGGACGTCATGAATGCCTGGAAGGCGAAGTTGTGAGGATATCTTTTCTAGAGGGACAATTCCCCACATACTCGGCTTCTGAACGTCCTATGAAGCAGACAGTCCCGCATGCTGGTCGAGACCCCGGCCCCGTGGTGGTGGACAGACCCGAGTTCACACCCCACTCAGCCACGCACAGTCTCTGTGAGCACAGGGACATCCCTGAAGCTCACCGAGTCACTCCTCCTCCTCTACAAAACAGAGAAACAATTCCTCCGACAGGGGGGTCTAGCACGGCAGGTACTGAATAAATACGGCTTCCTTTGTGGCAGTGGGTGGAATTTTTTTCCTTGAGGCATCTTGGTTTCACTGATAGAGTGAATAGATTGCTTTTCGTGCTCAGCTCGTGGTCAGAGACTGAATTGGACAGGATTCATGCGTGGGGAGTCCAGGAGCTGTTTAGAGTTTCCTTATGCATTTGGAGCCCTTCCTTCGCACATAACCATTGTTTTGAAGCAGTGGCCTACACAGGAGCCTTAAGCAGTGTTCCACTCATGCTAAGTCTTCTCTGCCCATTGGAGGGTTTCCACCGCCAGGATAAAAGCAGAGAGACTTCCTATTCCTTGAGGGATCTCTGGGTCTCTACTTAGAAAGCGATCGCTTTTATTTGTTCCATGAGGATTCAACTTAGCAACTCCTCATTTCCACTGATGAAATCCAGATTGTTTTCAGTGCCAGAACCAAATCCTATCTTTCTGTCATGCCTCCCTCTGACATCAGGTGCAGGGCTGGATAGAGAATACTTACTTTCTTCCTTTTTTTTTTTTTTTTTAAAGAATTATGTTATTTTTATTTCAAAGTCACAGTTACAGAGAGAAAGAGATATCTTCCATCTGCTGGTTCACTCCCCAAATGGCCACAATGGTCAGGGTTGGGCCAGGCCAAAGCTGGGAGCCAGGAGCTTCTTCTGGTTCTCCCACCTGAGTGCAGGGACCCAGGTACATGGCTCTCTACTGCTGCTTTCCCTGGCACATGAGCAGAGAGCTGGATCAGAAGTGGAGCAGCTGGGACATGAACTGGCCCCCATATGGGAAACTGGCAGGCGGTGGCTTTACCTGCTATGCCACAACGCCAGCCCTGAGAATACATATTCTAATTCTTGTGAACCAGAACCTTGGTCTAGAGGGTTGTCAGTATAGAGAAGAGGCAGGTCTGTATTTAGATGATTCCCACTGGCCTGGAAATAATAAAACAATAACTGTATTGCTAGTGAACACTTATTTAGCATTTCCACCGGGTCAAGCGTTGTCATAGGCTCATCACACACGCTGTCTTCCTTTCTTCTCACAGCCCGGGATGTGGGTGTTACTGATTCCACTTTTACAATCGAGGAAACGGAGTTTCCAAACGTAGTTATCACGTACCAGTATGCTACTTTTCTTTGTCTGCGCTGCCACCAGTGCCTCTCTGGGCCACCTTCCACTGCTTGGACTCTCCAGCTTTGCTTTGTTCTTGTTCAAGCTGTCTCACTAAGGCAGCTAGAACAATGTTCAGAAAGTGTAAACTGGATCTTACGTGCTGTTCCTGCTTGAAACCTTTCAGTGGCTTCCCAGCTTCACATCAGACGGTCCCTCCTCTCTCTCCACCTTGTTTACAAGGCCTGCGGTCAGATCCTTGAACAGTTCAGTCTCCTCTCTTGGAGACTTCTGTACAGTCTGCTACTCTCTCTGCCTCAAATACATCTGCCCAGCTCTTTACTTGCCTCATCCCTACGTACCTTCATGATCTCACAAAATTCTTTCTTGGAACCCATATCCTTATTTTAATTCCTTCCTCCTCAAATACTGTCCAAAACATCCCTCCTCAAATAGGCCAGAACTTTGCAAGACTTTTGCGTATTACAAACCACATTCTAAAACCACATATTTATTTGTGTTTTATTACCTAACATCTCTCTGAAGGGACTGCACACTCCATCAATGTGGAGATGCCATCTGCATTCTTTTCCACTGTACACGCATGGCCCTAGTGACATTTCTGGCAGATGGTGGCTAACAAATAAATATGTGTTAAAAAGATGACTGATGCTTAGACTAGGTCATGTGGACACTAGTTCTTTTCAATTTCAAAGATCCCACAATGCCCAGTCCAATGCTCTCCACAAAAGACAATGTTTATTGAAATGAACACAATTGAATTTTGACTTTCTTTTCCTTCTCTGAGTTTAACAGGACACTGTGATCATACTGCTGCAAACAGTGATGGCTGTAGATACAATGAAGATGGCTCAGATGTCTCTGGGGCCAGTGTTGTGGTGCAGCGGGTTAAGCTGCTACCTGCAGTTTCGGCATCCTATATTGCATGGTTGGTTTGAATCTGGTCACTCTACTTCCTATCTGGCTCCCTGATAATGCACTTGGGGAGGCAGCAGAAGATGGCCCAAGTACTTGGGCAACTTGTCACCCATATGGGAGACCCAGATTGAATTCCAGGCTCCCAGGTTTTGGCCTGGCCCAGCCCTGACCATTGTGGCCAACTGGGGAGGAACCAGTAGATAGAAGATCTCTCTCTCTTTCTCTTTCTGTCTGTGCCTTTCAAATCAATCAAATAAGTCTTAAATAAAAAGATGATCTCTAACACAGTGGGCCAAAGGAGTATTTCTTGTGGGGTTAGCATGGGCCCACACAGCCAGGTGAACTCACAGCACTCTTCACTTGATGGCCACCTCACAATCAGACATGGCCTTAGGAAAAATGCCATTGACAAACCAGAGCAGTCTATTTCTAAAAGGAAAACTGAATGATTACAACTGGTGGCTGAAATGCAGTTCTTCTAGTTTTTCATTTTTTGAGTCTTGTCAGAAAGAACAAAAGCCTGCAAAGTGAGCTTGCCACTTTATTATTCTCAAAACACACAAGGACATGTCTTTTACCTGGAGTGCTTCATGAGAACCAAAGAGAGCCCTATGTCTCACTTGGGGATCCACAGCCGGGATGGACACAGGGCAAGTCCCTACAGCCCGCTCTCCTCCCAGTTTGCACAGGACAAGTCTCCACAGCCCGCTCACTTCTCCCTTTTCACAGGCAAGTCGCTACAACCAGCTCCTGTCTCATTTTCACTGTAAATAGAACTTGATTATAACTGAAGTTTATGGGCTTTCTGGTAATATGGAAAGGCAGCAATAAAAAAACTAAGGCAATTAAGCAAATTTACAGAAATCAAAGTGCTGGGGGGGGTAGAGGAATAGGGTTCCAGAAGGTTTGTGCATATCATTTGATGCACCTCTGTGTCTTCAGCAGTTACAAATGAATGTAAGAGGAATTGGGAGACTAAGCAGCCTGATACGGTAGTAGTTTATTATAGCAAAAAAAACCTCTTAGACAATACAGAAATGTAGTGTGATCCATCTATTTTGAACAGGGTAATGGTACCTACTATTATAAATTTTTTTATTACTCAACTATCTTCAATATATTCATTATTAGGAATTCTTTCTTACTGGGACAAGTGAGCACTTTATGTAATCAAGACATATAACCAGTTCTATAAAGTCATTCATTCATCCATGATCCACTATTCAAGGAGGCATCCTTGAACAATATAGTTACTGCCCTCAGGAAACCCAAGTCCAGAAGGAGAAAGAGAAAAGAAATAAATAACAAGGAGATAAGTGCTACAAGGGAAGAATCACCGAATTCAGAATCCCTCCTTTTCTTCCTCCTTCTCTAGTTCCCTTACTCTCTTTAATTCTTTTCTTTTCTTTTTTTTTTTTTTTTTTTTAAAGAGATTTATTTATTTGAAAGACAGTGACAAAGAGGGAGGGAATGAAAACAGATCTTTCTTCTGCTGGTTTACTCCCCAGATGGCCAGGGGTGGGCTAGGCTGAAGCCAGGAGCTTCTTCCAGGTCTCCCGCATGGGTGGTAGGGACCAAACACCTGGGCCATCCTCTGCTGCTTTTCCAGGTCATTAGCAGGGAGCTGGGTTGGGAGCAGAGCAGCCAGGACATGAACCAGTGCCCATATGGGATTTCGGCAATGCAGGCAGCAGCTTCATCTGCTACACCACAACACTGACCCATATTTTCTGATCTTTTAATCTGGAGGTAGTTGGCAGCAGGGGAACACAGGGCACAATAATGCATCTGTAAGGCATAGAATGGTAGGACAGGGAAGGTGTCAGGTGAGTCTTGCTGCAGGAACTGAAGAGGGGGCAGAGTCTCTGATGCCTACCAGCTAAGCAGATTTCCTAAAGAGGCAGCATTTGAACAGAACCTCCAAACTGTGGACAGGGTTTTGATAGACAGCTTTTTGTGGGAGTAGTCAAGTTGGACTGAACATCAGAGAATTATGAGAAATAATAAGACATGGAGAAGTTACTTTGGTTCCACTTAGCTATTAACTCCCATGTGTAAATTGTTAGTAACCCTAACAGTGTGCTAAGGCTTTAAATATATTCCCACTGAGACATTTGTCTGCATGGAATTCCCTCCTTTTGAGAACCATCCCTTTTGTTATTCCCTAGTAATTCTACTCCGTCCGTGTGGTGCCAGGGAGCGGACTCTGCCCAGCCCCGTGACTTCACAGGGACCCGCATGACCTCATCCTGACCAATCAGAGTATTCCCTGCACCTCATCCACAGCAATTGCTCAGAAATGCACACAGGCGCCGCAGTAGGCTAATTGGCATCATCTTGGCAGAGCTGTCATGGAAGACACCCTCGATTTCTCAAAGATTAAGAGCTTAAAGAATGAAACAGTTCTTGGCTGCCAGTATCCTGATCCTGGAGAGAGCCTGAGAATAAAGAAGCAGCTGGCAGAGCTGAGAGACAGAAAGATATAGAATCAACATGAATGTGAACCCACGGATCCTGTTGTGGCTGAGGTCCACCCTTCAAATCCCCCCGACACCATCAATCCTCTAATCATCCCGCCCTCCACTTTTTTTTCACTGTGAGAAGAAATTTTGCAAATTACAAATTGAAAGGGTCCTCACGCACAAAGCAGGTAAACTGTGTTTGCACACGTTTTTCTGGAAAAATTGGTCTGATCAGTATTAATAGAAGTCGGGCTATCACCTGGCTTGGCCAACTTTTCTTTGTTACTAAATTGATGGCTTCAATCTTCCACTTCAGTGAAAATGATGAAACTCTTTTGGTTATAGTACATGGCCAGGCGGCAGCCAAGACTTCTGTTTTTTTTAGACCAAAGCTGCTAAAAGTCGTTGAGCCACTGTTCACCATGATTATGTCCTGTATGTTACGTACTGGAGTCCTTTCATTCCAAAGAATCCTGAAATTGTTCGTGATCTGCACCTAGAATCCCATCCATGAACTGACTTCACCCACCTCTGCAATGTTACTTTCTCCTCAGCTCTCCCCTTCCCCCCAGGCCAGAGAGAGGCAATGGTAGTCAGAGAAGAGCCCAGCGGATTATTGCCTGCTAAATGGGAACGTTCCAATGAGTCATCGCATTCTTAGTTCTATCACCAAGGAAGACAGACTGCCATTAGTGACAACTAACATGAGCCCTCTGGATTTTTCCCTCATTACAAACTCTTTGGAATTGACACGAGGAAACAAATTAAGGACGGACATAGGAATGCAGCAGCAGCTCCTGAAAAATCCCAGTATCTTCAAGAATGCTATCTATGTGCCCTCTTTATTTTATCTCCACAGGCAAGAGTCAAGGCTGGATGGTGCTCACCCTAGGAGTATGTGTTAGCAAAACTAATTTCAGCATTTGTATAAAAATTTTCATCAGTGTCGTGCTGCTATCAAATACCACACTACCTGGGAAGGCTCTTTGACAAATTGTATTTTAAATTCCTGCCTGGTTTTTCTCAGTGAAACTGAGAATTGTATTTGCCAGCTGCCCTGCCTATTGGGTTCTTTTTGATCCCAGTTTTGACCCAGCTAATGTATCTTTAAGTGCCGATAGCAATGTTACATTCTGTTAATATTCTTCCTAGGTAAGAATCTCATTTTCTATTCTAGTAGACTTCACTGGTAAAAAAAATGCCAGGTTTCCATTTTTCAGAAATTATATATCCCTTCCCCTCCACACAGAAATAAATTAGGCAGCCATAAAAGTTCAACCAAAATGGAGCACATCAGCCTACCCATGTTTAAATTTAAGCTCAGGGAACACGCACATGAGACATAAGTAATTAGGGGGATGCAGGACTTTAATTCCACCTTACATTTGACAGTGTCGTGTACCAGAGTTTTCAGGCCTTGATTGTTAGCTTTCTGAGTCATTTCAATCCAAGGGATGTTTAATATGTGGCAGGCATTGAACTACTGATGCTGAAAGAATCTTTCCTTCTCTTCTGGGTGGCGGAGCTGGAACTCTGGAAGTCTGAGCTGGCTGCTGACCTGTTGACATGTTTCTTTCCTTGTTAAAATTATTCATTCATATAAGAGATAGTGTGCATGTATGTGTGTGTGTGTGTGTATGTGTGTGTGTGTGTGTTCCCATCTGCTGGTTCAGTCCTCAGATGCCTGCTGTGGCCAGGGCTGGCCAGTTTGAAGCTCTGAGTCAGTCACTAGGTTTCCCACGTAGGTGGTAGGGATCCAGCTTCTGGAGCTGCCACCACAGCTTCCCAAGGTCGGCCTAAGCAGGGAGCTGGAGTCAGGAGCTGGAGCAGGGTGTCGACCCCAGGTTCTCCAGTGTGGAACATGGGCGTCTTAATTGCCAGGCTGTGTTTGCCCCTGTCATCATGTATCTTACCAGACCTCCTGTGGTTCTCCTGAGTGTCCTGCCTTTGAGCTCCCTTTCCCTGTGGGAGAACTCGCTTCCCTCAAGTTCTAGGGGTGGCAGAATCTACTTCTAAAGTGAGAACCTGAAAATACCTTGCTTTCAGCCAGGGATCTTGGCTTTGTCAATGAGATGGACCTGACTTGAATTTCAAACAGGGAGTTGATGACCCAAAGCGAGGGCTAGGGAAGACTCCTTGTCCCTCTGTGGGAAGGTAGTGGAGGCCTTAAGCAGATTAACCTTCAGCTGCATCAACAGGGATGAGGCCAGGACAGCCTTCACGGTCAGTCCCAGTGGAGTCAGACCTGGAAGCCAGCATGTGCTCATTGTGGCTGTTCCTGGTGGCAGAGGGGCCTCTAATCAGGCTTTCTAGCCCCCCCCCACCCCCAAATTTCTGCGAACTGGCTAGGATCTGTTTTATAACTCCTGTCTTCTGACATATTGCTTTTTCTTTTTTTTAAAGATTTATTTATTTATTTGAAAGAGTTATGCAGAGAGAGGAGAGGCAGGGAGAGATAGAGGCCTTCCATCTGCTGGATCACTCCCCATTTGACCGCAACGGCCAGAGCTGAGCCAATCTGAAGCCAGGAGCCAGGAGCTTATTCCGGGTCTCCTATGTGGGTGCAAGGGCCCAAGGACTTGGGCCATCCTCCACTGCTTTCCCAGGCCATAGCGGAGAGCTGGATTGGAAGAGGAGCAGCCGGGACTAGAACCGGCACCCATATGGGATGCTGGCACTTCAGGCCAGGGCATTAACCTGTTGCACCACAGCGCCGACCTCACATCTTGCTTTTTGAAGTAGGTTCTAATTTTTGCAATCAAGAACCCTGGAGGACTCACTTTCTTTGATCCACAGCATGCAGAATGCAATTTGCAAGCACAAAGAGACAAATACAAGCCACCATGGTCTTTTGGTTTTAACGTCAATGATTGTCTCCTTCTCTGACAACATTCTGCAGGTAGATGCTACTGAAGGGTACAGTGAGGACCACATTCAGCGAGGAGAACTGAAAGAGTCCTGGCAAACACAGGTCAAAGTCAGTTAGGTTTTTGTATACAGGGTCTCAAAATGTTAACCCCCTTTTGATCTGGTAATCATTTTTCTGCTTTTAAAAAATAATTTAGAATGTTAAATAACAGAATGAAAATAGTTGGTGGAACCAGGCAGATTGGCACCTCTGTTTAAATGCCAGAATGTAGCACCTTCAGAGCAATAGCTTTGGCCAAATCCAGCTTTGTCTCTTCTTTGTGTGGCTTTGAGCCATTTCATCTTTCTGAGCCTCAGTCTTACCTGTATAGTTATGATGAAGATGTAATAATGAAGCTGTAATAATTGTATGGAAGTGCTTAGCACATTGGGTTTTCCATAAGGTTAGTGATACATAAAGGGTTGCATTTGCTCCATTGTTCCTACTTCCAGATTTGTTGGTAAATTCAAACCCTTCTCTCCATCACTGCTACCGCCACATCAGTCCAGGCCACCCATCTAAAGGCCAGAATTGGTCTTCTATTTCCATTCTTTTCCTGCAGAAACTGGCTTTCCACATAGGAGCCATGGTGGTACTTTGAACTAAACATTGGGTCAGGTTTTTCCCTGCTTTAATCTTTGGTCCATGTGAGATCTAAGCCTGCTGCACTGTCATGTATTTTGGTCCTGGACCTCCCTCTGTGGCCTTACCTCATAGCACTCAGCTCATGGTTTAACACCCCTCAGCCGCGAGGGCCTCTGCTTGGTTCCCAGGCCCAGAACTCATGTTTCCAGTTTCTGGGCACAGGCTGCCGGTGTCCTCCCCGGCTGGCCCCTGTCCTCTGCTCTTCACACGGCTGCCCCCACTTGTCCTCCAGGCTCAGCGGAGTTGCCTCCCCTAGAGAAGTTGGCTCACCACCCTGATCAGAGATCTTCCTTTGTCCTCCATTCCATTTTCTTGTTTATGGTTGGTTTATACAGCAAACATGAATCACCGTGTGTGATTATTATGGTGAGAAAGAAGGGAAAACAGGAGGTGAGGAAGAGATAGAAAGGGAGAGAGAGAGTAAGAAAAGGAGGAGGAGAGGGAAGAGAGAGGATGGGAAGGAGGGATAGGAGGAGGAGGGAGGGAGGGAGAGAGAACAGCTGTTGGTGTTCTGCTCACATCACCTTAGAGCCGTTTGCCATTTCTCTGTCCCTCATCTTCACTTCCAACAGCCAGCACTACAATTTTATTAGAAGTCTTCTCTTAACCTTCTAGAACCTGCTTTGCTCCTGAGGCAGCTCTTAATCAATGACTGACAGGCATAGGGGTACAACTATCCCAAATTCCTTACTTTGTGGCAGGTGTGATTCTGTGGTCTGAGTTTTACATGGTTTCCCAAACAATGTCCATGGTTAAGCTCTGATCCTCAACTGTGGTACCTGGCTCCGTGACATCTCTCTGTTGGCCTCTCTCTGTCCTCTGTGATGTCCCCACTCCTCTTCCCAAACATCCTGAAGCACTCAGTCCGCATCTCAGGGGAATCCAGCTTTGATCATGGATTTTTTTTTTTTTATCCAACCCTGTAGAGTGCATGTCATCTGCCTACCTTGTTCATGATTATATCCTAGTGCCTAACTTCCCGTCTGGTGCATAGTGAGCACTCAATACTTATTTATGCAATGAGTGAGTACTGGCGATTACTAAAGTAGCATTGTTTCCTTTCACAGAGTTTTAGTTCATACCAGTAGCCTACCGTGCTCCTACAGAATGTGAAATATGCTCCCTGAAACTTTGAGGTCCAAAGATTTTTTTTCTCTATAATGCTTTCAAGGGTAGCATTTTTCATTTGGGGGAAGGTGTTATTTTAGCAAGTTCTGTTATGGCCGGGGCTTTTGTGCAGGGAAGGAGTCCCAGGAGAGATTCCCCAGGAGTGCAGCAATTCCTCCTGGAGTGACCCCCCACCACATGAGACACTTCAGAGGTGTTTTATGGGGCTCAACCCCCTTATGCTCATTTGTGGATTATTTAAACAGAAAGTAATTCTGGATCAAGTACCTTAAGGGGAATAGGATAAATACCTGTCCAAAGAGAATGGCATTACTAATAGTAAATAGTAATAAAAATCATGAATGTGTCCTTGGTACATTTAGAGGCCAGTCCTTGAGAGTGTAGCTTAATCCTCAGAGTCAGTGGATGGGGTGGCTTAGATGTTATTTCCATTCTCCATGAAGAGACTGCCGCTCGGGAAGGCTAACCGACTTTCCCAAAGGCACACAGCTAACAAGAGGCAGAACTGGGATTTGAAATTGGCTATGTCAGCTCTCTGCTGTGGCCAGGGAAGTGCAGTGGAGGATGGCCCAAGTACTTGGGCCCTGCACCCCATGGGAGACCAGGATAAGTACCTGGCTCCTGCCATCGGATCAGCGCGGCTGTAGCGCACCGGCCGCGGCGGCCATTAGAGGGTGAACCAACGGCAAAAGGAAGACCTTTCTCTCTCTGTCTCTCTGTCTCTCTCTCTCACTGTCCACTCTGCCTGTCCAAAAATTAAAAAAAAAAAAAAAAAAGAAATTGGCTATGAGAATTCAGATCCTCTGATCTTGGCTATGTCTCTATCTTATTCCTTGGGTTGAAAAAACTTAAAACCAGCTCATTGACTGAACTAAGAAAAGTACTTTAGCCTGGAGAACCTAAGATTGAAAAAGAATGTTAACAAATATACACCCCTCCTGAGTCCCCCCCCCCCCAGAGACTTATAAATTCCCATGAAAGAGGGGGTAGAGGTGTTTTGTATGGGTCAATTTCAGGAAGATTGTTTCAAATATTCTGCCCAGAGGTGGAGAGTTGAATGCAGAGTTGTATGAGTCTCTGCCTGGAAGCTAAAGTTGGCTGGCTTGTGAGATCCTTAAGTTCTGTATTGGACGTGAGATTCTAGAATACAGGGGAATTAGAGTCCATCAGTCTCTGCACATGTGGCTGTTCTTTCAGAGTTTTTGAGTGCTAAGATGTATACCAGTAATGTGACTTGAGAGAGATTTGCTGAGGCCGTGTTCTAGGTGAAAAAGCCATGTGCTGTCCCCACTCTTCACATGAGGGAGGCATGGTCACCATGCTGCAGGATGAACCAGCATAACTGGTGGTCACAGACGTGGGTTCAGCGTCAGTCTGCAGAGATGACTCTGGGCTGACTACTGTGCACTGCTGTGTCGCAGTTCCTCCTTCTGCAAAAGCAACGTTTCTCTGGATCGAATCTGCCTTTGTGGCAGAGGGTTGATCACAGGTCCCCAGGACTGGAAGGCTCAAAACCGGTTGCTATTTTTTCTGTAAACCTTTACATTTGTATTTTTTCTTAAAAACATAAATGCAGGAGTGGGTATTGTGGTGCAGCGGGTTAAGGCACTGCCTGGGACACCTGTATCCCAAACAGAAGTGCTTGATTGGAATCCTGCGTACTCTGCTGCTGAGCGAGCTTTCTGCTAAGGCACTTGAGAAGGCAGCAGATTGTGGCTGAAATACTTGAGTCCCTGCCGCTCACGTAGGAGACCAGGATGTGGGTTCTGGCTCCTGGCTTCAGCCTGACCTAGCCTTGGCTGTTACAGGCATTTGGGAAGGGAACCAGCCAATGTAAAATCAGTATCTCTCTCTTTCTCTGTCTCTCTCTGTCTCTCCCTCTCTCTAACTCTGCATTTCTAACAAACAAATTTTAAATAACAGAAGTGCAAACATGAAGAGGAAAAAATTTTAAATGTGGGATGCTGGGATCTTGAGACTCAGAGAACTGGAGACTTTATCCATAACCATAGGAATTGCTGAGATTTATTAAGCACTCAGATACATTTTGGGTCACATGGTTAGTTTTCAGCTAAGATAGGACTAGAAGCCAAGTTTCCTGAATTTCAGGCTCTTCTTGCCCTGCCCTGTCAGGGACCATTTTGCCATGTCCAGAAGAGGGGTCCTATCAGGGACAGAGCAGAAGTTACAGTTCTGGACCAGAGCTTGTGGAGCTCCTGACTCGTCCCTTGCCTACCTGATTGCTTCCCTTTTCCTTTCTTTTCCCTTTACCCCTCCTTTCTCCCCGGCTTTGGTCTATGTTGTCTAAATCTCATACGTACTTTTTTTGCTTCTACCTTTTCTATGCTCCTCTTTTATCTCTCGATTTCCCCTCCTCTTGTCTCTCTTTACCTAGGTTCACTGTTACTACATCATTTTTGAAAAAAGATTTATTTATCTTGAAAGCCAGAGTTATAGAGACAGAGGGAGAGAACTCTTCCATTCCTGGTTCACTCCCCAGATGGCCACGATGACTAGGGCTGGGCCAGGCTAAAGCCAGGAGCCAGAAGCTTCATCCAGGTCTCCCAAGTGGGTGGCAGGACCAAAGTACACGGGCCATCTTCTGCTGCTTTTCCCAGGCCACTAGTAAGAAGCTGGATTGGAAGCGGAGCAGCCAGGACACAAATCCACACCCATATGGGATGCTGGTGTCACAGGCGGTGGCTTTACCAGCTCTGGCACAATGCCAGCTCCTCATTTTCTGATAAAGCAGTACCCGGTAAAGGCACGGTGTAGCATTAATGCGGAGTTGGATTTGCTGAGGATTACGGCATGCTGAGAAGCCCATCAGCAACATTAAAGTCCCGATGTTGGGCTGGACCAGACCCAGCCAGCAGGGACAGATAGTGCCAGGCTCCCTGGGGTTCCGCAGGAACACTACGCTGCTCTTGGTCACAGAGCTGGGTCTGCTCAGAGCCCAGTTCTTGGGTTCAGCCAAGGATTGTCTACCCAATCCATAAACCAGCAGGACGTGGCTGATGGCACAGGGCTCAGTGTAGCCTTCAAGTGGCTCTGCCCCTTCCTGGTAGCTTCTTCACCTTTCAAATGGGGAGACCCATGGATCTCCAAGGGTTCCTTGGGAAGATTAAAGAAAAGCATGTTTCCTTTGTACAGTGCCTGGCACGTGCTCTGTGTTCTGTGATGGCTGCAGCCAAAGACGATCAGCAACAGCTCCATCCACCTCCTGTCCTGGTCTCTCCAAAACGTTGTAAAGCAAGACAAGAAGAAACGCATTCAGCTGCAACTGCTTTCCTTTCTAATACAAAGGACGTCAAGGCAAGAGACAGGAGATGCTTTTTCTTTCCTGTTAAAACCTGCACCCTGGATCCCTCCATTCTTCTCTCACCAGATTCCTCCTTCCCGCACTTGTGGAACCAGTCCACCTGGCCTTCCCTCAGCTGCGGGAATTCCGTGCTCCAAGGAGAGAGGCGGCACCAGGAAGATCACCTCTCCCACTTTTCTGGAGAGCAGGAGGGGGAAGTTTTCTTTTTCTGCCCCTCCGTTTCTCTGCCTTTCTTGTTTATTAGGCAAAAGTCCCAATTAAAGTTTACTGTCGCCTTGCCTTCGCATATCCAGGCAGCTTGTTAATATCACAGACACACACAGCCCTGCAGAGTCCTCTTCCTGCTCTCTGTTTGGTGATTCTGCTGCATTGCCTTGGCAACCAATTAGAACACTTTTGTGTGTACAACAAGATCATTCTTAATTCTGTAAAAACCAGGGCAACCTGCTCAGAAGGCCTCGGCCTAGCAGCGAGTCGGTGTAGTCCTCGGCATCTCGCCCCTTTCTGGTTTGACTTCTTTTTCACCTCCCAATTACCTCTGAAAATGCTGCAAGCTCCTGCGTGCCATCCCTGACACACCTGGCCTTCGGTCAAGGAATACCTTTGTCAACAAGACGGGGGCTGGGAGAGATTCTGTGGACAAAATGGCTGGTACCTGGCCTGTCCCAGAGCCCCAGGGGAAGGTACCAAGAGCTCCCCAGGCACGAGACTGGTGAATGTAACTGCAGTTCCTTGCAATGCAAGAACGGCATTGCGCACTGTGTAATTAATATTTAGTGATTGCAGGTCTGAGCCCCTGCCAAGTACAGAGGACGACAGGGCACCTCCTTAGCCGTGGAGCTGACAGCCCGGCAGGAAAGAGACGGGAGCAGAAAGCGCTCTGCAGGAGAAGAAAAGAGACAGGAGCTGTGGAGGCTGGGGGATGGTGGGCACCATGCAACCCTGCGGAGGCACCTCAGCCGGTTTCTGGGGGGAAGGGAGGCTGCGCTGAGACCCCAGGAGGGGCTGCAGTCAGCTACGTGGGAGTACTTTACTGATCAAGCCCCCTCTCTAACACTGGCAGTGACGAATGCCCTCAGCTCCCGGGGGGGTCCGTTTTAAGCGCCCTAGGATTATTCGCCTTATTTCTCCAGTCTTCAGGCTGAAGTTTTCTGTTAGCTTTTCAGGGAAGGGTAACAGTGAATGCAAACTGAAAGGCACAATCTCTGAAGCCAGGGGCACTGGGGCCACGAGGCCAGGACCCAGCACCCAACACATCCAGAAGCCTCAGTCCTCAGTGTCCTGGGTGTCTGTTGTGCCTGGGTGATTAGGGATCAGGTCATCTGTATTTTTTTAAAATGCAATGTCTGTAACTTCCCTGAGCCCTCCCCTCCCCCCAACCACAGGGATCCTACTTTTTTTTTTTTTTTTAATTTGACAGGCAGAGTTAGACAGTGAGAGAGAGAGACAGAGAGAAAGGTCTTCCTTCCATTGGTTCACCCCACAAATGGCCACCACGGCCAGCACTGCGCCAGTCCGAATCCAGGAGCCAGGTACTTCTTCCTGGCCTCCCACGCGGGTACAGGGCCCAAGCACTTGGGCCACCCTCCACTGCCTTCCCGGGAAACAGCAGAGAGCTGGAGTGGAAGAGGAGCAACCGGGATTAAACCTGGTGCCCACATGGGACGCCGGTGCCACAGGTGGAGGATTAACCAAGTGAGCCATGGCGCTAGCCCCGGACCCTACATTTTGATCTGTAGTAGTATCTCCTGTTTTGTTTTATCAGCATTTACTGAGCACAAGCCTTTACACCCAGGAGCACTCACCCCAGTGGGTTGTCTGTAGTGTTAAGGGAGGCGCTGTCAGGAGAGGTGCAGAGTCCAGTGAGTGGCACACAGTAAATCCTCGGTTCTCAGCGAGTGGCACACAGTAAATCCTCGGTTCTCTCGGTCGAGTCAACCAGCCCTTCACTGGAGCTCTCCTAACACATTAGGAACCCCTTCAAGTTTTATTAACTGCATTAGAATTATTAGCTTACGTGACTGTCTCTGCCAAAAGACCAAGGGTTCTTTGAGGACAAGGATCACGGCTCATTTACTTTGGTTCTCTACTCAAGGCCAAAAGATGGTCTTACCTGTGAAAGGCATCCTGCATGTGCCTGATGGGTGGACCATTCCTGGGGAGTAGCAGCAATGACAGTGTCTGACATTGATCATCACTGAGTTGACTACGTGTCAGACCCTGTGCTGAATAAGAGTCTCACAAAATCGTTTTGACTTACCCTCTGACACTGTGGTCATTATTATCCCCATGCTATGGCCAGGGCTACAGTGGGCCAACTGTGCTAAGTGGGATAGCCTATTAGAAGACAAACCCATCAGAGGGAGTACAAGCAGATCCTTAACGTTTTTAGGACCTTTTTTGATACCAGGCCCTGTAGTAGGCACTTTATAGGTATTATCCTACTAAATCCACCTATGTGGTGAGCCTGGCATTCCCAAGTGACAGCAGTCATCCCAGAGTTGCTCAGTAACTCACCCAGAAGCACCCAGCCAGTACTCATGAATGGAGAGGCTTTGTTCTGAATCACATTGTCTTTCTTATCTCACGGCAAGTCTAAGGCCAGAGGCAGTAGAAAATTGGAAAATACTTTTTAAAAAGATTTTATTTAGTTAGTTGAAAGGCAGAGTTAGAGACAGAAGGACAGACCGAGAGATCCTCCATCAGCTGGTTCACTCCCCAAATGGTTGCAATAGCTATGGCTGCACCAGGCTGAAGCCAGGAGCCAGGAGATTACTCCAGGTCTCCCACATGGGTGAGAGGGACCGAAGCACTTGCCTCTGCTGCTTTCCCAGGCACGTTAGCAGGGAGCTAGATTGGAAGTGAGGCAGCTGGGACATGAACTGGAGCCCACATAGAATGCTGACATTGCAGGCAGCAGCCCAACCTGCTACACCACAATGCCCGTCCCAGAAAATATTTTTAAAAGGATATCTATTCCTCTTACTCAGAAATAAATAGAATACACACACACACACACACACACACACTCACATGACACACACATGGGAGTACGGGGGAGAGGAGAAAGTTGTTTAATGGGTACAGAGTTTCAGTATGGGAAGATGAGTATGATCCTGAGATGGATGCTGGTGATGGTTGCATAACTGTGAATTTACTCCATGTCACTGAGCTGTATACTTAGAGAAGGCTAAAATGGTAGATTTACGGATGCCTATTTATCATGATAAATAATTATGGAACCAATTATAAAATTCAGGTGTTGGTAGTGTGAGGGGTACAGGCTTGTTGCTGCCTTCTTCTCATAGCTCCCTGACAAATTCCTTTCAAGATTCTTCTTTTTAGTCACTGGTGTCCCTGTGGCTGAGTGTCAGTTAACTCAGACACAACATCTCTCCCGAGATCAGAAGTTCACCAAACTCTGTGGTATCCAGCACAGGAGGTCAGTCACACAGAGTAGCGTTTCCCAACTTGAAGACAGCAATTCATGAGCTAAGTGCTTGTGCTGCTAGGCCGCTGTACTTTGCAGAGGGTGAGGTCTGTCACCCAAAAAGCAGTTAATAAGGTGATTCATGTCAAGAATAGCTCAGTCGCCACATGACTTTACAGCTAACACAGTGTGTTGCTCATTCCCCACATAGCTCTGTAATGGCTTAAGTCAGGAAGGCTTCCTTTCTGCACCGTGAGGAATTATTCCATGGTTCCATGAAGTCTGCCACAGAAATGAACGTGTTTATTTATTTACTCTTCCATTTGGAGCAAAGTTTGCCCTTCCCAGTATAGGCCAGGCTGTAGGTTGGGTACTCTGTGCACAGTCTTAGGAGATAAGATGAGTTACCTATTCTTTTTTGTGCTTGCACGCAAGATTGGAGAAGTGACAGAGATCTGAGATGGACTGAGCTGCCCCTTGAGTTCTGCCGTCTGAGCCCACAAGCGTCCTGGTGTGTTGTTGAGACAGAACCTCCCCCCCGCCCCGAGCCAGCGTTCAAGGATACTGGCTTGTGAGCACTGGAGCAGTGGGACCCTGGGGGCTGCCATGGCCTGGAAGGACCGGCCGCAGCTCATGCTGAGTGGGCTTGTCTTTGCTTGTGCGTGTCCTATCACTTGCTCTAGGTGCCCTGGCTGGCATTCCCATGTGTTAGGGCTATCGGGTAACCTGGCGATTTTAGTGGAAGAGAATGGCTCTGTGCCAGTGACATGGAGACTGCTCCTCAGTTATCTGCTTGGAGCGGAGATCCCTTGCTTGGCTGCAGACTCCAGCAAGCTGCAGCAGCACAGCTGATGTGGCCGCCCAATGGCATGACACCGGTTTGGCACGATGGCCACTGCAGAGACTTCGTTACAGAGAGCAGTTTGGGTGTGCCTTCCTGCTGGTGTCTAGTTGCCTTGATAAGAAGGCAGGTGCCCTTTCCCATCTGTTCCCTACTGCCTCTCCTCCAGCTTCCATTCTAATTCATGATATCACAGCTGCAACCTGCCTTTCCCAGAATCCACATGCTCAGAAGAGACCCTGCCTTTCCTAAACTTCACCGGAACCTTCCTGACCCTTCCAACACGAGTTCCCCCCTCCCCTGGAAGTTTCCTTCTATTCAGTAGGCTTCATTTCCTTCCAACTGAAGCTCCACACTGACATTCTCATATACTATTGTTTCTTGAGTCTGAGACTTCTTATAACATGCAGCTAAGGGCTGGCATGTGTCACAGTGGGTTTAGCCATTGCTTGAGATGCCACCATCGCATATCAGAGTGTTGGTTCAAGTCCTAGCTGCCCTTCTTCTGATCCAGCTCCCTGCTAATGCTCCTGGGAAAGCAGTGGAAGATGGCCCAGGTGCTTAGGTCCCTGCCACCCATATGGGAGACCCGACTGGAGTTCCTGGGTCCTGGCTTCATCCTGGCTCAGTACTGACTATTGTAGCTATAAGGGGAGTGAACTAGCATACAGAAGATCTCTCTTTGTCTGTATCTGTTTGTCTGTCTCTGTGTCACTCTGCCTTTCAAATAAGTAAATAAATAAAATCTTAAAACCACACAGCTTCATTGGGTTGCAATTTACACACAAAGGGGCTGATGCTGTGGCTTAGTAGGCTAAGCCTACTCTGTGGCGCCAGGCATCCCATATGGGCACTGGTCCATGTCCCGGCTGCTCCTCTTCTGGTCTAACTCTCTGCTTATGGCCTGGGAAAGTGTTGGAAGATAACCCAAGTGCTTGGGCCCCTGCATCCATTTAGGAGACCTGGAAGAAGCTTCTGGCTCCTGGCCGTTCTGGCCTTTGGGCAGTGAACCAGTGGATGAAGGACCTTTTTCTCTATCTCTCCTTCTCTCTCTCTCTCTCTCTCTCTCTCTCTCTCTGTAACTCTATCTCTCAAATAAATAAATAATTAAATGCATCTTTTTAAAAATTTTACACATAAAATACACCCATTTCAAGTGTCCACTTTGATGCATTTTGAAAACCCTATATACCATCCATAAAACATTCTCATTACTCGCCAAATCACTACTGTTTATAGTTTGATTGCTTCTAGAATCTTATATAAAAGAATAAGATAACATGTACTCTTGAGAAAGACACTCATTTTTTTACACCTTATCATTTCTAAAATTGGATGCATTTTATGGTGAGCATCTAACACAGTAGCGTGTCTGTTTTCCTTTGTTATCTATAACTAACCAGACAATACATCTTCTACTGGATAATGTCTTAAAATGGGTACCAATGTCCCTCATGCACACACATGTGTTTGTGTATGTGTATGTGTAGACAGGTAAGCTGACTATATGGGTTACCAATCAGTCAGCATTGGTGTTTTTCCATCTGACAGTAAGCACTGGGAAGGTGAGAATCTACGTTGCTGTGTGGGTTGTCCCAGTGCCTATAGCTGGAAACTAGTAGGAACTAGAAAAATACTGCAGAGAGAGGTGATAGTGCATTTCAAGCAGCTTTCTAAAAGTATCTTTTGCATTATGACTAAGCACCTTAAGTCTGAGGCAGTATTTCCCAAAATTTGTTCCATGGACAATTAATATTACTAAGGGAGGAGAGGGGGTGCCAATGTCGCAGGAATTCGGTGAAAGTTTCTTAGTATAATCTCCCATGGACAGATTCACAATCCATTAGCATGCTAAAAATTCTGAAGTGTCCTGCAGCAAAGAAAAAAATGTTTAGCTTTAACTTCAGATTTGACCTTGGAGCTGTACAGAACTTCCATTTAGAGCTTGCGGAATACGCCTTGCAGAAGGCTGCTCTAAGGCGTGCGCATGAATAAAACGAATGAGAAAGAGAGGAGAAAAAAGTGCCTAGAGTTGTCTTTGAGCCGGTGCCAGTGAAACCCGCAGTGATGTCATGACACCTGAATGGGCCAGATCAGGCTGCTCTTCAGAAGTCAAGGGCTGCAATTTATAGTGTGGCGGGATACGTGGGTGGGCGACCTTTCCTAAAAGCAAATGAAAACAGCACCAAAATATGTGCTGGCTAATCCCTTAGGTGACATGCACCCAGTGCAGGTCGTGGGTAATTGAGGTTGAGTAAGGAAAACCTCAGGCTCCACCCATTGACCTCAGCTCAGGCCCTCCCATGGGGACCGAGCTGTTGTGTTTGTCCACTGTTTGTCCAGACACCTTTAACTGATGAGACAATTGAAGCAGGTGACAGATGAGCTCCCTAAAGTAGGGAGGAGCCCACCTGCAGGGATGATGCCAGAATCCTTCCTAGAAGTAGCACTGACCCAATACATACAGAGATGAAAAGAAGTCAGAGTGATCCAAGTGCGAATCAGGCAGAGACAAAAACCAACCAACCAACCAAACCAAAGACAAGCACTCCCTTTCCTTTTTTTTTTTTTTCAATATTATTCTTAATTAAAAAGTTTATTTTTATCTGTTTGAAAGGCAGAGTGCCATAGCCAAGGCTGGGCCAGGGTGAAGCCAGTTGTGAGGACTTCCATCCAGGTCTCCCTCTTGGGTAGCTGGAATGCAAGTACTGAGCCGTCATCCACTGCCTACCAGGATTCATTGGCCAGAAGGCAGATTGTAGATGGAGCAGCCAGGACTTGACCTGCCACTCCAAAATGGGATGTGTCTTAAGCAGCAGCTTAAACCCTAGTGGCACCACAGTGTCCATCCCAGTATTATTTTTAAAATTGATATACAGGGGCCAATGTTGTGGTGCAGTGTGTTAAGCTGTTCCCTGCGATGCTAGCAACCAATATGAGTGCCAGTTTGAGTCCCGGCCATTCCACTTCCAATCCAGCTCCTTGATACTGTGCCTAGGAAAGCCACAGAAGATGGCCAAAGCGCTTGGGAGCATGCCTCCTGTCTGGGACACACAGAGGAAGTCCAAGTTCCTGGCCCAGCCCCGGCCATTGTGGTCATGTGGGTGGCAAATCAGTGGATGGAATCTCCCTTGCTGGCTCTCTCATCTCTCCCTCTCTCTGTAACTCTGCCTTAATAAATAAATAAATACACATTTTAAAAATTATCATACAGTAAAATTGCCTTTTTTCCTCATGGTGTGTTTCCATGAATTTTAACATATGTACAGATTCATTTAGAATCATCACGATCAGGACACAGATTAGTCCTGTCCTCCCATGAAGTATCTCAGGCTGATCCTATACAGTCGGGCTCTCCCTGACCCATAACCCCGGGCAACCACTGCTCTGTTTTCCATCACCATCATTTGGTGTTCCTGAGAAGCCTCTTTCCTTTTGCTCATCCCTTAAGTCCCCTTTGACTAAGTTTTTCATGGGGGTCTTTTGTATGTTTGTGTGTGCATGCAGAGACCTCCATTGTCCTAGGCTGTTTCTTCTCTTGTTACAGTTGTATTATTTACTGTTGCCAGCACTTAGTAACACCTATTATGTCCAGACACATTTGCTAAGTTCTGTTTATGTCTCATTTAACCTCACAATAGCCTTATGATCTATGTACACCATTATTATCTCTATTATACAGATATAGAAACTGAGGATCAGAGAAGTCCAGTGACTTGCCTAAGGCTGCACAGCTACCAAGTGATCAAATCCCAGTACAAACCCAGGGCCATTTGATCCTTAAACAATGCAGTATATAACAAAACCTTAAATCCTTAAACAATGCAGTGCATAACAAAAGAGGGATTATAACCAGGAAGGATGTGCAGAGAGAGGCTGGGGGCAGTGCCAATTTGGGACCATGTGGTTTTAACAATGTTTGCAAAGGTTGGTGAATCCAGAGAACCATCTGTGTTTCCTGACTTCTCACCCTTGGTCTCTCCCTTCACGTCCTCCTCCACCTGCCACCTAGTGCCTAACTCAGGTGGCACCTGCCTGCTGTTTTCAGGGGCCTGGGTTGATTCTGATCCCCTTGCAAATTTAGCAAAACCGCCATCTGTGTGACAGCTCCGCCAGAGGACACATCTGAGACCAGGGACGGGGCTGGGTGGCCGGCCTTCTGCTTTCCACCCCACCTCTAGTCCCTGATGTGCTTTCTGACCTCGTTTTTCATCTCCTCGCTTGCTTGCAACATCAGCTGAAACTGTTTCTAGGACGGAGCCACCTGGTCTGTGTGCTGGAGGTGGCAGGTGTGTTCTCCCTGCACAGGGCGAGGAAGACAGGAATGTGTGTGATCGGCTCAATGCTTCACAACGAAAGGACAAAGTCCAGCCTGGCAAGACCCAAGGTGGCAACATTTGTGCGGGGGAAGAGACTGAGAAGCAGGGGAAGAAGAACAGACATAATAGTTATTGAAGAATTGATGATGCTGGGGGAGTGGACCAGGCTCTTCCCCTCTGTGTGCTTTTCCTTTGAACTTGGTCTTTGGAGCAGTGATGTTCATTAGGGAGTTTTCTCCTAGAATTGACTCACAGCTCCCTAAGGGTCCCAGAAGGGAGCAGTGCAGCCAGTGTATGCTGGGAAGAAGTCCACGTTGGAATCATGGCCACAGATCTTTTGGAGGCAAACAAAACCTGGCAGAAATCAGGAACCTCAGGACCATCTCTGAATGGCACTCAATTAACAAGGGGGTAAAAGAGGGCATGGAATTTAGAGTAGAAAGTCTTGAGTCACTTCAATAACAATCACAGCTAACATTTATTGAGCACTTAATAGAAGCCAGTCAACGTGCTAATTGGCATGAATCATCTCATTCATTGCCCACAACAGCCCTCTGAGGTGGGTCCTCCTATTATCTTCACTTTGCAGTTGGAGAGCTGGAGGCCCCGAGGTTGAAGTGACTCACGCAAACTGCACATCTATTGAGGGGCAGAATCAGCATTTGGACATGTCTCAGGCAGAAGCCCCCAAATTCTCCCCTTTCTGGCCCATCCTAATTCACATCAGGGACTCGGAAGCTTCAAAAGCTCATGTGGTTCCTCTGGGTTGACTTCGTAAAGGGAGGGAAGAAGGACCTGTGATTTGATTTGATCTGCACCAGCAGGGACTTTCCAGGGCCTTGTGGATGCTGCCTGTTGGTTTGAAATAATCGCATGCTGTAAAAACCTACAGTTGTTTCTCAAGTTTTCTTTTTACACAATCAGCTTGGGAGGGTACCAAATGTGTAGGCACAATGGGCTAATTTTTCTCTCTCTTGGGCTGCACCATGAGGTGTGACTGTTGGTTCCACCCTAGCATACTGGCTGGTACAAGACACATCAGGCCTCTTGGTGCCAACAAAAAGATCCTGATGAGCTTGTTTTTTGAAAGGAGCCTAGGAGAGCAGAATAGGCTTTGGGCGTGAAAAGCTCGTGAACAGAAGTTAAATGAACTCTTTCCAAGTGCCAGGTTATCAGTGAGTCCACTGCAAGAGGTGTTTTACAAAATGCTACCCTGTGACAACAGGTGATTTATGCCCTCTTAGGGGAGTACTTTATGCATAGTTTTACCCTGGTGTGGACTCATCGTCAAATCAAGTACAATAATAATACCTGTTCTACTCTCCTTCAAGGGCTGTAACTCCTCCTGGGTTTTATAGAATGCCTCATGCATGGCAGGGCACAATATCCAGTCAATAATAATGTTTACTATGATAATCATCTTCCAAATGCCTTTCATCTAAGGCTCTCAAGGTGCCTTGCAAACACTAATTAGTTACATCTCATAGTAGCTCTCTGCTTTTATAATATATTTTCCCATTTTACAGAATTTTAAATTGAGACCCAGCAAACTTCAGCGGGCTGCCTAGAGCTGTGCAGCAAGTTGACATCCGTGCTAATGATGATGCTTTGCATTTGCCTAGCAGATGTTTTCCAGGGCAATGTGAGTATCTGCAAAGATAATTTTCACACTGTCCTGCAGGAGGTAGGGGACAAATGTTATTAGCTGCTGACTAGACTGCACGGACGGAGGCAGAGAGAGCAAGTAACTCAGGAAGGTTAGACTAAGGTTGCAGTTCCCCTCCTCTGTCCAGCACAACAGAGTGGAGTGTGGTATCAGGAAATCCTCAGTTCTCTTTTGTGGGAAGCATGGTTGCTTTCAACTTCCATGTTTGTATTCTGGGGAGGAGAGACAGGTTATAGGGTGCCAGCCGTATTCACATGCAGGGATGGGCTTCTCTGAGAGAGGCAAGGCGGACGAGATAAGCCCCATCCAGAAAGGAAAGCTCGGGAAATGAAGGAAACAGGGTGCCGGCTCGGCTCTGCAGCCGTGTCTGTACTGACAGGCCCAGCCTGAACACAGGAGACGTTGGTTCTGTTTCAGCCTCATGACGGGACTGGGCCAGAGCAGCTTGGCAGGTGAGCACAGACACGTTACAAACCTTAGTCTGGTGTTACAAGTCTCCGTGCAAGAGTTCCAGAGATACCCAATATTTTGATGGATGTCTCTTACATGCGAGCCGCTCTCAAATTGATTCCACGCTCCACGAGGGCCCTGGGAATCCTCTTTGGTTCACCATCTTGGGCGCCATGGCTCCCTTCAGTGCTACCTTTTCTTGGCCACACAAACCACATGGCAAAAATGAAAACCTGAACAAAAAGGTGCAAGGCCAATATGGGGCCACGCCCTCCCGGTCTGGGAACGTTTACTGAGTGAGTGATGACGCTCCACTGAGAGACAAGCCAGCCGGACTGCTGCAGAGTGGGGGCGGAGAGGTTGCTGGGCCTGAGGAATTCCAGGGGGGTTGCTACCCAGAGACAGAGTACTTTTCTCTATAAACAAGGCATATTTGAGAAAAGTTGGCTCCTCCACGCCCGCTCCACCTTTTCCAGGCCTGTGGGTTCTGATTGATGACAAGACCAGGGCTAATGGAGGTGCTCAAAGAGGAGGGCCAGGCCCCTTTCTGGAATGTGTTCACACGCACAAGTGCACAAGCGCACAAGCACAGTGGCAATGAAAATCTGCAGCAAACTGCTCTTGCCTTCGGAAGTTCACACAGGCCTCCACCCCAAGCGTGGCTGAAAGGTGCACGGCCCCAGGGAGGGCGAGCTCCGGAGGCACAGCTCCAGCAAATTGTTCTGAATACACATCATGAGCCTCTTCCCCTGAGCTGGGGGCAGGGGTCCCAGGCAGGACCCTCCCACCACCTATTATTGTTCACGGCAGGGACTCTGCTGCGGGTAGAAAAGCTTGCTCTAGACTTCCAGAACGCAGCACTGCCTTTCTGCATAGCCAGTCACTCACGCTGTGGCTTTCTGTGTCCGCTTTGACATGCCAGCTCCAATTGTGACAGTGCAAATCACCCTGTTCGACTCACCAGGGCCACGTCCTTCCCACAGAGCATCCCACACCAAGGCTAAAACACACAGAGTCCTCGGGCTGTGCCCGCACGGTGGCCAGAGGGATCTGCAGCTTCCAGACAGGAAAAACAGCCCTGAGGGATTTCCCATGTAGCTGGACCGGGTCTGTTTCATTGCAGCCCTGGTGTGTAGTTGGTTTTTGTTTTTGTTTTTTTTTGACAGGCAGAGTTAGACAAAGAGAGAGAGACAGAGAGCAAGGTCTTCCTTCCGTTGGTCCACCCCCTAAATGGCCGCTAAGGCCGGTGTGCTACACCGATCTAGAAGCCAGGAGCCAGGTACTTCCTCTTGGTCTCCCATGTGGGTGCAGAGCCCAAGCACTTGGGCCATCCTCCACTGCCTTCCTGGGCTACAGCAGAGAGCTGGACTGAAAGAGGAGCAACCAGGACAGAACCGGCACCCCAACCAGGACTAGAACCCGGGGTGCCGGCACTGCAGGTGGAGGATTAGCCTAGTGAGCCGTGGTGCTGGCCCGAGGCGTGTAGTTTTTTGCATGTATTATTCACTTTGTAAAGTGAGACACTTCTGCAGGTATCCTGTGCACAACTGTTAGATTTCACAGCCCAGCTATTAATTGCAGTTAATCGGTCCACCCACATAGACGCTTCCCTCCTGCACTCTCAGGCACCAAGTACCTTGATAGCCTCAAACAGGTCATGAATGAGCATTTTCATAATAGCTTTGTACAGCAGGGCATGGAAAGATGGATTTGGGTAAAGTTAAGGCAAACCCTGATATTTGGAAACTCCTCAGGGATCTCAAAAGCAACAAGGAATTGGATTTGTTTTCCTCTTTTTCCCATCCTTCCTGCATTTCCCATGCCCTCCAAACGGAAGGGAGAGACCCGAAGTACAATCTAACAGGTTTCCCTTGCCTATGACCTTCTGAACAAGAAGCACAGACAACTGAGGAGGCTTCGACTCCTCTCAGGTGAAGGCTGCAATAGATTAGATAGGCTCAGGATTCTACCACGTTTCAGTCAAGTGATCACTGCCTACACAAACTTATCCCAGGGGAAATGTTAACTCTAAGTACGTTCGCAATCCCTGCACCCAGCATACACAGTCCAGCCTCTAGCGGGTGACATCAACAAATGAGATCTTTCTTACCCCATCCATGTGGATTCTGACACTGGGCACCAGGTGGAAAGGGCTAGCCTGCAGACTTCTGGCATTGGTCCTGCCTTTCCTGCTGTCCTGTAGGGTCAGCGTGCCGGGCCTGCGGATGGAGCCCCTTCTCCCGAAGCTCTGCCCCGAGCGCACGCTATCCAGAAGACGCACGAGCAGCAGGTTGGCCGGCAGCGCCTCGATGCTGCACAGCACCAGGGTCCTGCATTCGGGGCACCGCAGCTCCTTGTGCGCCTTGAAAATCCTCTGCAGACATGGTTTGCAGAAGGTGTGCTGGCAAGGAAGAACCTTGGCCGTGACATCGAGCTTCTCAAAGCACACAGGGCACTCCAGCAGATCAAGCAAGGTCAAATCATCCATTTTATTTCCAAACTCCAGTCCCCACGTGGAGGAGCAGGGTCCACATCACCGGGTTGGCTCAGCCAAGGTTGGCACAGCTTGCGAGTCTCTGGCGAGCGGCAGAATTCCTGCCTGTTGGAAGGAGACAGGGAGAGAGGGAAAAGCTGTGACTGCACTTGGAGGCCTATCCCACCTACGTGAAGGCAGTGTTTCACAAGGGAGTTTGCAAGTACTTTGTTCAGGCACCCAAGTTCCAAATGACTCATTCTGATTCAGCGCTAGCAGGTGGAAGCCTCAGCTCCTGCCTGCTGCGAGGATCAGAGGGAGCGATTGGGCAGAGACTGCTCAGGGACTCTCTGGCCTGCTGAAGTGGTCGCCGGCTCCCTTTTGCTGGCCTTACCCCTGCCTGGGGAGAGCACTGGATAATCACCCATCTCTGCGCTTTGCCTCCTTCTACGTTTGCATCACACGCAGAGTGTAGGCAGGTCGGGTTATCTGAATCTCATGTGGATGTAGAATTATTTCCTTCACAGTATAACCGCCACCTTCCTTCCCCTCCCTCCATTTCGTTCTAGCAAAGTAAGAGCCATTTCTACTAAAACCCGTTCGCAAAAAAAAAAAAAAAAAAAAATGTTTCACCTTAGCTACAGGGCAGGGAACTTGGAAGCATTTTCCTTTCTTCTTCTTCTTTTTTTTTTTTTTTTCAGCCTCAGCCACAATCTTCCTCCTACAAGGCAAAGCCCTGCAGCCTGTTGAGTTAGTCAGTTCCAAGTAAGGCAGAGAGAATTCCGGGTTGTGGCCACAGCCTGTTCAAACCAAGACAGGCAGGTAGGGGTGTGTGGTGTGCGGTGTGGGTGTGGGTGTGGGTGTGGGTGGGTAGGGAGTTGTTCTTCAAATAATCCCTGATCCAGAAACAGCTTCCTTTCTGAAATCTGCAAAGGGGTCTGCAGTGTAGGGCAGTCTCCGGGAGGACAAGGGGGCTGCCCTTCTGCGTCCCAGGGCTTGGGGGGGACGCCGAGGGCGAGGTTGGGCAGGCGGGCCGGTGGCCCCCCGCCGTCAGCAGGCGGACGTGACAGGCGCAGGGGAGAGGCGGCGCCGCGGCGGCTCCCCGGGACTCCTCTGCGCGGGGCGGGCGCGGCGCCGGGGAAGGCGCGGGGCCGCTCACTAACCTTGCGCCGGGAACCTGGGCTGGGCCCACGCGGCCCCCTCCTCCGCTGCGCAGGGGTGCGCTCCCTCCGGCCGGCCGGCTTCCTTTCCTTTCCGCCCGGTGCGGCTGCAGTCGCCAGCGGCCACCGCTCGGAAAACTTTGAGGACTCCGAGTGTTACTCACTTCTAGGGCTCGCCTTACCAGGCGCTGTTAACGCTTTCGCCGCCGGGCGGCTGCCTACCTGCACCACCCCTCTCCTGGGAGTTGACTGGTGCTGAATCCATTCCTGGCAAAACAGAATCCAGGCCCCAAGACCAAGCACTCAGAGAGTGTGTGTTCTCAACTCTCCCTTTTTCTCCTTTACAAGAAGTGGAAGCCAGATCAGTTACAAAGATCCCGAGGTGATTGTGTTTATCTTACAGCTTTTTGAGGATTTCCTGAGAAGGTCAAACTCTTTCATCATAACTATGATAACAAAGACAAGCCAGACACTTGGAAGAAACAGCTCCTTTTAAGTGCTAGCCAGGGGCTGGCATGGCTCAATAGGTTAAGTGACTACCTGCGAGGCCAGCATCCTATATGGATACGGGTTCGTGTCCTGGCTGCTCCACTTCTGATCCAGCGCCCTACTAGTGTGCCTGTAAAAGCAGGGGAAGGTGACTCAGGTAATTGAGCCCCTGCACCCATGCAGGAGACCCGAATGGAGTTCTTAGCTCTTTGCTTTGGCCATTGAGACCATATGAGTAGTGAACCAGTGGATGGAATATCTCTCATCTTTTCTCTTTCAAATAAATCAATGAATGTTTAAGAATTTCCGCTCTTGATTCTGTGCCCATAGGAAGCCCTTGGAGTCTGAGACCCTTTGCTGTCCATTGCTATCGCCCACTTGTCAAAGCTGAGCCCTGCTCCTGGGTGAGCCACCCGGTGGTCCCCTCACCCTTGGCAAGGCCACAGAGCTGGGGCTGCTGCTGCAGGGTTGGCAACATCTTCTCTCCTCCCCCCCCCCCCAAACATGCTCCATCTCCCTTACACAGCCAGGACTGTGCCTCCATGCGCATATACACACAAGCTTGCACAAGAATGCACATACACGTAATCACAGTGACGTTTTTTATTTTATTTTATTTTTTAACTTTTATTTAGTAAATATAAATTTCCAAACTACAGTTTATGGATTACAATGGCTCCCCTCCCCCATAACTTCCCTCCCACCCGCAACCCTCCCCTTTCCCACTCCCTGTCCCCTTCCATTCACATCAAGATTCATTTTCAATTATCTTTATATACAGAAGATCGATTTAGTATATATTAAATAAAGATTTCATCAGTTTGCACCCACACCGAACATAAAGTGTAAAATACTGTTTCAGTACTAGTTATAGCATTAATTCACATTGGACAGCACATTAAGGACAGAGATCCCACATGAGGAGTAAGTACACAGTGACTCCTGTTGTTGACTTAACAATTTGACACTCTTGTTTATGGCGTCAGTAATCTCCCTAGGCTCTAGTCATGAGTTGCCAAGGCTATGGAAGCCTCTTGAGTTCTCCGACTTCGATCTTATTCAGACAAGGTCATAGTAAAGTGGAAGTTCTCTCCTCCCTTCAGAGAAAGGTACCTCCTTCTTCGATGGCCCGTTCTTTCTACTGGGATCTCACTCACAGAGACCTTTCATTTAGGTTTTTTTTTTTTTTTTTTTTTTTTTCCAGAGTGTCTTGGCTTTCCATGCCTAAAATACTCTCACAGGCTCTTCAGTCAGATCCAAATGCATTAAGGGCCAATTCTGAGGACAAAGTGCTGTTTAGGACATCTGCCATTCTATGAGTCTGCTGTGTATCCCTCTTCCCATGTTGGAGTGCTCTCTCCTTTTTAATTCTATCTATCTATTTGCAGACACTAGTCTTATTCTTGTGATCCCTTTTACTCTTAGACCTATCAGTGTGATCAATTGTGAACAGAAATTGATCACTTGGACTAGTGAGATGGCATTGGTACATGCAACCTTGATGGGATTGTATTGGAATCCCCTGGCACATTTCTAACTCCACCATTTGGGGCAAGTCCGATTGAGCATGTCTCAAATTGTATATCTCCTCCCTCTCTTATTCCCACTCTTATATTTAACAGGAATCACTTTTCAATTAAATTTAAACACCTAAGAATAATTGTTTGTTAATTACAGAGTTCAACCAATAGTATTAACTAGAACAAAAAAAATTACTAAAAGGGATAAAGTATTACATTGTACATCAACAGTCAGGACAAGGGCTGATCAAGTCACTGTTTCTCATAGTGTCCTTTCACTTCAACAGGTTTCCCCTTTGGTGCTTGGTTAGTTGTCACCGATCAGGGAGAACATATGATATTTGCCCCTTTGGGACTGGCTTAATTCACTCAGCATGATGTTTTCCAGATTCCTCCATTTTGTTGCAAATTTAGGGAGCACTTGTTGTATGCTACAGATCAGTGAGTGCTAAATCTTTAAACAGATTAGCTGGAGGCAGGTGTTTGGTACAGTAATCAGACTGCACGAGGGAACCCACAAACCTGTGTTCAAGTCCCAGCTCCACTTTCAGTCCAGCTTCCTGCTGCTGTGCACCCTGGGAGGCAGTGGGTAATAGCTCAAGTACTTGGGTCTACAGTACCCATGTGGGAGGCCTGGATTGATTTCTGGCTCCTGGCCTCTGCCTGGCCCTGCAGTAACTTTCTCCAGCTTACAAAACTTGTGATCCAAGCCACGGGATCACTAAGGCCATACTAATGTGTTCTTATCGTCAGCAGTGTTCATGTTAGGAAGTTACGTACATGCCGTAAGTATACCCGTGTGTGTGCTGTATGAATCCACATGTGTTTATACATATACCATAGCATAGAGCTCAACTGATCCTGTTGCCACCTCAAGACAAAATGAAGTCAGAGCAGGAGACTGGGCTTCTCTGAGCATCTCGTTCTGCAGTCTGCCCAGTCTCGGGCCCTTCATGCTCCTGCATGGTCTCTGGTCTAAAACAGCTTTGATTCCTCCTATCCCTGAGCAAATGAAAGCAACCCAGCTCAGACCCAGGAAGGCAGCATGCACCTGGTAGGGGACTCTTTGCTAGTTTTCCAGGCAGCTAAAAGTGAAGTCTGATAGTTACTGTGGTAAAATTTCAAGCACTATTGGGGGCCAGAGAAAGTTTCAAATGAACAAGAGGAGTGGTCCTTTGGCACCTCTCAAACCTCGCGCTGCAGGTGTCCACAACACCACCCACAGAGAAGGCTAGTCTTGAGGAAGAAATTTCTTTTGAAGCTTTTGGAGAAGAGGAAGAGTTTTAAATGGGGATTTTGTCCCAGCTTACCCAAATGCTACCTTGGCGTCAAATCAGATGAACATTCAGTCTTTATCAACAAACAAAAAGGTGCGCTCTGTATGCCTTGCCTAGGCTGCCCCATTCCCCTCTGTTATATGAGAATCATAGGCTGTGCTTATTTTAAATATTAGTGTGATATTTAGGAGCTTCTGCTGTTTGTGTTTATAGCACATTTTGATTTTCTTAAAAAACAAACAAAAAAAGAATCTGATCATATTGTTTCCACATTAAAACCCTCAAGTTGGTTCCTAATGGTCTTAGGATAAAATATAAATCTTTTTTCTGACCTATCAGGTCCTGTACATTGTGTCTTTTTTTTAAAGGTTTATTTTATTTATTTATAGGTCACAGAAAGAGAGAGAGAGAGGAGAGAGAGAAAAATCTTCCATCTGCTGGTTCACTCCCTAAATGGTTGCAACAGCTGAGGCTGGGCCAGGCTGAAGCCAGGAGCCAGGAGCCAGGAGCCAGGAGCCAGGAGCCAGAAGCCTCCTTCAGGTCTCTCACATGGGTGCAGGAGCCCAAACAGTTGGGCCATCTTCTGCTCATTTCTCAGGTGCATTAGCAGGGAGCTGGATCAGTAGTGGAACAGCCGGAACTCAAACTGGTGCCCATGTGGGATACCAGCCTGCAGACGGCAGTTTAACCTGCTGTACCACAGCACTGGCCCTCACATTGTGTCTTATACGTGCCTCCCTTGCCTTCGCTTATACCCACACCTCCACTCACGCACCCTAGTTCAGACCCATTGGCTGCTTCTCTTCTTTCTTAGGGCAGTTACATTTTCTGCCATAGGATACTTGTTCTTGCTCTTCTGTCTGCAACACACTTCCTAGTTACTAACTTCCTCCTCCGTCCCCCCCCCCCCTTTTAAATAGTTATTTAAGAGTAAGGGATGGGGGAGAGAGAGAGACAGAGAGAATGAAATCTCATACACTAGTATACTCTCCAAATATCCATGATGAAAGAGACTGGACTAGATCAAAGCTAAGAGATGGAAACTTCATCAGTCTCCCATATTCAGGAAGTTGAAATCAGGGATGGAACCTAGGGCTTGAACCCAGGCACTCTGATACGGGATGTGGGCCTCTCAACCAGCATCTTAACCACCAAACCAAATGCCCACCCCCTACCTTTGTTTTGTACATACTCTGTTTCAAATTTGAGCTTAAATACTACTTTCTCAGAGAAACTTTCCTTTATACACTCTGCAGAACTTTTTTTGTACTACACTTCTCCTTAACAGTTACCACTATTATAATTCAGTAATTATGTTATCATGTTTTATTTAATGCTGATTCCCCCAACAGACTGCCAAGCACAGAGAGCAAGGAACTTAACGTTTCTTGTCACTGTTCTAGTCCCCGTATCTGACACAGTGACTGGCATGGGGTTGATGCTCAGTAAACATCTGTTGAATGGGTTCATGAATGAAGAAGGAATGTTATTCTTAGGTTACAGCAAACTATTGACAATGGTTGTATATGGGACACCTTGGTTACCACCTTGAATGTTCTCAGTTCTACCTCTGTCTTAAATTATGAAGTTTTACCAGGAATAGGTGGATACAACCTGGCAGTGTTTCTCCTGAAGACCCTGCTGTGTGCCTCTTGCCTCCTGCCCCAGAGCTTCTCTGATGCTATAATGTGAACTGTCCATGGGTCCATGGGAACTTGCTCTGTACCTACACATGGATGATTCAGAGTGTAGACCATTTTTCATTTATGAGGGTTTGTGGATTAATGCTTCCTGTGTTCATCTTTCGGGGCAGGCAATCCTGAGATTTCATAAGGCACTTCAGAAGGTTGGGTGGGATGAATATCATTCACCCATTGGCTGGCTAATACAACAGTGCATTCTTATGTAAGCTTTCATTCCCTGTTTCATTCCTCTGTCCCTAACTCTTGCTCTCAAATAACCTTGTAGGGAACAAGCTTTGTCTCAAGCTGAGACAGCTACTCTGAAATTTGAAATTAAACCACAAAGCTAGGGTACTTATAATTTTTGTTGATCACACTTATGTATTTATTGAAAGAGTAATTTTGGAGATGTGCTTTTTTTGGACTCTTAACCCTTTGATGATCTCAGAATCTCCCATAAAATTAGTTATTTGTAAACCAAAGGAGCTCAGGTCGTTGGAAATCAAAAGCATTAGAGCTTTAGGTCATGAAGTTTGTCTTGTTGGTGGAGACGCTGGTACTTTGCTCTCTTCCCTGAGAACCTGCTATAATAACAGACACATGTTTTAAATATTTAAATGGAGCTGTATTATCTGTTTCCATGACATGGTGCCCTTGTGATTTCATTTTCTGATGATACCAGGAAACGTTTGGGTCTGTTAAAGAGCAGACGGCATCTTTCCAACCGTGGGCTGTGAGGGAAAGCAGAATAGCAGGGGTTGAGTGGCCAGCAGACATTCTGTCTGAAAGATGAGGCCCAGGATGAAGTCAACTGGGATTTTCTCTGGAATTGGGGGTGTTAGCAGGTGAGAAAGGTACTTTAGGATATCCTCACACCACCAGCAGATCCACAGGAAAGTGACCAAACTCTTGGCAAGGCTGAAGAGCCATTGTAAATTTTTGTTACACGATTTATGATCCTTAAGTTTAATGAGAAGCAGTTTAAACCAGCAGTCAAGAAAATGGCTTTGGACTCTAGCAGACATGATGAACCCTTAGCTCTGCTGGTTACTAGATAGATCAGATAGGCAAATCACTCCTTTCTCCTTTGGACTATTCATGTATAAAATAAGGTTACTAATAGTACCTCACTGGGTTGTTTTGAGAAGTTAGTTGAGAAATTGTGTACAATAAGTGCTTAATAAGTGTAGGGCTCTTCCCTTTTTATATATTTTTTTGTAAGCAGATTTCAAAAGAACCAGGAACCAAATGGTTCTCATGGTTACCTAAACTGAACTCAGGGAACATGGTAGGGCATCGGTCAGCTCATTAACGACCAAAATGCTGTATAACACATGTAAACTTATCTTCTATGGATATACATTGCACACCATCTTTATTCCTTTTGCCATAGTCACATACTTGTTAAAAATGTCAGCTTGGGATCTTCTGTATATTAAGATAATCGAAAATGAATCTTGATGTGAATGGAAGGGGAGAGGGAGTGGGAAAGGGGAGGGTTGTGGGTGGGAGGGACGGTATGGGGGGGGAAGCCATTGTAACCCATGAGTCGTACTTTGGAAATTTATATTCATTAAATAAAAGATAAAAAAAAATAAAAAAATAAATGAAAAAAAAAATGTCAGCTTGGGGCTTCTGGCTTTGGGAGTGAACTAGCAGATAGAAGGTTCTCCCTCCCTTCTCTCTCTCTCTCCCCCTCTCTCTGTCTATCTCTGTCTCTGTCTCTGTCTCATGCCTCTGTGTTGCTCAGCCTTTCAAACAGATGAAAATAAATGAACATTAAAAATTGTCGAAATTTTCATTGAAATACTTTATTTTAAAAGGAACTATAAAAAACACATAAATGATGCACTTTGCTGTACTTTGTAGGTGAAAGTAAATGTACATTTAATTAAAGCAATAAAAGACAGTTGAATTGCAGTTAAATGCTGTTGCATACCTACATCTCAATTTGAAATCTGAGCAATTTGTGTCGAAGAGCAGGATTAACAAGTGACAGAGTGGCGTTAAAGACTATCCTAAACTGAGTCTTTCCCCTGACTAATCAGAAGAGTGACAATGAAAAGAGTAACTTTCTTACGGAATGATTCATTCTGTTACTCAGTTTGTGCGGGGGTTGGGGGGTGGGTATGCCAGGCTTTGGAAAACCGCTCTAGTGTATGGTAAAGGCAAGGCACTGGGGTAAATGTGAGGAGTCACAAGGAGAACAGAAATCTACCTGCTTTCTGTGTCACAGTCAATGGTGGTTTGCCCACCTTGGCATTTGCTGAGAGATTCTTCCTTGTGTTCTGTCCTCTTGATTCTTCAAAAAGTGAAAGTAGTCTAATGCAGCATATTTGTCTTCTTTCCTTCACCGAAGGTTGGAAGGGACTCCGTTCCAAGGGCAACATTGCAAGAAGGACCATTGTATTAATGTTGGGCAATATAACTCAGCGAGTAAAATACAAGTAAGGTTTGTGGTCTAGTTAATTGCGTTGGACCAATGTCAGCTTCCTAGTTTTTTTTTTTTTAATAATGTGTTATAGTTACCTAAGAGGGGCACCATTGGGAAAATATGGTTGAAGGGTGCATGGAACTTTTCTCTATCATTTTTGCAGCCTCTTGTGAGTGTATAATTATTTCCAAATAAAGAATAAAAAAGGTAGTATAGAGCCAAAGCTCTACACTTAAGTCCTTACCTCTTAGCACTGAAACACCACTCTAGGAATTTATACTAATGTGGCCTATGTACCCAAATTCGTTCCACTTAGTATTAAGGTAGAAAAATAGGGGAGTGAGTAAATAAATGGTGGGACATGCCATATATATAATCTGTAATGTGCATATCCTGCACAACTGAGATGTAAGTGTAGTGATATGAAAGACATTCAGAATTAAATGAATATAGAAGCTTTTAAGTCATATAAGTCCAGGTTCTTTAAAAATAACACATGCACACATACACACACACGCACACACACACGCACACATGCAATATTGAGTCTAGAAGAACAAATGCCAAAATGTCAGCCGTGGTTATTTCTGGCCACTGTGCTTGTTAGTAGATTTTTATTTTTTCTTGTTTCTTGTGTATATTTTTAATTTTTCTATAATGAAGGCATATTACTATAATATTTTTTAAAAATAATTAAAATGGCTTAAATCATTATAATTTACATTTACAACAGCGGGAATTAAATCCTATAACCCTAATAGCCTCTGCATTACAGTGGATAAGAGAGCCATTAAAAAATGGCCTTGGAGTTCAGTTCAGATGCCTGCAAACCACACTGGAGTGCCTGAGTTTGGGTTCCAGTTCCACTTCTGACTCCAGCATCTTGCTCATGCAGCTCTGGGAGACAGTGGTGATGTGAGAGATCTGGATTGCACTGGACGCAGCCCAGTTCCTGCCACCGTGAGCATTTTGGGAGGGTGAACCAGTGCATGGGAGTTCTCCCTCTGTTTCACTCTCTTACTGTTTCTGTCTGTGCGTCTTAGAAAGAATCACAAAGCTCCGAAACTGCTGTAAGTCCGCTAATCCAGGCTAGAGCCTGTGCCCTCGAAAAGAAAAGGGCTGTGAGCAGTCATTTCCCTCCGAACCGGTCTCCCTTCTCTCCCTCTGCTGGTGCCTTTCTGACGAAATCCGTAAGTGTTTTGATTCAAAACCATGAGCAGGACACAAACTTAATTCTCATTAAACTCGGAGCAAGTCTGTGCAAAAGCTGACAATTTGCCTAGGCTGTTGGGCAACCACATCTTGTACTTTTGTTCACACAGGTGAGAAAATTGCAAAATTCAGTACTTCCCCAGTGCTCTCATTGGTCCTTGACGTCTCTTTGGAGGTAGGACTTCTAGGGTAATACAAAATGCAGGAGAAACAGATGTTTTTTCTTTTTTTGAAGAATTAGAATTGTGTTTCTTTAACTGACTGTAAATAACATTTATAAAATCAATTATACACTTTTTGGGGGTCCTGTGATGATGATAATTATGTGTTAATTATACATATTATATGTCGTTAAGTCACGTGTCCTTGCAAATTGTCTCTCTCTCCCACATAATCTATGCCCCGTGGTGCGAGAAGCAGGTCTCTGTTGATCACTTTTGCCTGCCCCAAGTGAGTACTTCATAAATATTTGCTGAGTCTTGTGGATGACTCATCTGTGTTTGGAGTTCTCCCTGAATTCCTGAGGAGGATCAGCAGATAGGCCTTGCAAACAGACCGGCCACTAGAAACTCTGCGATCCTGTCCGCTCGGCGGCTCTAAGCCCCGTCCTTAAGAATGAGATCAGTAAGAGGTTCTTCTCAGGCTTGTCGGAAGGAGTCAGTTTCCTGATATGCA
This sequence comes from Oryctolagus cuniculus, assembly GCF_964237555.1. Classification (NCBI taxonomy): domain Eukaryota; kingdom Metazoa; phylum Chordata; class Mammalia; order Lagomorpha; family Leporidae; genus Oryctolagus; species Oryctolagus cuniculus. Next base: position 33,396,296 of record NC_091437.1, on the reverse strand, counting down.
TTGGTGGCACTTAGCACGGAAAGGCTCAGAAAATGCTAGTTCACAGTTTCTGCACTTTTCTTTCTGTCTCAGCTATGGTTTATCTCCTTCTATAGTTGTTTCTAACCCACCACAGTGGCCTGAGCCATCTTATCAGATCAGAGTGTGACCTAGGGCAAGTTACTGAAGCCCTGTGTACTTGATTTTCTTCTCATCTGTATAAAGCGGCTGGTAATAATAGCACTTACCCACTTACCCTGTTGGACTGTTGTGAGCGCACACTGAGACGATGCTTCTAAAATGCCCAGAGAGTGTGACACTGAGTAAGTGCCCAGTAAAGGTCTCTATTATCTCCTTCCCAGGCCTCTTATTATCTACCATGTGGCATCTAAAGTACAGTAGAAAACTGAGCCCAACTCCTCACTTCTTTTCCTGGAGTGGTTATTTATTCTGATTTGGCCATTACAAGGCTGTCAACCCACAGAGTTGCTGCCCAGGAGGCTTGTGTGGTCTTGGGCATTGCTGCACCTTGCAGAAATTTAAGACAGGGCGGGGTTGGTCATGATGCTAGAATAAATAATAACAATTACCATTATTTGGTACAAGATTCTGGGCAGATAACCATAACCCTATTTTTATTCCCATTTTACAGATGAGGAAACAAAGGCTGAGAGATGTTATGTTTTGCCCCAGTTAATGAGTGGGGAACTGTGTATAGACACAGTCTGTACTCTTTTTTTCTTAAAGATTTATTTGTTTATTTGAAAGAGTTACAGATAGAGACAGGGAGAGACAGAGAAGGATCCTCCATCTGCTGGTTCACTCCCCAAATGACCTCAACAGCTGGAGGGAGCTGGTCTGAAGCCAGGAGCCTGGAGCTTCTTCCAGGTCTCCCAGGTGGGTGGCAGGGACCCAAGGACTTGGAACATCTTCTGTTGCTTTTCCAGGACATTAACAGGGAGCTGGATCAGAAATGGAACAGCTAAGATTTGAACCAACACCCATAAGGGGTGCTGGCATTTTAGGCAACTGCTTTACCAGCTATACCATAATGCCAGCTCTAGTCTGTACTTTTCTTTTTTTTTTTTTTTTAAATATCTAATTTATTTATTTGAGAGGCTGAGTTACAGAGACAGGGATAGAGGTCTTCCATCTGCTGGTTCACTCTCCAGATGGCTGCAAATGCCAGGGTTGGGACAAACCGAAGCCAGGAGCCAGGAGCCAGGAGCCAGGAGCCAGGAGCTTCTGGGTCTCCCATTTGGGTGCAGGGGCCCAAGCACTTGGGCCATCTTCCTCTGCTTTCCCAGGCCATAGCAGGGAGCTGAATAATAAGTGGAGCAGCTGGGTCTTGAAGTGGTGCCCATTTGGGATGCTGGTGTCACAGGCAGAGGTTTAACCTTCTATGCCACAACACTGGCCCCAGGCTGTACTTTTAATCTTCATGTCATTCACTGTACTGCATTTATTATATAAAAAAGAGGTGATCTTAATCAATATTTTATTGCAACTTTGATCCCACATTTTTATTTTTGGTTCCATTCAGTAGAGTTCAACCTTAGAGACACAGTAGCTTTCTCACAGTAACATCAGGTTGATCTAAAAGAAGTAGAATAGAGAAGCATACCGGACAAGTTCTTTCTGAGACAAAAATAATGAGAAATGCCACCAACCTAAATAAAACCTACTTAATACATTTCACTAAACATTTCTTTGATTTTCAACAACAAATGGAAAATCCTGTAAATATAACCAAATTTGTCTGATTTTTTTTCATGCTCAATTTGTGAGTTCACTTTCCAACTAGAATTATAAAATATCTTTGTCCTGCTGGGTATGGCTCTCCCATTAGTGGTATTACTGTTGTGGCAATCAGCTGAGTAGGCTGGCGTGCACGAATGTGTCTGCTGAGGTAGAGGGCTCCAATGGAGCACAGTACCAGCCTCCACTGCTCCCAGCCTCCTGCTCAGGGCTAAACATGCCTTGGATTCCAAACCAGTGTCAACAGTTTTGAAATTGTTTATCAGAGTTTTAAATGTGCACTCCCTTCACTGTATAATTCTACATATAGGAGTTAAGCCAAGAGAAATATATATGTGCAAGGCATTCCTGGTTACATGATTTGTCATGGGAAACAAGTGGAGCTCACCTCCATAGTCATTAGGAGAGGATTGGTTGTAGGCATCATAACGTAGTCATCCAGAAGGAACAGGGAAAATCACATCTATTGACATGGATGTAAGTGAACAAAGGAGACTGGAGGCAATGCGTGTGACACTCATAATATTGTAGGTTTTCCAACGGAAACCCAAAAGTGATTGCAGACTCAAATGCATGGAGGCCAGCCTGATTTTGTAACTAGACCAGGTGGGGACTGTGACAACTTTGAGAACACATGCTTTTTAATCAACTGGTACCACTCAGCTTCAACTAATCCTGGCTCACAGGTGGCAGACTTTGGACTTTTCAAGAAAAGCTGGAATTTATGTGACTTTGCATACTGGTTTGTGACTTCCATCTTGATTTTTATTTTTTGACAATTAGTATAATATTTTAGAAACACATTGTATGTGGTCATCTGTGGGCTGGAATGAGCTGGAATTATCTTGCAGGGTCATTATCTGTCAGCATTTAAAATCTTCTTGGTAGTGGCTGTCTCTGGAGAATCATCTATGGGTCAATAGCAGGGTATAACCATCCACTGTCTACTTCATACAAGGCTTCATGTTGAGGTTTCTGCAATGCGTATCGTCTTTTATAATTAAAATATGCCTCAAATACACAGGGTATACTTACCCGGCCTTATGTTAGGAAGGTCTGAACCAAAGTGAGTTTCCAGATCATTCCAGATTGGATCCTATTCTAAGAGCTTGGCCTCGAGTTGGTTTTGTTTCCAGGAATGTTGAGTTTGGTGACCACTCCTGTGCTCATTCAGATAGCAATTAGGCTACACTCTCTGTAGCCTCAAGACGTTTCTGGCCACCTTGAACCACATGAATCCCTGGGGTGGAAGCAGCTTTGGCAGAGTGTGGGGAGACAGCAATCATACCCCTCATTTCTGTAGTGAATCCAGGCCTGTGGATAACATGAACACCTAGGTGTTCATCTTCCATTCATTCACTCAACTATGTGGTAAGTACCTACTATGTTTATGGCCTAGTGCTGGGCCTCAGTGATGACACTGGAATGCTTTCCTAAAACTCCCAGTTTTAGAGATGACCCAGAAGTAAATAGACCATTAAGGACCCCTGTGAAAAGTGTTCTGATGAGGTTCAGTGCGTGGTACCATGGAAGTCACCAAGAAAGGTCAGGGAAGGCTTTCTGGAAGAGGTAGCACCTGGGCTGAGTTTTGAGGGATGAGTAGAAGGAGTTAGTATGGTAAAGAAGTGGAGGGTGGATTCCAGGCTGATAGCCCCAACAGGTGGAGATGTAAAGGAGTGGGGTTGATGTGGCACGGCAGGTGAATTTGCCGCTTGTGTTGCTGGCATCCCATATCAGAGCTCCAGTTCCAGTCCCAACTACTCCGCTTGCAATCCAGCTCCTTGTTTATGTGCCTGGGAAGGCAGTGGAAGATGACCTGAGTGCTTGGGCCCCTGCCATCCATGTAGTAGACCTAGATGAAGTTCCAGACTGCTGGCTTCAGCCTGGCCCAGCCCTGGCTGTTGTGAGCACTGGGAAGTGAACCAGTGGTTAGAAGATCTCTTTCTCCATCTCCTCTCCTCTCTGTCATTCATCCTTTCAAAGCAATAATATAAATCTTTAAAAAATGAAAATAAATAAATAAATAAGCGGCAGGATGCCCTGGGACCTTCTGGGAATGCCTGTACTCTGCCTAACCTGGGAGGTTGTTTGGCCAGAATCAGGCTCAGGCTAGTGTGTGGGCAGCTACCTGATCACAGAGAACTTTCGGGTTCTGCCTGGGCTCCATCCAAGCAGCAGTTGAGAGCCAATGATGAATTTTAAGCTAGGGAGTGACAGAGATTCCCTTTAGATTTGGGGGCCGTTGGTACATTTATGTCAACAAATATTTTTACCCAAAGTTTTGACATTATGTCTCCTTAAATCTATGATCCAAGAGGTAAAAATAATGTGTCTTTCAGTGACAACAAATTGCAATCTGTTTTTTAAAAAATCCACTCTACCAGATGATGACTGGGTAAGTACAGGTCATATGAATACCTATCTGTGTTTTTGTAGCTTCTTGGTGGTGCTTGACTATAGAGACATCTCTTGACATGTCATGCACAGCCTGGAAGTTAATTAAGCCATCGATCTGGAAGGGGGCTGATGCACCCTGAGCCAGTTTGGAGGGCGTGTGTGGGGAGCAAGTTAAAGGCACGCACAACACTATGCTAATCCTCATTGAATATTGCTAAGGTGCCAACTGGCATTTCCTCCCACTCGGGCATTGCTACCTACTGAGGGCCTCGCTTCCCTGGAAAGGTAGCTGAATACTCAGTGGGAGGAGAACTGACGTGTCCAATTTGGTAGGGACTTGTCTTCCCCTCCCTCGCAGTGGAAAGGGAAGATTCTGTGGTTTTTGGAGAGCGGATGTGGGAGTGGAGGGAGGAGCAGATTGAGGTGACTGGTGATGCTGTCAAAGTCCCACAGGTACTGGGGAGGTGGATTTTCAACAGTGGCACAGGGTGATCTCATTTGCCGCTGTATATGCATTCATCCTTGGCCTCCTGGCCTCTTTGCCACAGAGTCTGTGCCCCAAAGGAGGCTTTGAGGATTCAAGAGACAGACTGATCAGGACTCGACTTCTACCCTGCAACTTCCTGGGCTGGGAGAGCTTGGGGGAAATTGCCTACGCTTCCTGATCTGATTTTGGAATCAGAGTCTGGCATGAGCTGTGCTGAGAATTAAATGAGACGAGACGTTTATGCACAGTGTCTTTGTGTTTGGACTGATCAGCAAAGCCCCCGACTGCCATGGCTCATCAACAACAGAAGTTGATTGCGGTTGTGGAGTCTGTGCAGGTTGGGTTTTGGTGAAGGCCTGCTCTCTGGCTCACCAAGGGTGGCTTTTCACTGTGCCCTTGCCCAGCAGAAAGGCACAGGGGTCACTTGTAGTTTCTTTTGGAAAGTCACTGATCCCATTCATGAAGCCTCTACCCCATGACGGAAACACTCCCAATCCTACCGCCTTGGAGGTTAGGATTTCAGCAGAAGAACACTCAGACCATAGCAAGTGGTGATGGGCACCCAAATGAGGTTTGATGCACATTTATTTCTTCTCTGACCCTGAATTGATGCTACCCTTTTTTGGTCAACCTTGGGAAGGCCGTTTGTCTCCCTAACTGTCACGCTAGGTTTTCTGCAGTAAGGAAACACGTGTGTAGGGGAGGAGGAAGCTGGAGAAAAGAGTGACCTGCCTTTCAAGCGTGGTGTCACCATTCACTTTGGACAGGTCACTCAGGATTGTTGAGACCTGGGTTCCAAATAGCAATAGCAGTGCCTATTAGTTCCTGTACCTTCCTTCTTCTTTTGACCTTGAAGTAAATTAGGCAAGGTTTATCATTCTGTAGAATGCAGCAGAATCACCTGAAGCACTTGTTACACACAGATCTCTGGTGCTGGCATTGTGGTGCAGCAGGTCAGGCTGTTGCCTGTGTGGGCACTGATTCCTGTCCCTGCTGCTCTGCTTGTGGCCCAGCTACCTGATAATGGCCTGGGAAAGCAGAGGAGGATGATCCAATTACTTGGGTCCCTGCCACCCATGAGGGGTACCCGGATGAAGCTTCTTCCTCCTGGCTTCAGCCTGGCCCAGCCCTGGCCATTGAGGCCATCTTGGGGAGTGAACCAGCAGAGGAAAAATTTCTCTCTCCTTCTTTGTCTCTTCCTCTCTCTCTGTAACTCTGACTTTCAAATCAATAAACAAAACTTTTTTTAAAAGATTTTTTACTTATTTATTTGAGAGGTAGATTTACAGACAGTGAGAGCTGGGCGGGGGGGGTCTTCCATCTGCTGGTTCACTCCCCAGTTGGCCGCAGTGACCCAAGCTGCACCAATCCGAAGCTGGGAGCCAGGAGCTTCTTCCTGGTCTTCCACACGGGTGCAGGGGCCCATGGACTTGGGCCATCCTCCACTGCTTTCTCAGGCCATAGCAGAGAGCTAGATTGGAAGAGGAGCAACTGGGAGTAGAAGTTGCACCCATACGGGATGCCGGTGCCACAGGCAGAGGATTAACCTACTGCGCCACAGAGCTGGCCCCAATGAACAAAACTTTTTTAAAAAAATTCAGAGATTTCTGGGTCTCTCATTCCTAGAGTTTCTGACTTAATAAGTTTGGGTGGAGCCTGGGAATATGCATTTGTGACCAATTTCAGACTCACCCTTTGAGAACAGTGCCTAGTACACAGAAAACACCAGGTGGCCAGGGCTACTATCATGCTTTGTACTTTGGAGAGGGATTAATATTGCAGAGTTAGTCATTTGTCTATAGTCCTAATTTTAGGGTCTTTATTTTGGCCATGCCCATAATCGCCTGATTTTTGATTTATGTGGAATGAGTATGGAGAGTGGGGGGAAGGGATTTGTTGTTCTAGGAGCTGAGATCCAGAAGTCGTTGCTGTCAAGGACGTGTGTGTGACCTCACGGCCAGGTCCCCACACAGTTGTATCAGCCTTCCTCCTTGAGGTGTGCCTGCATTGAAAAACAAATTTCTGGAGCATTTTCCTACTGCACAAAAGTCTCCCACATGGTGAGGGATACTCTGGGGAAAATGACAGGTGACCTCCGCAGGCCAGGGTCATCTTTGGTGACTTTTCAAAAGCCCCACTATCCTCAGGGCGTATAGGTGGCTCTTCCCACTGAGGAAATCATAGGCCCCGACTCCTCCGACTCCTCGTTCTGGAAGGTGGATGGCAAAGATAAGGGGCAAGGTGACATTTCTGCCACCTAATGAGCAGTTGGAACTACTGATCTAAAATTAACAGCTTGTCCTCCTCTCTGCCTCCCACCCCCACCACCTAAACCCTCTTTAGTCATTGTTTCTCAGAGCAGTTGAGTTGCAAGAAATGATACTTGGATCTGCAGACCCTCCAGCACTGCTGGGGTGGGTAAGGTTGGGACTCAGGGTGGGATTCGGGGTCAAAGGCCTAGGTCATGGGGTCAGAGGGGCAGGGCCTACCTCTTTACTTCTTAACATGATGTGGCCTTGCAAGTGACCACCAACTGAGGATGGTAACAGTGCTTATTTCCAAAGGGTCTCGTGAGGGTTAATCAGATATGCCCATAAGGACTCAATAAATGACAACTGCTATGACTACAGGAGGTTTTGTAAGAGTTTATTCTTGGGATCCACTCCTGCATACCCTCCCTGAGCTATCACCTTTCCAGGATTATTCAGCAATGTTCAGTTGGTTTGTGGGGCTCAGATTCTCTGCTTTCCTTGACTGGTTTGTGAGGCTGTGGCTTTGGATGGAAGAGAATGGAGGAGCCTTTCCTATAAGGCCTGGGGAAAGAAATGGGGAGACAGGGACAGTGGAGGCTCTGGGAGAATTCTTGTTCCCTAGGAAGCAGTAATTAGAGCCACAGCTAAAGGACCTGTTTTACCCAGGTCGTGTGGGAGACTTGGTAGTTCAAGCCAAGGTGGCAAAATGCCAGGTCAAGTCGGGGAAAGGGCTTACACATGGTGTGTTACCCCAGGGTGCCAGGAGAACAGAAGGGAACCCAAGTCTGACTTCACAAGGGTTTGAGGTCCTAGGCGACAGCCTCACAGGTAAGAAAAGAGTGTTTTACAGGAGGTCACAGCATCCACGGAGATGACAACATAAGTTTGGATGGGAAGGGCTGCAGTCCCGTAAGTGATGTGGGGGGTTGTTTGGGCGATGTAGCTGAAGCTTGCTGCACAGTGCAGGGCCCGTGGGGAGCACCCAAGAACTGGTGGTTATAACCAGTGGTTACCTCCACCTCCACCTTTCCCCACACCTGCAGGACTGGCCCATCTCTGCTGCAGCCCTTCCTTCCATGGAGCTCTCTGCAGATGGCAAGGTGGGGTGTTAAGGCCAGTCCAAACCCCCTTCCCCACCAGGACTGTGAAGTGTTTGTTTTGAGAGGAAATGGTGGGGACCCATGGCTGTCTTCCTTGAGTACCACACTTAGGGTCAGAAGACCAGGCAGGGTTCATGTCCCAGCTCTTTCACCACTGAGCTCTGAGGCCGCAGGCTAATCGTTTAACTGTCTCATCAGTCAGGTGGGGACAAAATTTCCTGCCCTACCATCAGATGCTAAACACAGAGATGTTTTGTAAACGGCAGAGTTCTGTTCAGGGAACTAAGGAAAGCAATTTTGGCATGACTGATAATGAGGCACCCTGGGGATACTGGCTTCCCCCCAAGGATGTGTCCTATCTTGAACTAATGGGGACTAATGAGGGAGTTCGGGTATGGAGAAGAGAGGGATGGGGAGATAATTTGGGATATCCCTGGAGCTGGTCCACGGGATGTAAGTACAGTAATCCCGTGAAGTGTCCTTGGGAGAACCCTGAGGAACCCTCTCTGCCCGCCTTTATCACTGCTGGCCCTCCAGGCTGTGAACCCTTTCACTGTGCAGCCCCAAGTACAGCACCCAGCACTCATCAGATGTGCTGGCAGGTTCACAGAATGGGTCTGTGATGGAGGGGCTGAGAAATGTGTGAGCTCTTGGGAATCATTGTCCTTGACCATATTCCCTCCGCTCTTACTCTCCCACCTCTTCTCCTTCTGCAATGTCCTTACAGTGACCTGCAGCTCTGGGGAGACTGAAAAACGCATGTTTGCCATTTTGGATCTAAAAGAACAGGGAAATCCAAGAAAGAATGTGAGGCTTGCTTCTCATTTTGAGCTCTTTGTGTCTTGGGGATCAACTTTAGAGAAGAAAGGAGGCAGGGGAATTGGGGGGAGCGGGGTGGGAGTCAGGGCCAGATTTTGTGGAGAATTTGTCTTGTCATAGCAATACTGTTCAGGGTCTTAAGAGGAGCTGTAGCCGACGCTGTGGCTCACTAGGCTAATCTTCCGCCTGCAGTGCCGGCACCCTGGGTTCTAGTCTCGGTTGGGGTGCCGGATTCTGTCTGGGTGTTTCTCTTCCCAGTCCAGCTCTCTGCTGTGGCCCGGGAAGGCATTGGAGGATGGCCCAGCTGCTTGGGCCCTGTACCCGCATGGGAGACCAGGAGAAGCACCTGGCTTCTGGTTTTGGATCAGCACAGTGTGCCAGCCACAGCATGCCAGCCATAGCGGCCATTTGGTGGTGAGCCAATGGAAGGAAGACCTTTCTTTCTGTCTCTCTCTCTCTAACTCTGCCTGTTAAAAAATTTAAAAAAAAATTAAAAAAAAAAAAAGAGGAGCTGTGAATTCTGGAGGCTTCCTGGCCTGGAAATAACTGCTTTTGCAGAAAGGGCAGGGATCTCACAAAAGCAATCTGACCGTAATTCCCATTGTGCTTTGGGTTGAAACAGGTGCTTTGTGTGTTTTCTGAATGAAACTACTTCTCATTCTTTCTCTTTTTTTCTTTTATTTTTTACTGTTTATTTATTTGAAAGGCAAAGCAACAGAGACAGAGAGATCTTCCAGCCATTGTTTTACTCCCCAGTTAGCCAGGGTTGGGCCAGGCTGAAGCCCAAAGCCAGGAACTCCATCCTAGTCTCTCGCATGGATGGCAGGGACCCAAGCACTTGCCATCTTCTGCTGGCTCCCCAGGCAGCAGGTACATTAGCAGGAAGACAGATCAGAAGTGAAGTAGCCAGGACTAGAACTGATGCTCCCATATGGGATGCCAGCATTGTTTCCATTGTTGCTTCCCTAACCTCCTTAGCCAGTGACACCAAAGATAGTAACAATGACATTGATGGTGATGTTGATGGCAATGGGCCCTTTCCCCTACAGCTTCTCCTCTGCCCCATGCACGTGTTGCCTCATTTTTCATAACAGCCCTCTAGAATTAATTATGATCTCCACCCCATTTTGCAGATGAGATAACTGAGATTCAGAGGAGCAAAGTGATCCCCCCACAGTGATACAGTAAGTCACCTTCGTTTGAACCTTGTTTGCATCCAGGCCTGACAACTCTGTCTATACCCTTCTCCACCCCCTGAGCGGCCTCCTGTGAAAGCATCAGGTTGAGTCACTGAGCTTATCCAGATCTGCCTCCGAAGTATTTGCTAAGCAGTTGAAATCAAGCCCTTCAAAATACAAACTGTCCTCCCAGACAAGAAATTCTCCACCTCCCAACGCGTTCCTTCAGGGCGTTGCCAAAGCTTCCCCTCAGGGTTCAGCCCGGGGCCGCTGGAGAAGAGGGGGCAACCAGACAGGAAATAAAAGAGCGCGAAGGACCCCAAAGCGGGACAGATCATCCAAGAAACCACGCTTCCCCAGCCTGGAACAAAGTCGGATTCTCTCTGTTCAAAAAGCTTGGGCTTCGCAGGGCATCAGTTTCTTCCTCGCCAAATGACGCAGCCCCGTCTTGAGGATTCGTAGCGTCTCTGTTGCTCACCCAGGGTGGCAGACACGCGCACGGCGCGGAGGTTCCTCATTTCCCGACTCTTCCTTCCCTTTCCTGTCACAGGCGATTCCCACCCCGGCGCAGGCAGGGGCCCCTGCGCTGCCTCAGCTCCCCGACAGCTGCACGGAGCTCTGCACCGAGCGCCCTCTGCTCCTCCGCGAAGAAGCCCCTCTGGGTGTTTCTCCTACCCCTCGTGATGACCCTTAGGTCAGACAGACGTGCTCTGGGTGCTTCCCCTGGGAGAACCAGCATCTTCAGCTAGCTGTGTGTGACTATTTCCCGTGTGTTAATTCTGTCCCAGGCACAGACGGAGAGCTTTGAAAAGATTGTCTCCTTTGCCACCTGGTGATAAACCCATTGTGCAGATGAGGGAGCTGAGAAACAAGACGCTGGAGGGCACACACCCTGCAGTAGCTAGATTCCAGAGCCTCCCTTCTTTCTTATGTGTTCGTTTATTTATGAGTAGAGAGAACGCATCCAGAGGATGATTCACTTCCCCAGGTGGCCCCCAGTGGCTGGCTCTGGGCTGGACAAAGCTAGGAGCCAGGAACTTAATCCCGGTATCTCAGGTGGGAGGCACTATTTGAGCCCTCCTCAGGTGCCTAACAAGGTACACATTAGGAGGAAAAGCTGGAATCAGGAGATGTGGGGGCCCAGCCCATGGATTAAATGCTAGGCCAGATGCCCTCCCCTAGAGAATACCTTTCTATCCAGCAGGATTCACTGGCGTGTGATTGATATGGAAACTTGGGTGAGAGCTGGAGAATACTGAGGGTGATTTCTGGCTTTCAGAGTTCTCAGCCCAAGGGGCCTAAGGATCACTGTGGGCAATAGCCTGGAGAGAGGTCAATCCAAGCAGCAGCAGTACCTGCTGGGCTCTATGGAGCCCGCACAGACCTTTTAAAATGAGCAAAAATGACCATTTTCTACCTGGTAGGAAGGCCCAGGAATGGCCCAATGGCACATGGCTGCTGGAAATATCAGGAGTTCCCAAGTTTTCAAAGGTTTTGGGAGTCACTGGGCTTACCTAAAATGCAAATCCTGGGGATTCTAATTGAGGATTCAGAGGGACCCAGAAATATTATTGTTTTTTTTTTCTGAATGTTTATTTATTTACTCATTTTAATCTGCAGAATGGCAGAGAGAGACAGATAGACAGACACAGAGATCTTCCATTATCTGGTTTTCATGTCTCAAATGGCTGCAACAGCCAGGGCTGGGCCAGGTTGAAGCCAGGAGTCTGGAACTCCATTTGGGTCCCTCTCTGGATGGCAGGGTTCCAGGCACTTGAGCCATCATCTGTTGTGCTGCTCCCAGGATGCATTAGCAGGAAGCTGGATGGGAAGTAGAGGTGCCAGGACTCCAGCCATGCACTCTGATATGGGCTGCTGCACCACAATAGCCACCAAGGAATTTTCATTCTTAACCAAGAACCTCAGTGATCCTAATGACACTCCCCACAGCAATATCTAAAAGTCATTACTGCTCTTGGACTCGTTGCGTTAGGAAAAGGAAACAAAACTCACCAGTTGGTCAGTGGCCTGAATGCCTCAGACAGTGTCACCCGATGCCTGAGAGCCCAGCTGTGTCCCCACAACCCCAGCGCCACTAGATCGTAGTTGCCTCTTGTTCTTCACTCTGCTGTGGGTGAAGAAGCGATGGAGGAGCTGTTTAGCTCTGTCTGCTTGTGTTTATTGTAGAAGTTCAGAAATATTTGTTACTTTTTTTTAAAAAGATTTACTTATTTATTTGAAAGTCAGAGTAACACAGAGCGAAAAGGAGAGGCAGAGAGAGGCAGAGAGAGAGAGAGAGAAAGAGGGGGGTCTTCCATCTGCTGGTTGACTTCCCAATTGGCTTCAATGGCTGGAGCTGCACTGATTGGAAGCCAGGATTGAGGAGCTTCCTCTGGGTCTCCCATGTGGGTGCAGGGGCACAAGGACTTGGGCCTTCTTCTACTGCTTTCCTAGGCCATTGCAGAGAGCTGGATTGGAATTGGAGTAGCTGGGACTCGAACTGGCACCCATATGGGATGCTGGCACTGCAGGTGCCACTTTACCCACTTTACCCACTACGCCACAGCACCGGCCCCTGTTATTTTTAAATCTTGTTCATGAAGATAAGGATTTTTATCATTTGTGCTAAGATTTCTATATTTAGACCAAGTGAAATGACCAAGAAAAAATAGGGAACATATACTGCAAGAAAAACAGGTAGTAACAATTGCTGCTACAGGAAAGATCTCTGGGAGTGAGATCCCAGCGGAAAGAAGGGGCAATCAAAGAAGGAGGTACCTTTCTCTAAAGGAGGAGAGAACATCCACTTTTGACTATGGTCTTGTCTAAATAAGGTCGGAGTTTGTGGACTCAGGAGACTTCCATAGCCTTGGCAGCTCATGACAAGAGCCTCGGGTGATTACTGACATCATAAATAATAAGAGTGTCAATTGTTAAATCAACAGCAGGAGTCACTGTGTACTTGCTCCCCATGTAGGAATCTGTCCATAATGTGTTGTACTATGAGAATAAGTGGTAAAACTAGTCTTCAAACAGTACTTTATACTTTTTGTGTCTGTGTGGGTGCAAACTGTTGAAATCTTTACTTAGTATAGAGTTGATCTTCTGTATGTAAAGATAATTAAAAATGAATCTTAATGAAGAGTGGGATGGGAGAGGGACTAGGAGATGGGATGATTGGGGGTGGGAGGGTGGGTATGGGGGAGAAGAACCACTGTAATCTAAAAGTTGTACTTATGAAATTTATATTTATTAAATAAAAGACTTCTATTAAAAAATTGCTGCTTGTTTTGGTGTGGGTGCAACCAAAGTCACTCTAGAATTTGCTTCCTCTGATTCCATTTTTGCTGGAAGCCTCGACTTCATTACAAGTCTCTCTCTTTTTTTTTTCCCAAGAAGAGGAGTGGCTGCTTCTCCCATCCCAGATACAATCTCCTGAGCAACACTCCCTAATTGTGCATCTTTTGCAGCCAACACAGACATGCCAGGTCGCCTTTAATCACCAGCTCCATCAGGTTTGTAACAGACCTCCAAACAGTCCCTGTGCAATGAATTATTTGATTTCCTCCATCCATAACATGCATGTGAAACCAGAACCCTTTCGTAAAGGCTACGGGGCCCGGAACCACGGGTCTCTGGGGTGTTTGTTTCATGGTGTTCACCCGCAAAAGGTGCTCAGTATATGTTTGTTGACTAAGTGGTCAGGATTCTTTGAATCTGCTTTTGTAAAGGTTGTTCTTCACAGATAAGACTCTGGACAAGACCGGGATGAATTTGTCTGAAGCTTTACTGTTCTTAGGCAAAATGAGGAAATTTTGGAAAATACATTAAGTTTTTCATAAAGTTAAATTTATTACAAAAGACTATCTGTTCTGGGCCTATCTCCTTCCTAATTTGGGGTGCTAAAGTTAACTGTCTTTTCTGAGGTGATGTTTTGCAGATATGAGAACACTGACTAAGTCAACTCCCTGCCCCATTGTTTTGAGTACCTCTCTTCACCTCTTGCCTGGATGATGGAAGTAGCCTCTGGAAACATTCTTTCTGGGGGTGGGCATTTGGTGCAGTGACTAAGACATTGCTTGGAACTCTGCATCCCATATTGAAGCAGGCCCAGAGGAGGGCCAACCTCAGGATGCGTGTTCATTGTATCTTGGCTGCTGGCCAGTGCTTCCTACGGTTTCATCTCCTATGTATTTCCTTGGATTCCTTGCTGGCACTAGGTGGGGTGCTTCTTGGTCTTTGTGCTTTCTTTCATTTCAGTCTCCTCACTCCCCTTCTCCCTGATGATCCTGAACCAGGGACATTTCCAAACTACAGACCCACAGTCACGCCTGCAGCTGAACTGGGAACCTGATTTAAGCGAGAAGCAGCATAGCATTGTGAAAAGGGTATATAATTCAGAGTTAGGCCAAAACAGTTCCAAAAATATCACCTATGGGTTATGAACGATACATTAGTTGATTTGACTATGATAATTGGTACACAGTGTATATGTGTATATGGCAGACCTTCACACAGTAAAACCTTGAATACATATAATTAATAAATTAAATAAATAGGGATCAGGTATTTGGCACATTGATTAAACACTGGCAGGCCTGCGTCCAGTATTGGAGTGCCCAATTTTAAGTTCTACTTTCACTTCCTCTTCCCACTTTCTGCTCATGTGTACCACGGGAGGCAGCAGTGTCGGCTCAAGTACTTAGGTCCTTGCTGTGTGGGAGACTTATATGGAGTGCCAGGCTTCTGACTTTGGTCTGGCCTAGTACTGGTTTTTGTGGGTATTTGGGAGTGAACCCAGAGGACGGAGGAGAAACTCTCTCTGACCGACTCAATAAGAAACAAATAAAATATTCCTGTTTTATAAATTAATAAAGGAATGATGCCTCTTTAAAATCCAATGGGCCTGCATGGTGGCGCAGTGAGTTAAAGCCCCGGCCTGCAGTGCTGGAATCCCATATGGGTGCCAGTTCAAATCCTGGCTGCTCCACTTTTGATCCAGTTTTCTGTTATGACCTGGGAAAGCAGTAGAAGATGGCTCAAGTCCTTGGGCCCCTGCACCTGCATGGGAGACCTTGAAGAAACTCCTGCTCCTGGCTTTGAATCGGCTCAGCTCTGGCCGTTGTGCTCATTTGGGGAGTGAACCAGTGAATGGAAGACCTTTCTTTCTCTCTGGCTCTACTTCTCTCTGTAATTCTTTCCAATAAATAAAATAGATATTTTTAAAAAATCCAAAAACAAAGCCCCCCCCAAAGCCTTGTTTGCTAATGCATGAATGCTTTTTGGCAGATTTAACTCCCCAGCACCTTGGCTTCCTCATCCACAAAGTGGGGATTGTGGCCATGGATAGTCGCATGCATACACACATATAGATATGTGCACATCCTCCCTTCACATGACTGAACTCAGCCTTTTGATTTATTTTAAGAATTATTTTATTTATTTGAAAGAGTTATAGAGAGAAATAGAGCCAGAGAGAAAGTGAGGTCTTCCATTTGCTGGTTCACTCCCCAAATGACCGCAATGGCCAGAGAGGAGCTGATCCGAAGTCAGGGGCCAGGAGCTTCTTCTGGGTCACCCACATGGATGAAGGTGCCCAAGGATCTGGGCCATCTTCCACTGCTTTCCCAGTCCATAAGCAGAGAGCTGGATCAGAAGAGGAGCAGCTGGGACACGAACCAGTGCCTATATGGGATGCTGGCACCACAGGTGGAGGCTTAACCTACTACGCCAGAGCCCTGACCCCATAATTCTTTTTTTTTGGTCTAATGGCTCTGGATACAACTTCCAGAACTATACTGAATAGCAATAGTGAACATGGATATCCTTGTCTGGATATCCTTATCTGGATCTTAGTGCAAATGTTTCCAGCTATTCCCCATTCAATATGATGCTGGCTGTGGGTTTGTAATATATTGCCTTGATCATGTTAAGGAATATTCCTTCTATATTGAATTTGCTTAAAGTTTTTATCATGAAAGGATGTTGTATTTTATCAAATGCTTTCTCTGCATCTGTTGAGACAGTTACATAGTTTTATTCTTCAGTTTGTTAGTGTGATGTATCCCATATGTTGTGTTGTCATCTTCATTCATTCCCAGGAAGTTTTTGATTTCTTCTATGATCCAATGTTCATTCAGGAGCGTGTTGTTCAGTCCTCATGCGTTTGCGTATTTTCTGGAGTTTCTTAAGTTGTTAATTTCCAGCTTCATTCCATGTGGTCAGAAAAGATATATGGTATGATTTCAGCTTTTTTGAATTTGTTGAGACTTACTTTGTGGCTTAGCATATGTTCTATCCTGGAGAAAGTTTCATGAACTGATGAAAAGAATGTGTATTCTTCAGCTGTGGGATGAAAGGTTCTGTGGATATTAGTTAGGTCCATTTGGTCCATAGTGTAGATTAACTCTCTTGTTTCTTTGTGAATTTCTGTCTAGTTGATGTGTCCATTGATGAAACTAGGGTACTGAAGTCCTCCATTATTATTGTATTGGAGTCTATGTCTCCCTTTAGCTCCACTAACACTGCTTTGAAATAGCGAACACCCTAGCGTTACATGCATATGCATTTACTATAGTCACATCTTCTCTTTGAATTGATCCCTTAATCTTTACATAGTGCCCTTCTTTGTCTTCTTTTACAGTTTGTGTGTTAAAGTCTATTTTGTCTAATATCAGGATGGCTACTCCTAAGAGCAGGAATGTATATGTCAACTTCTTAGACATTTGCTGATAGATCTGAGACAGTAAAGTAATTGAACAGGATTTATAAGAGAAGTAAAATGACATCACAGTCAGAAGGCTCAGATCAGTGAGAGAAAAGTGTTCTCAGGTAGTCTTCTTTCATTTAGGGTGCACCTGCTTTTGTTTGTCACTTTCTAGGTGCTGGGACTTGAGGGGTAAAGAAACCAGACTAAGTTATGCCCTTACAGAGCTTCCATTCTGGTGGGAGCAGGTAGACAAAAGTCAGATGAACTGGCTAATCCACCCCTTCTGTCATGAAAGTGAAACAGAGTGGCATTACGGGCAGTTACACCGGTGAGGGTGATGGAGACTCCTTTAGGCGGCTGATCAGGAAAGACTTCCCCGACTGGGACATGTGTGTGGTACCTGGGTGTCTGCAGACAGCTGCAGAAAGATGGCAGTTGATAGCCCCACCACTAAGAAACAGCATAGACGGAGGCTGACATGAAGTCTACATTAGGAGAAAATGGGAAGATCAGTCGCTAACGCTCTTCAAATGCTGAAATACGGTCACCACTACCACGTTCTTTACTAGTTACTGGTGATGTGTAGTGTTTACCAGACAGGTGGCCTTGGGCCAATTATTTGGTCATTCTAATTTACGGCTGTGACATGGCAATGATGACTGTACACCTCATAGCCTTGTTATGAGAATAACACATGATAGTAATGACGGCTAATAATTACTGAGTGCTTATTATGCGCTGGGCACTCTGCTGGGTGCTTCCCATGTAGGAGATCATGTAAGCTCCCGGGCAACCTCCCTACAAGGAGGTAAGAATCACTGTTGTCCCCTTTTTGCTGGTGATGAGACTGAGAGCAGAGAGTGGAGCAAACTGTGTGGGGTCGCCTGGCAAGTGAGAGGCAAAGATGGGGTTTGCACCCAGGCTCTGCTGGTCCAGAGTCCCCCGCCTTCCTGCTGTGACATCTCCCAGATGTAGATGAGGGCCTCCATGGGGTGCTGACCACACTGGCTGAGAGCACTGAGTAGATTGGCCTTCTTCCACTTCACCACTTCTGAGAACCTGCTTACAGAACATGACCTTCAGAAGGCATTGATTTGCCAGGAAACTGGATTGGAAGCCAGACCTTCTGATTCCAGATTTCATGGTCTCCTCCCCCCAGTGTACCTCCCTGGATTTTTTTCTTAGTATAATCAAGTATATTTTGAAAGGAACCCTCAGAAATGTACCCTAAATTTGCTTCAGTAGATCCAGCTGTTTGCAAAACAATAGGTCCAATTTTCTTCCTTAACACTGTTTCTATTAACATTTAAAGCACCCCTCCATATTCATTGTTTCTATTTGAAGCTACAAAACTGTCAGAGCATTTCAGTACCCATCAGCTGACGAAGCCCACCAGGGTTCTGAATTGACAACTCCTCTGCCACCTGTTGGCCCTGGCATTAACTCTGTGCCTGTCTTGTTCCTCCTTGTGTACAATCAGGAATGCCCAGGTTTCCTGGAGACTTCTTGGGTAGGACTCTTTCTTCCTGGTGAGTTTTGTTTTGCTTTTTGCACCTGGCCATTCCTATCCTCATGGACTCCTAGAGCTGAACTTTAAACTTGAAAACTTAAAAAAAAGCGGGGGTTGTGGTTTAGGTTAGAATTGTTGGAATATCTACGTGTAAGACTGGAGGAAGGTGACCCTGAGTTCATTACCTTGCGAGGCAACTGCAGGTGCAAATGAAAGACACCACGACAGAGAAGTGACATCTTCCCCAGCATAACGGATAAGGCTGCAGATTCTTAACACCATTCTCTGAGGTCGGTGCGGATGGTGCAGACTGGTAACTCCAATCCAGACTTCTGGACAAGAGACTTTGTTATTCAACCCCTGAGCTGTGCCTCCACTGAAAAGTCCAGCAGGCATCTCCAGTCTAAGACAATAAATCCAAACCCCACCTTCATCCTCAGCCTTCCTCACTGCTGCTGCTAATAACTGTGTCCTTTGAGGTGTTCAAGTAAACCCACTGGAGTCTTCCCCGACACTTCCCTGGGGGCAGACGTGGTCCTGTATCCCATTCATCTGCGACACCTGTCGGCCTGTACCTTCAAGAGTTCCTGAGCTGCCCACTTCTTGGCACCCTCGCTGTGGTTTCTGCCATCTCCTGAGTCCTTTGCTTTCACGCTGGCCCTTCTTTATACTCACTGTGGCAGCCACAGCGAGCCTTGCAGGTCTGCACTGATGCCTCTTCTCAAAACTCTTCAGTCGCTTTCTATTTCTGAAGTCAAACACATTCTCTCCTTCAGGGCTCACTCCCTCGCCAATGTCCAGCTCCCCCTGTTGGTCCTCGCCTGACCACTCCCAGCCTGTACTTGCAGCTCCTGGCCCTGCCTTGTTTTATTTTCTCAAACATGTAATACCATCTGACATGCTATATGTGGGGGTTTCAAAAAGTCTATGGAAAAGTGGAGTTAACAGATAAGTTTATTTTGGCTTAAAACATTTTGAAATCTATACATTTTTTCATAATATGCATTTTCCATGAAGTGTTTGTGGGGAGCAATCCGGACTGGACTAAGTTACTGAAATTAAGACTTATTCTATGCATCTGCTCTCCCACAATATGGCGCTGGGAGAGAAGTAAACAGCTTCCGCACAGCTGCCTCCAGTTCAGCTAATAAACTGTAGGACTTGCTCCTGATTGGAGAGCAGCGTACTCGGCGTGTGGGCAGCCGAGTTAGGATTGGCGGAGGAGGACTATAAAGGAGGAGAGAGACGGCATGCACCAGGAACATCTATGGGGAACATCTAAGGGAACCCGTGCAGCCCCCGAGAAAGCCGGCCGGCGGTGTGCCGCTCCCCTGCGGAAGTGGGGAATGTGGCCAGGGGGAACTGCCCTTCCACGGAGGTGGAAGGGATAGTAGCCAACCCGGGAAGAACCAGCAGCAAACCCGGGGAGGGCCGAGCAGACAGAAAGAACAGCGCAGGGTCCTGTGTCGTTCCTCCACGAAGAGGGGGAGCGACAGTGTTTGAGAACCCATCATATATTTGACCTATGGGTTCTGTTTATTATCAGCCACCTCCCACTCCCTCACTAGAATGTAAGCTCCGTGATGACAGGAATTTCTGTCTGCTCCTCCACTCCGATTCCAGGGTCCAGATACTATTTGGCGGTGAGTAGGCCTTTGCACATCTTTATTAATGAAAGAATGAATGTTAAGGGATTAGCACAGTGCCTGACTACAAATAAAGGCATGAATCACTCTCTTGGAAAAAGACAGAAAACCAATTCAAACGGAAGAGATGTGATGGGATCCCCTCCAATGCTACTGGAAATTCAGGGCAGCATTAATCCCAGAGTGACTCCAATGCAACCATCAGCCATTGACTCCCCTTGTCTATTGCCTCTGTGGTCTGCTCTGTCAGCTTCATTCTCAGGCAGGTTCTTGTTGTCACCATTCACTTCAAGCTACCATACTACCAGCTAGGCAGCTGCAACAGGTGAGACAGAAGCACTTCTTTCCTAACACTTTCACCTGCTGTGCTAGGAGAGCATCTCACTGGCCTGGCTCAAGTCAAGGGCCCAACCCTTGACCAATCACTGTGATCCAAGAGGATGAAATGTCCCTGTTGGCTAAGGTGACCCATCTGAGCATCCCTGGAATAGAGGGAGAGAGTAGGGGAATACCCCATAGACTGACGGACGGAGGGGTGCTTATGCAGCAGGAGCTATAGGTGCCCTTACCAGAGTAATCTCACAGTATTACCAGAGTGATCTTTGCAAGCCACTGTTCTGTTCTTGTCCCTGTTATGTCCCAGAGTCTTTGTTTTTAAAGATATTTTTATTTTATTTGGAAGTCATAGATAAACACTGGTTCACTTCCCAAGTGGTCACAATGAGGGCTGGGCCAGGCTGAAGTCAGGACAGGAACTTTATCTGTGTCTCCTGTGTGGGTTCAGGTGTCCAAATACTTGGGTTATCTTCTGCTGCTATTCCAGGCACATCAGAAGGTAGCTGGATTGGAATTGGAGCAGCTGGGACTCGAACTGGTGCCCATATGGGTTGCTGTCACTGCAGGCGGAGGCTTAAACTTCTATGTCACAGTGCTGGCCCCTCTGTGTCTTAGAATCTTTAATTCCTCCTTTTGAAGATACATTGATGCCAAACTCCTGATTCAAGGTTCAGCATAATGTAGCCCCAAACTACTCCATGATTTTCTCTCCCACACCCTCCCACATTCTCTTTGCTTCAGAAATGCTGAACTATGTGCTACTGTTTTTGGACCACCATTTCCTTATTCATTTACCAATCCAGCCACAAGTGACACTTAGTAAAAGTCTTACTATACATCTCCCAGCTGTTGTCCATTTAGTGACTGCTCTCTGGAACATACGTTGTTTACATGATATAAGGAGCCTCAGGCTGATGTTAAATACGTTCTGACCTATTTCCCTTATTGGTCTCTCAATTATTTGAGGTCTTGGACATCTCCTCTAATGCGCCAGGCAGTTTTGTTGACTACATACTAGATATCTAATAAATGCTTGTAAAATGAATGAATAAGCCAAACTGATGGAAACTTCACATCTCCTTCTGTGTTCTCACAGTGATATGTTTATTTGTTTAGCACATTTGGCTTATGAAATCCTTTTGGCCCTTACAAGTCATTGCTATTCCTAATGGTGTGCTGGACTGGATATTATCTCTGATTTAAGGATGAAGGAACGGAATCCCTGGTAAGGCAGCTAACTTTTTGGCTGCATAATTAATAAGTGATAAAGGTTAAGAATTGAGCTAAGATTCAATATTGACTCTTAGTCATGGATATTTTGGGGACAAGTGACAGAAACTCAAACCAACTTGAGCGCAGAGGGACTCACTGGTGATCCCCAAGAACCAGGCTTTTGGTAGTCACTGTCTCGTGTAGTCTCCTTCTTTGTGACCCTGAGCTTGGATGTCTGACTTAACTGAGCCAACTTAGCAAGCATGATGTGAGGATGAGATTGATAAGCTGCTGGCTTGTTTACTTGGGATTTGTTTACTTGAAACACTCTTGGAACCCAGCTGTCAAAGCCTGAGAAGCTGAAGCAACACAGAAGGGCCACACAGAAGAACGCCGCTCCCTTCAACAGTCCCGGCTGGGTCTTGAGCAGCTGCCAACACCCACAGCCAGTGAGTAAGTGACTTCCTGGATGCTCAAGCCCACACCTGCCCCTGGATGGCTGACAGACTAGTTACAACACCAGCAGAGAGGGGCAGCATTGTGGCCACTGCTTGCAATGTGGCTGCTCTGCTTCTGATCTCGCTTCCTGCTAATGGTCCCGGAAAGGCTGAGATGATGGCCCAAGCGGTCTTCTGCTACCCGCAGGAGAGATCCGAGTGGAGTTCCTTACTCCTTGCTTCAACCCAGCTGAGCTCTGGCTGTTGTGGGCATATGAGGAGTGATCCCACTGATGTCTTGCTCTCTTTCTCTATCTCTCTGCCTTTTCAATGAATGAATGAGTGAATGAATGAATAAATAAATAAATAAAAGAACACCAGGAGTGGGGGGAAGAGAGAGAGAGAGAGAGGGAGGGAGGGAGGGAGGGAGGGAGGGTAGGAGGGAGGGAAGGAATATAATGGTTATCTTTAACATCATCAAGTTTTAGGACAACCTGATATTCCGTAATAGGTACCAGAAACATCAGGCAAGCCTTTGATTTGTTCTGCTCAACCCTGAGCCCATCAGCCCCATGGTCAGGGCTGTGGAGTGTTCTGCCTCCTGCCAGGGCCACAGATGTCAGGGGAGGAGACTTTGAAAGAAGAGGGGTTTGTGTGAGACTGACCCCCTGATACTGACATCTGCAGACAGAGCCTCAGGCAGTCCTGAAAGCCAGCCCATGTCCCCAGGGGTTCAGGAAGACAGTCACCACCTCAAGGGACTGTCAGAGGCTAAAAAGCTCAACTCCAGAGTTTCATTTCACAGATACTAAAATCAAGGCCCAGGGAAGATCCTTTCTAGGGCAAAGACCCCACCAGTCCTCAGGCAAGGACCCAGGTATCTCATGGTGGGAGTTCTCGGCAGTGGGGTGGAGGTGGGCTGTGAGCGAGTGTGTGTGTGTGTGTGTGTGTGTGTGTGTGTGTCCAGGTGTCCCACCTGGGCTAGGCTGGAGGGGCCCTGGTGTGAGTGAGGCAGTCTTCTTTGAACTCTGCCTTGGGTACCCGGTGACCCTGGGCAGAGACATGCGGCCACGCACAGGTCAGCTCCCCGGGTGTGTTACTGGTCACAGCTGTCCCTGCTCCGGCCAGCTCCACTGGCTCACTGAGTGGGAGCCCCAGCCACGCCACGACACCTTCACAGGGGAGGCGCGCATACGGACAGCACTGGAGACCTCAGGCTTCGAGTAATGCTGCGCTTGGTGTGAACGTGTGGCTCTTTAGACAATTTGAAAGTGATTTTGGTGAAATTTCCTGGAACATTTTGTTTCCTCAGTCAAAAAAAAAAAATGGCTTTTGTTGCATGAGCAACAGCTGCACGTCTATTCCAGGGAAAGACAATTTTGGCCTCTGACAAATCAATAAGAATGGGTAGGAGGCCAGAGTCTTAGTTTTTTCTCTGTTTCCATCATCCGTTCCTGCCCAGTGCTAACAGAGGTAGGGCTGTAGGAGGCTCATCCCCAGAGAATGTAGGGGTTACTTACTGAGACCCATGCTTTTAGACATGAGGGAACAGTGGCCCAGAGAGGGCTAGATGCTTGCTCCAGTCACACAGCATCTCTTCCAGATTAAGAGCTCTGAATTTTGGCTGGTGCCGCAGCTCACTAGGCTAATCCTCCGCCTTGCGGCGCTGGCACACGGGGTTCTAGTCCCGGTTGGGGCGCCGGATTCTGTCCCGGTTGCCCCTCTTCCAGGCCAGCTCTCTGCTATGGCCTGGGAGTGCAGTGGAGGATGGCCCAAGTGCTTGGGCCCTGCACCCCATGGGAGACCAGGAGAAGCACCTGGCTCCTGCCATCGGATCAGCGCGGTGCGCCGCCCGTAGCGCACCGGCTGCGGTGGCCATTGGAGGGTGAACCAACAGCAAAAAGGAAGACCTTTCTCTCTGTCTCTCTCTCTCACTGTCCACTCTGCCTGTCAAAAAATTAAACAAAAAGAAAAAAAAAAAGAGCTCTGAATTTTGACCCTGACTCAGACCCTTTATTCAGAGCTCTGAAATCTTTTGGGGGCTTCAGTGGCGGCTGTGAAGGGGTGTAGGGATTTTATGGAAGGGAGGCAGGGGAGGTGCTGAGTGTAAGGGGAGACTGACTCATTATGGGGTCTTTGGTGGTTGAAGAGAAAGGTCTAGATTTTGCCCGCAGCCTCCATCCCTCACTGCCAGTTGTCAGCCACCAACAGGATGCTTGGATGTAAGATCCTTAGGAGGCTGTTACACTCCCAAGTCCCCCTAGAAAATTAGCCATGCTAAGTTGCCTTTTCTCTGGACCCTGAGACACTTCTCTGAGATTCAGAGAGGTTAAGCAGTTTACCCCAGGTCACACAGCTGGACTCAGCTGATCCTAAAACCTGTCCCTTTGCTCGTTCTGCCCTGGCTTTTAAGGGGTTTGGCATGATCCTTGCTATAAATGCAGTTGAAAGGATTAGTCACTGCTTATTTGTCTCAGGGGAAAAAATCGCAAGGATATGTAGGGGTTTATGTTTGAATGCTACACAGTGCAGCTGGATCAGGGTGTGACTCCCAGGGCCAGACTCTCGAAGTACAAATCCAGGTCCCATCACTTATGCCTGTGTGACCCTGGGGGTGTACTCAGCCCTTTCAAGGTCTTCTTTTGCTCCTGATTTGCGCAATGGGTATAATTTTAACATCTCCCTCATGGAATTGTTGTGCAGGTTCAAGGGGGATAATGTTTGCAGATCACTTGGAAGCATGTCCCACACTTGGTGCTCAGAAATGTGCCCTGTTACTTCGGTTTATAAAGTACAGTTTACCTGGTGAGGAGAGAGAAGCAGGGAGGGAAATACATAGAGGAATACTGCCTCTTCCTCCCATTTACCTTGGCTTCACACACTTAGTCCTTTGCCTGTCTTGAGTACACACCTACCCTTTCTGCTGGGTTCCAGTTCATTTCAAAGGAGAGAGGTGGGAGAAATTTTTGTTGTATTTTGGGAGATCCAACTGGTGTGCACAGAGATAGATGTAGGAGGATAGTCCTCATGGAACCATTTATTATAGAGAAAATCCAGAAATAATCTAAAATTGTAGTTTATAAAGACAGAGTTCCAGCAACTGCGGCGCAAGTCAGTTAATGCAGCACAGAGCTTGCAGGTGCAGTCAGCTTTGATTCCTTCCAGTCTCTCACTCCGCTCTGGATGCCAGGACTAAATCTTCAATTATGTTTAGGGTCTGACTAGTTCTCATTACATCCACAGCTCCCACCCTGAGCTTAGGCCCTTATCGTCTGTTTGCAGCTGCTTGCAATTGCTTTTCACCTGGCCTCCCTGCTTTCCCGCCTGTCCCTTCTAGGGATACCCTTGCTGCTCCCTGAACTTATTAGCTAATTCCTACCTCAGGGCCTTTGCACTTAGCTGTACCTGCTTCCTGGAGCCCTCTTTTCTATTAGGACCTGGGAGCTCCTTCCCTCATCTGCTCAAGCCTGCTTCTTAGTGAGGCCTGCATTAGCCACCCTGTTTCTCATTACAGTTCCCTCAGTTTAGTTCACTTCAGCAATCCCTAGGCTCTAATTTTTTCATGGCAGTAATCCCTTGTCACTCAGTATACATTATTATTTATTAAACCTATTTCTATTTCCTTAGACTAGAATGTAAGCTCCCTGAAAGCAAGCACGTTTATCTTTGTTTCTGATTTTACTCTTTATTTCTAGATCCCTAGCAGCAGAATAGTTTCAAACGCTTTGCAAATATACGTGCTTCATAAATATTTGTTGAAGAAATAAATGAATGAGTTCTCCTTTATAGTGGATTATTAAGGAATTTGATTACCTGTGGATAGGGAGGATTTATATTTATTGACATAGAAAAGTCCCCAAAACATATTATTAAATTAAAGAAGTTGTACACACACATACACACACACACACATGCACACAACACAATATAACTTCCTTTACCTTAAAAAATTTCCAACAAAGCCATCTATTTGTGTCTGCATATATACATACATAAATGCAGAAACTGTTGGGAAGCACATACTCTAGACTTGCACTAATAGTTTTTTAAGGAGGGTCAAGGTTTTTTGTCCTGTTATTTACCTGGATCTCTAATTTTCAAATTTATCTTACAAAAGATGTGTCTATATATTACTTATGTGTTTTTATGTAGCTTTTCTAAGTTGGTATAAATGTTGAAAAAATTCAATGTATGTATGCAAGCTTCAGCACCCTTGTTATGTTTGGATCCAGGTAGTAGAGCAGGGGTATCTCTGACCAGTTAATTGTCTTTGACTGATGGCTTGATCCCCACCTCCCCGGATGCTCACTCTTCTCCGCCCTCCACGGTGAGCTTCTTGAGAGAAGGGCCGTGATTGTTTGGATTGCTGCTGTAGTCGAATCTTCTTGCACAGAGCTTTGCACTTAGTAGGTCCAAAGTACGTGTTTGTCAACTGAAGCAGCTCTTCCCAGTCCTATGCGCTCATGGGCCACATCCTTTCATAGTGGGATCTGTGATGCAGCCGCAATTCACTCTCCTCCCTGTAGGTGGCAGTCTTCTCAGCTTGAACTAGCCCCACTTCCTTGGAAATGGGTGGTTCTCACTGCAGAGAGTAAGCATGGTTTCAGTTACACCTATTTCCCCGTACCCCTTTATGATTCTGGAATGACATTAATAGATGGCATAGTTACATACAAATGTAAGCTCAAAAACAGACCACCCTTGCTCCAATAAAAAGATAGATAATAAGAAAGCAATCAATATCAATAACTGTATACAAGTATGTACAGATTTAAATTTTTTTGTGCACCAAGATAAACTTATTTTTTTAATTCCATTTCCCACTAACTTTGTGAGGTACAAACTTATTTTTTATCTCCATTTTCCACTAATTTCTGAGGTATCCTTATATTTTAACAGCGAATGCTTGAGGGTGATTTTCTTAGTATTGTGAATTTATCAGAAGCTCTGTCTACAACTGAGACTCCTGTGATAAGACATCCACAGGTACTGTCTGATTTGGCTGCAGTATTTTAATTAGTGGCATAATTTTCCAAAATGGTCCTCAACTCCTGATATAACTCTGAACAAAACAAAACACCACCTTCTCTTAATTGATATGCATTTTCAGTTTCCCAACATGTATATCAAAGCTAAGCTCACCACTTCCTCCAAATAAATTAGATAGATAGACAAACAGCTATGTTCTGGGCTGTGTTACTTGTAAGCAGATGCGAGTCTGAACTGGAGGACAAGCTTTTGTTGGGTAGGAGTGGCCTTCACATCATGTCTTGTCTGGCATCCCTGGGCCTGCTATCCACTGTGTGCCTGTAATAATCAGTTATTGGGAGTACAGGGCTAAAGAACAAATGTTTGCATGAATTTTCATTATGCCCTCTAGGGGGCACTAGCTACCTCATTGAAAACTTGACTAACTTACAAGGGCCTTTACTGCACCCAAAGACTTAAATTCAATTTAATTCATATGTGTATTTTAGAATAGACGCTCCATTCAGTTATTGGGAAACTTTTAAGTATGATTGGAACACCTTGGAGATGTGAATCTACACATTTTATGAAATCCGAATACAGACCAAACATTTCTCTCTAGAAGTTCCGTGAATCAGTAGAGATGCTCTAGGAATGTCAAATACCCGTAGGAGGTCGAGGGTTGAGTCCGCAACACAGAATGCAAATTATCTCATGAATACTTTCCTTACATTGGGTGACTTAGTGAAAGGATAAAATTTTGAGGCGGCGCTGTGGCTCATTTGGTTAATCCTCCGCCTTCGGCGCCGGCATCCCATATGGGTGCCAGATTCTAGTCCCGGTTTCCCCTCTTCCAGTCCAGCTCTCTGCTGTGGCCTGGGAAGGCAGTGGAGGATGGCGTAAGTGCTTGGGCCCCTGCACTCGCATGGGAGACGAGGAAGAAGCACCTGGCTACTGGCTTTGGATCGGTGCAGTGTGGGCTGTGGCGGCCATTTGGGGGGTGAACCAACAGAAGGAAGACCTTTCCCTCTGTCTCTCTCTCTCTCACTGTAACTTTACCTGTCAAAAAAACAAAAAGGATAAAATTTTGAAAATATTGGCGTAAGTAAATAGTGTTCAAATTAATCTCACCTGTTTCTCTTTAGTTTTTGAATGTTGCTTCTGGAAAACTAAAAATTACATATGTGGCTTACATTGTGTTCTGCTGAGAGTGTGGGATACGCCAAGTAGATAAGCTCAGGACCACTTTCCAGCCTCTGAAAAGATGTAGATGTCTTCCTGTTCTCTGTCTGGTAGGAATGCAGTGCAAGTTAGAAATGAGGGAGAAGTTAGAAAAATCGGTCTCTTATTCTCCAGCAAGGCAAAGCTGGGACTGCAGTGAGAAAGTCTTTGATTGGAAGAATCAGCCCAGATGATGATTATTTTTTGGTGAAATCCCCAATTTTGCCCTTGTGGGTTCTGGCAAGGTTGATGTTTTTCCACTACACTCATCTCAGCTGGGTCCCCAGAAAGCCATCGCTTTACCTTCTGACATGGACAGAGGCCAAATCATGTGCCAGCTCAACTCAGGACAACCAGGAAGAGGACAGCTTATCTGTCCAAGCTGGGGATTCACAGATCACACAGGTGGCTGCGTGCAAGGCGAACCTGGGGCCTGGGGCGGGTCCCTGAGACAGAGCTCAGAGAATCAACGGCCTGCTCAGTTACTCCCCAGCCACCCTCACAGATCACCTATATTCCCACGGCCATTGTGGTTTTAGAAGCTGATGAAACTCGTCAACATCAGTTTCTGCCCCATCTTTAAGGCACCGTCTTTCTTTTTCTGAGAGCAGAATTGCATGTGAAGCTTGAATGGGAGCTCTGGGGGCAGAGCTGCATTAAGGGAGCCACTGACATTTCTCGCCGGCCGGCCGTGGAGTCCGGAGCAGGTACCTGAGTTTGTCTGAGCTTTTGTACCTCCTTTGTAGCCAGGAAATGCTCAGTAAGCATCTGTACTGTGAAGGGTTGAGAGAGGGAGGTGGGGAGCATTTTGAAGCAGGGGAGCCTTTTAGAACATTTCTTGGCCAATTTTCCTTCGAATTCTGACCCCATGAAATCATATTCTAAAAATAAGATACCATTTTGGTGTTAGGAGATTTACTAAGAATGAGTATATGAATATTGTGTAAAATACTCATATACTAAGCATGCTGTGAAGTCCTGCACTCATCAGGATAATGCAACAGATCCCAAACTCATTTTTATTAGGATATACTCCCCCCCTCCAAATAGCTATCACCTCTGTGTGTGCTACTCTGGGAAATGTTGTGGGAGAAAAAGTCCTTCTAATCAGAGCCCCTTGACCCCACACTTGGGGTTGGCTGCCCCCCCCCACCTGGAGGAAGACAAGAAAGACAAGCCTCAGAGTCTGTGCCACGTCTCCTACACCGGTAATGACAATTCCATTCCAGAGGGAGCCAAGACAACCTTGGAAAATAACATAGAAAGGTGATGGCAAGTGACAATCATCTCTGGAAGCATTGCCTTGGAAATTTCTATTTTAGTTGGTAGTGGAGCAGAGGTAAACTATAAACTCAGATTTTGTTTTTCATGCCTTTTTATGAAGTCCCATGAACTCTTACAGCTCTCTGCAAATGATCAATAACTATAATAACCTTCTGCAATAATAATATTTCAAAGAGAAAGGCAGGAATGGAGTTTAAATACACACACACACACACACACACACACTGCAAAGTAATGTATGAGCAGATTAGAAAGATATGTTTAATTTATAAGCCCTACTCTGATTAGAAATGATAGATGTGGAAAGATTGCTAAAGGATAATGTTCATACTCAATTTGCAGTAATTGCACATTTCTTTCATCAAGATACATATCTAATATAATCTCCCAAATCCCAAAATACACATAAAAATAAAGCCCAGTAAATGACATTAGACAGGATAGGATAAAAATGTGACTCCTTGAAAGATTCAGAATACAGAAGGGTCTAAATCAAATGCATAGACGCAAACCTAAGTTTCTGAACGTTTTTGTAAGAGCATGATTTCCCTCTGATTTTTATAATAAACAGTTTGGCTACACAAAAAATTGGAGTAATAGTACAATAAACAATTGTAAAAATGGGGAACATTGCTTCATTTTTCACTTCATCTACATACACATCTATTTAAACATGTGTACACAATGGGGAAATAAACTTTTTCATAAAAATTTCAGGCATTATGATACCTCACCTTAAATATTTTAGTGTATGTCTGCTACAAAAAGGACATTCTCTCACATGAAAATGTAACATTATCTTGCTTAGAAAATTAACAAGAATTCTCTGGTTCCATCTGACACCAACCCTAGAATCAGATTTGTTCAGGAAGCAATTGGAGTTGATGTATTGCATTTAGTGCCTCTCCAGTCTCTCTCTCTCTCTTTTTAATTTAAAACTTTTTTTTTTAAAGATTTTATGTATTTACTTGAGAGGCTAGTTCCAGAAAGAGAGAGAGAGAGAGAGAGAGAGAGAGGAGAGACAGAAAGGTCTTCCATCTGCTGGTTCACACCCCATATGGCTGCACTGGCTGGAGCTGGGCCAATCTGAAGCCAAGAGCCAGGAGTTTCTTCCAGGTCTCCCACATGGGTGCAGGACCCCCAAACACTTGGGCCATCTTTCACTGCTTTCCCAGGACACCAACAGAGAGCTGGATTGTAAAAGGAGCATCCAGAACATGAACTGGCACTCATGTGGGATGACACTGCAGGAGGCTTAACCAACTACACCACAGCGCTGGACCACTATCCAGTCTCTCTACATTTAGAATGCCTCTCTAACTCCAACCTTCCCCCCAACCCTGATATGTTAATGTTATGATGGAACCAGTCTTGTGGGATGTCCTACAGAATGGCTGTTTGATTGTATCTTTTTGGGCCACTTTATTTATCCATCTATCCCTTATACTTCTTCTTTTTATCCTTTTTAAAAATATTTATTTATTTATTTGAAAGGCAGAGTTAGAGAGAGAGAGAGAGAGAGAGAGAGAGATCTTCCATCCACTGGTTCACTCCCCAAATGACTGCAACATCTGGAGTAAGTTGAGAGCTGGGTCAGACCGAAACCAGGAGCTTCTTCTGGTTCCCCCTCATGGGTGCAGGGGAGTACTTGGGCCATCTTCACCTGCTTTGCCAACACATAAGCAGAGAGCTGGATTAGAAGTGGAGCAGCCTGGACTCGAACAAGCACCATATGGGATGCCAGTGTTGGAGGTGGCACTTTACTGTGCTATACCACAACACCCTCTGCCAAAAGATTTATTTATTTATTTTGAAAGTTAGAGTTAGAAGGAGAGAGGGGAATATTCCATTTGCTGGTTCATTCCCCAGATGGCTGAAATGGCCAGCTCTGGGTCAGGCTGAAGCTAGGAGCCAGAGCTTCATCTGGGTCTTCCATATGGGTGGCAGGGGCCAGACACTTGGGCCATTCTCCATTGCTTCCCAGGCCATTAGCAGGATCAGAAGTGGAGCAGCAAGGATACTAACTGGCATCCATATGAGATGCAGGTGTCCCACGTGGCTTTACCTGCTACGCCACAATGGTGGTCTGTAAAGATTTTTCTTATATGAGGTTTCACCTCACCCCAGTTAGAATGGCTATAATCCAAAGTTCAAAAGGTAATAAATGCTGGTAAGAATGTGGGTAAAATGGTACCCTAACCTACTGTTGGTGGGAATGTAAACTAGAACAATCATTGTGGAAGACAGTATGGAGATTCCTCAGAAATCTGAAAATAGATCTTCCATATGACCCAGGCTTCCACTCTTGGAAATTTACCCAAACAAAATAAAATCAGAATATGAAAGAGTTAGCTATACTCTGATGTTTATTGCAGCTCAATTCACAGTACCTAAAATATGGATTTCACCCAGATCCCATCAGCTAATGACTGGATAAAGAAAATGTGGTATAAATACACTATGCAATACTACTAACCTGTAAAAAAGAATGAAATACTGTCTTTTGCAACAAAATGGATGTATCTGGAAACCATTATGCTTAGTGAAATAAGCCAGTTCCAAAAAGACAAATATCATATACTCTCCCTGATTTGTGGTAACTAATATACTGAGTACAAAAAAATGAAATGTACATGAGTGAAATTGACAGTTTTAAATTTTTATTGTTTTTAGTGCTTGTTTATACTCTTGAGGAACAGTGGTTTTTCCAGTTACTACTTGTTGAATTCTTTATTTAGTTGAGAGTTGAACTTGTGATTATAAACTAAACTGGAAATATGTCATTGTAAAAATTGAAAGAAAAAGTAAGAAAGGAAGGAGGAGGGAGGGTGGGAACATGGGTGGGAGAGAGGGTAGGGTTGGAAGTATCATTACGCTCTTAAATGCATATGTGAATCACATGACATTTGTTCACCATATATAGATAAAATATTTTTTTTTGACAGAGTGTAGAGTGGACAGTGAGAGAGAGACCGAGAGACAGGGAGAAAGGTCTTCCTTTTTCCGTTGGTTCAGCCCCCAATGGCCGCTGCGGCCAGCGCGCTGCAGCCAGCGCACTGCGCTGATCCGAAGCCAGGAGCCAGGTACTTCCTCCTGGTCTCCCATGCGGGTACAAGGCCCAAGGATTTGGGCCATCTTCCACTGCCTTCCCGGGCCACAGCAGAGAGCTGGACTGGAGGAGGAGCAACCGGGACAGAATCCGGCACCCCGACGGGGACTAGAACCCAGTGTGCCAGCGCCGCTAGGTGGAGGATTAGCCTACTGAGCCACGGTACCGGCCAATAAAATAATTTTAAGAATTGTTTTCTTACAAGAAATTTTTAGCTTCAATGGAATGGATTTTTGCATTTATTTCCTCCTGCTTAACAAAGTAACATGAACTTATCATAGACAGTAAAATATAATAAATCTGAGTAAAAAAATAATTCTGCAACCTCTACCCAGAGGCAATTTATGTTAGAATTTTGATATGATTTCTCCTGATATATGCAGTTATTTTCTTTCATAGTAAGGTTCAAAGATATGAAAAATTTTAAAGCTTTTGATAATATTGCCAAAATTGCATTCTATTTATCAACTCATTCTGCTTTTGGAAGTGTGTTGTGATATTCTGAAAATGCCAAAATCTAAAATTTGCTAAGTAAGCATGATTGCTTTGAAACTTCCAATAATTTCATTTTGGCTCATTGGAATCTGTGAACATGGGAAAAGGCATAAGACAGTGTTGGACAAATGTTACGTGGAAAACTCATCTCTTGCTTTTGGTCTAATTGAAGTCTGCCCTTGGATAGGCTGTCTTTTTTTTTTTTTTTTTGGTTTATTTATTTATTTGAAAGTCAGAGTTACACAGAGAAAGGAGAGGCAGAGAGAGAGAGAGAGGGAGAAAGAGAGAGAGAGAGAGAGAGAGAGAGAGAGAGAGAGAGAGAGAGATGTCTTCCATCCGTTGGTTCACTCCCCAATTGGCTGCAATGGCTGGAACTTTGCTGATCTGAAGCCAGGAGCCAGGAGCTTCTTCCTGGTCTCCCACGTGGGTGCACCGGCCCAAAGACTCAAGCCATCTTCTACTGCTTTCCCAGGCCATAGCAGAGAGCTGGACTGGAAGTCAAGCAGCTGGGTCTCAAAGCGGCACCCATAGCGGTGCTGGTGCTTCAGGCCAGAGCGTTAACCTACTGCCCACAGCACTGGCCCCTAGGCTGTCTTTGTTAATGCTGCTCATTTTTCAGGCAATTGGAAATGTTCACCTAGAAGCTGTGGAAGCCATACATCCTCCTGATGGAGATAAGCGGCTGCTCTCTTGGTGCCTGTTTCAGGGGCAGATAGGAGAAATGCTCTCCTAGTGAGGGACCCTAGGGCACACATAGAAAACAGCGATGTTGTTCTATACACTGGAGTAAATGAACGAGTCTGCAGTGGTCCAGGGCACACCTGGCTGTCCTGAGGCTGCAGGGTTCAAGGAGTCAGCCCCCATTAACCCACTCAGAACACATCCTGGCCAGCTCCACATCCTGCAGAACTTACAGGAATGTGTCTTCTGATGTTAGGAAGAGCAAGGCTGCCCCCATCCCCTTTCTAAAATCTTGTTGCTCTGCTTATTTTCTCTTGCACTGATAACAAGACTTTATAACTGAAACACCCACTCTCCATAGTAAAAGTGTTTTCTTTTATAAAGATTTTTTTTTTTATTTGAAAGGCAGCGTTAGAGAGAGAGGAGGTGGAGGAGGAGGAGGAGGAGGAGGAGAGAGAGAGAGATAGAGAGTGAGATTTTCCATGTGCTGCCTCACTCCTCAATTGGCTGCAATGGCCAAGGCTGGGCCAGGCCAAAAGTAGCAGCCTGGAGCTTCTTCTGGATCTCTCATGTGGGTGCAGAGATCCAAGAACTTGGGCCACCTTTTGCTGCTTTCCTTGGTGAATTAGCAGGGAACTGGATTGGAAGAGGAGCAGCCAGGTGTTGAACCAGCACCTGTATGGGATGCCGGCTTCACAGGTGGAAACTTAACTTGTTGTGTTACAATGCCAGCCTCAAAGGTGTTTTTCTTAACATTCCTATCCTACATCTTCACTAAATTCTAGTTCTAAAAGTTTCACTTCGATCTCTCCCATGTGGAGTCATTCATTTGACAACTATTGCCTGCATTCTGTTAGGCACCAGGCACTTCGATAAGCGCTGGAATGGGGAGGTGGTAGACAGCTCTGGTTCTGAAGTACTCATACAGCAGTGGCAAGGGGCAGTGAGAAGCCCTTGAGTGGTGGCAGATCTGCAGGTGCACGGTGTTCGTTCTCCCTGGGCAGGTGGAAGGGCCTCCCAGACATGGTGACATGGAGGAGTGACTTGTAGGAAGAGTGGGCATTTGGCATTTCACTCAGGAAATGGAGTACTGGGTAAGAGACAGAAACTCATAGTTCTGAGAAGTAGGTGAGCTTGTTGGTGCACCTGGAATGCCAATTCCAGGCAGCAGCTGGAATGGCAGAGGATGAGGCTGGAAAGGAAGGAAGAGGAGACGAGGTTTTGTGGAAATCTGTTGCGTAGAAGAGTCAGGACTTGTTATGCACTGGACCACTGGGAAATACTTATCAGCAGGAGACTGACATCTATAGCCTTGGTATCTTTTTTGTTTGTTTGTTTTAAGATTTATTTATTTATTTGAAAAGCAGAGTTAAAGAGAGAAAGGGAGAGTCACAGAGAGAGGGAGAGAGAGAGAGATCTTCTGTCCGCTGGTTCACTCCCCAAATGGCCCCCAACAGCTGGAGGTGGGCTGGTCTGGAACCAGAAGCCAGGAGCTTCTTCCAGGTCTCCCACGCAGATGCAGGGGCCCAAGCACTTGGGCCATCTTCTACTGCTTTCCCAGGGGCATTAGCAGAGAGCTGGATCAGAAGTGGAACAGCCGGGACTCAAACCGGCTCCCATGTGGATGCTGGTACTGCAGGCTGACTTTACCTGCAATGCCACCACTGGCCCTGCCTTGGTGTCTTGGAGGCATCACTCTCGTGTGAATGTGCAGACTGGAGTTGCAGATCAGTAGGAAAGTCAGTGGGAGGCAACTCTGAAAGTAGAAGTGATGATGGTTTGATCTTGAGATGAGGTTGTGGGGTGAATGAAAGGAGATAATGGAGATAGAAACCACTGGAATGGCTCTAGGCATGCGGGGGAGATCAGTTGGGGCATCTAAGTTAGTGAGGATGCCATCAGCAGAGACCAGGAGAAAGTTTTATCCCCACCATTCCAGCTCTTGAAGCCTGGCCCACTCTTCTAGGCCCACCCCTAGGGTGGTTTCCTGCACAAGCCTTCTCCTCCGTCCTGGCTCCTTCCTGTAACAGCTGTCCTGGGATGCAGCAGTGCACAGCTGCTCCCTAAGCGTGAAGTTATCACTTCATACGTGTCAGGCCTGTTTCCTTAACTGCACTGTAGCATTGTCCTCAGCCCCATGTCTCACGGTTTTCTGATCTTCCTAGCAGCCGCATCACAGCGCTGGGTGTTCGCCAGACCCACCAAGCACTGGGGACTAGTGCTGTGCTTGCAAATGGTCTCTGAAATATAAAATATACACAAAGTGCAGCTGCTCTGGTTAATGTAAGCATGGAAGGTCTAGAATCCAGGACTCTTTTGACTTCTTACTGCCTTAAGCAATAGCCCCCAAGAAGCTCCACTGTATCTAGGACCCCAAAAGACACAATTTGAAAACTTTCAAATTGGTGGACTGATTGATCTGAGTTCAAATTCCTGTTCTGTCACTCATTCATATTGAATAGGGTAGAGATATGAGGGAATGGCCCCAAGTTTCACTTCCCCTTCTATAAAATCTGGGAAAGCAGGGGCTGATAGTCAAAGACTTGGGGCCCTATCACCAATGTGAGAAACTCCAGGGGAGTTCTAAGCTCCTGGCTGTGTCTTGCCCCAGCCCTGGCTGTCACAGCCATTTGAGCAGTGAATCAGTGGATGGAAGGTCTCTTTCTCACTTTGTTTTTGTTTCTCTGTCACTCTGTCTTTCAAATAAATAAAATAAATCTTGAAAAAAATGAGAGCATACTTTCTTAATAGGGTTATTTGGGTAGGAAGTAAGGAAATGCAAGTACCACTCTCTGAGACATTAAATGTTCACTAGATCGAAGTTACTGCTGCTAACAACATGGCACTTAGTATTGGATCCTTGTTGAATTCACACTTTGCCGTCTAAATAACCTTACTCATCCTCAGGCTAAAAAGAGAAAGCCTTGGGGTAAGTACGAGTGAGCTTGCAATTAGGAGGGGAACCAATCTTGTCTGTGATCCATGCACTCTGTAACCCCACAGTCACCTGCCTTTGCATAAGGGTCCATCAATATTTAACATGTGGTGTCAGTTGCTGTAAACCGAGCACACCCCAGCAAGAACTTCAATTAATTATATGCAGGAGGAGAGAAAATAAAATGCCTTTTTCTCAGAGCCCCCTGTTTCACTGGCTGCACGGAAGCCTGGAAACCACAGGGTGAACATTCTGCTGATGGGGGACCCTGAAGAGAAGCTGAATCAGAAGAACGACGACAAACCCCGGAAAGTGCGATTTAAAATCTCCTCCTCCTACAGTGGCCGAGTGTTGAAGCAGGTCTTTGAGGACGGGCAGGAGTTAGAGTCGCCGAAGGAAGAATATCCTCACAGTTTTCTCCAGGAGTCCCTTGAACCCATGGATGGTGTTTATGGGTCTGGGGAACCCCCCAAGCCCCAGGTGTACTCCCCTAAGCTCACTGCTCAGAGGATCAGTGTGTTTAGAGAGGGCAGTGCCTACACTTTGGCCGGCAGCCAGCCGCTGTTCAACAATTACAAGGCGAATGACCATAAGGTTGGTATTGTGTGCGGCATATAAGCTTTGAGGGTATGCTTCCTGCAGTGTGTTCACAGGAGCACCTAAGTGCTTCCGATTTGTATCTTGCTCACTCTTGCCTCCCAACTAGAGGTAAAGGTGCACTAAATGGGAAGATGTTATTAGAACAATATTTCTGGGGCAAAAATAGCATGCTTGTTGACTACCCATTGGAAAGTGCAATGAGCATATATATGGTACTCAAATTCTGTCTAGGGTAATGCATTGTAATTGGGTCTTCGGCTGGGTTTTCGCGGTATGGAAATTAAATAGAGGTGCAGTGGTTTGCAGGTTGCCAGACTGCTGTTTTAGAAAATTATGCAGCAGTGGGTCGTTTTGTTTTCTGAAAGAGCTGAGTGCTTGAAGGTGTTCATTTGATTCCAATTATTCAGCTTGTGGTTTATCTATGCCCCCCCCCCCTTTTCTACCCCACACTGATTGCTTTCCTAATATCTACTTTCTGAAATGTTTGTCTATTTGTTTTTTGCCTTTCCATTGCTTGGTAGCATGAGCTCTGGGTAGTAGAAGTACCGAGAAGAGATATGAAAAGTAAATCAGCCAGGGGTTGTGTTACATGGAGAAGAAGTTTAAGCTAATAGCTCCATGAAAGCATGTGTTTTATCTGTGAATTTCAATTATCTTCCTGAGTACCTTGAATAATCGAAAACCCAGACATGATTTTCTTTAAGGCTGGAAGAACCTGGAAAATATCACTGATTTCCAAAATTCATATGAGATGTGTATAAGCTCCCTGCCAGTGGGACCATGAATGCCTTTTTAAAGAAGATTAAATACAATTATATAATATATCCAGTTTATTAATGAATAGCATATGTTCTCATCTTTAAAGTGTGAAATTCGGATACTTCCTCTCTAATCATTTTTATTGTTAGTTTCCTAAGGTAATAGGTAATACAACTGTTGTAGACAAATGTATTGGCTTTGCTAGCATTGGTAAAAACATAATTATGGCATATCCATAATTATAAAATATAATACTAGGGTTTTTTTGATATTAAAGGGGACTGGAATGAAAAACCACTTATGTATATGGAGTGGCCTTTGCATTAAAAAATGCTGCAACGTGCGGTCTCTGTCTCTACCTACCACATTGGCTCTTTATTGTAACCTCGAAAAGAAAGGCCAAGTATGGTCATTCCTACTTTGTAGATGAGGAAAGCTGAGTGCAAAATTGTTGAGAGACCATCCAATTTTATAGGGTCATAGGGAGTGAGAATAAGAATTCATATCTTCTGATTCCCCATACTTTTTGTCTTATGGCATGTTTCTAGAAAACAAGATCATTACATAAAAGCAATGATGATGGTAATAGTACCACTTATTGAGTGCTTCTTAGGTCTTAGTAGCTAAACACTAGCTTGTAGTTGCAGTGTTTCTTGTTTTAAAAATTATTTATTTCCTTTTCACGTTAAAGACAGGGAGGCAGAGACAGATCTTCCATCTGCTGGTTCACTCTCCACGTGCCTGCAAAATGTGGGGCTGGGCCAGGCCATAGCCTGGAGCCAAGAATTCAATTTGGGTCTCCCAAATGGGTGACAGGGACCTAGGTACTTGAACCACCATCTGCTGCTTTGCAGGGTGTGCGTCATCAGGAAACTGAATCAGAACTGGAGCAGCCGATGCTCAAGCTAGACTCTCCAGTGTGGGATACAGGAATCCAAAGCCTCAACATAACTGCTGCCCCAAATGTCTGCCCTAGTATTTCTTTATATCTTATTTGTGGGTTTAGAATTGACAAAGCTATAGTTTATATAGACCTTGTACAAAACCACAGTGGATGGTTTTTGGACTGCTCTAAAGTCAGGTGCCCAATGTGGCACTTATGGAAGTGGGTGATTTGACATAGATTTTTTTTTTTAAAAGATAAGTGAAGTTTCATGACAACATGGTGCAGTTCGTTAATGCACAGAACTCCAGAGATCTTGCTGAGGTTTGGAGTCCTGCTTCATTCCAGCTTTCTTATTTTCTTTGTTGCCCATTCAAGTGCCATGTCCTAATCTGAGCCAGCCTGAGGGTGTGAGCATGGCCAGAATGAACTACTGTAGCACCACCCAACAAAATATTTATTAAAAACAAAGAAATGGGAGCTGAGATGCCACCAGTTTTTGTAATTTTTTTTATTTGACAGGTAGAGTTATAGACAGTGAGAGAGAGATAGAGACAGAGAGAAAGGTTTTCCTTCAGTTAGTTCACCCCCTAAATGGCCGCCACAGCCAGTGCTGCGCCGATCCGAAGCCAGGAGCCAGGTGCTTCCTCCTGGTCTCCCATGCGGGTGCAGGGCCCACGCACTTGGGCCATTCTCCACTGCCCTCCCGGGCCACAGCAGAGAGCTGGACTGGAAGAGGAGCAACCAGGACTAGAACCCGGTGCCCATGTGGGATGCCGGCGCCACAGGCGGAGGATTAACCAAGTGAGCCATGGCGCCAGCCCCGCCACCAGTTTTCAATAGTGAATCCAATCATTAAAAAAAATCTAGTAAATCCTAGTAATGAGATCACATCGGGTTAAAAGCAATGATTCAAAGAAAGGACTCTGGACTTGAACAGATCTTTGTACACTTGTGTTCATGATAGCATCATTCACAGTTGCCTAAAAGCAGTAACAATCCAGATGTTCATTGACTGATGAATGGGCAAACAAAATGTGATATGGACTTAGAATGGAATATTATTCAGACTTGGAAGAAAGGACATTTTGACACATACTACAGCATGGATTAATCTTGAAGACATAATGCAAAGTGAAACCAGCCAGTCACAAAAATAAAAATACTATATGACTGCACTTAGATAACGTACCTAGAATAGTCAAATTTTGTCAGATACAGGCAGAAAGTACAAAACTGGTTGCTGAGGCTGGCAGCAGGAGAAAAGGAAGAGTTATTGTTTAGTAAATTCAGTTTCTGTTAGGAAAGTAAAAGATCTGGGGATAGGTGGGGTGATGGCTGCACAATACTATGAATGCACTTAAGGCTACTGAACTCTTTACACTTAGAAATGGTCATAGTGATAAATTTTATAGCATGTGTATTTTTCCACAATAATCATAATAATTCAAAATAATATGGTGTGCATATTTTCTCACAGTAACAATAATAATAGTAATAATTTATGAGAAAAGTAAGGGCTTAACTGTCAGTCAAACCTGGCTTGATATCCAGTTCTACCTATTTGCAGTGTGAGCTCTGACAAGTGACTTAATCTTGTACAGCTTCAACAACAACATCTATGAGGGAATTAAGAGTTTCTGCATAAGAGGGTTCTTGTGGCAGGTGCAAAAGATAACAATAAGAAGCACTTATCATGGCCCTTGGCATGTTGCATGTGCCCAGCAATGTTCCTCAGTATTACAATAATGAGCAGGTTCTTACACAGACATGCTGAGTCTTTTTTATTTCATATAATGGGTAGAGAAAGTAGTTATAAATAATTAAAACATTTTGAGGAGTTAAAACCAACTGACATTGATAAGGTTTACTAAAAAAATGGAAGGTATGCGATGTTTGCTGAATATCCACTTTGCACATATTATGTAATTTCATCACTGCAGTATTTTTAGGAAAAAAAGTTTTACAAATTGGAAAAACAGAGGTTCATAAGGGTTAAATAACTTGCACATCCACATAGTTGTCAAATAGTGTTTGAATAAAATTTCAACTCACATGTGGCTCTCCCCAGATCCCATTAAATTTTTAGTATCCAACAAGGCATTCCTGCATTTAAACACAGAGCATTGGAAAGCTTTAAGAGTGCTTGAGTAGCAATCTCTGGGCATGTTGCCACAGACACTAGGACATTTGCAGATGTTCAATCACACAGGTTGCCATTCGGAGCCTTATGGAAGGAAATGAAACAATCCTGGCTCCATCCTGGTCCTCTATAATGCAAGAGTACATGTTCCTCCCTGGGAAATTGGATGTAACCAGATAATGTGAACTTTAGTTACACCCAGAGAGTTTCCTTCGATGCAAGGAAGAATTTGGCTGTCATGTTGACTGAAACTTAAGCACACCTTCAAGATGATTTGGGACCTTCCATCTTGGAAGAACAAGCTAAAATAGGCTTGCCGTCCTTGGTGTCTCAAACATTGTCTAGGGTAGATGCAGTTGACTTAGGTGATCTCAGATTCTCTTAGCATATTGAAACTTTTGCTTTCAAAAAGCAAAGCAAAACAACACAGCTGCAGATATGAAAAAGCTTCCTAGTAACTGAGCCCCTTTGGCTATTACTGGAAGTAGAAATGGAACCTTCCAAAGGTACCACTATCCTTATCTTCCAGCATTCAGAAACTGATAGTCCAGAGTGTGAAATAGGAATCCAGTGTGCAT
Source organism: Oryctolagus cuniculus (assembly GCF_964237555.1). NCBI lineage: Eukaryota > Metazoa > Chordata > Mammalia > Lagomorpha > Leporidae > Oryctolagus > Oryctolagus cuniculus. Next base: position 33,354,820 of record NC_091437.1, on the reverse strand, counting down.
AAAACAATAGGAAATGGAAGCTGCTACATGATCCCCCAGAGAGAGGGAGAGAAAACAGGGCCAGATAGGAAGCTCATGGCTTAATAAATAATTATTGAAAACTTTATGAATGTGTTTTTTTAAACGATTTATTTGTTTGAAAGAGTTACACAAAGGGAGACACACACACACACACACAGAGAGAGAGAGAGAGAGAGAGAGAGAGAGCGTGCGCTTTCATCTGCTAGTTCACTCCCTAGGTGGCTGCACTGGCTGTGCCTGGGCCAGCCCGAAGCCAGGAGACAGGAACTTCATTTGAGTCTCCCACATGGGGATAGGGGTCCAGGCACTTGGGCCATCTTCCACTGCTTTCCCAGGGTTGATACCAGGGAGCTGGATTGGAAGTGGAGCAGCTGGGACAAGTCCTAGTGACTACTTGGCATGCCAGCACTGCAGACAGCAGCTTAACCCAGAATGCCACAGCACTGTCCCCTTATGAGTGTTTTGATAAGAAACCTGAATATTGAAGTCTTGCTCAAGCCAGGTTTTCTATGAATATGTGGGAGCTTTAAATATGAGAATGATTAACTATAGCACTTAAATATTTTTTATTTTAATAGTTCTATAAATGGCAAAATATTACACGCTGAGACATGTATAATATGACTGGACATGCACTATTTAACAGTTTTTAATAATAATAATAATAATAGCAATAACGCCTGCCACTTGTATATTATCTCCCACTCTTGCAAACCATGTTTTATGTATTTTTCAGAGCACCTCCAACCCCTAGAAGGTGATACAATTAACCCAGGGATAAGCGTGAAAATATTTAGTCCCAGGGACATTGACAAACCAGCAAGGAAGTCAGAAGAATTGAGGCAAGGTCCTGAGAGTTGGGTCCTGCCCATTAACTCTTACATTACTGGGTTTGGGGATGTTAGAGATTCTCTGAAGGAAGCTTGGGCTAATAGGAGGTGACTTAGGAGTCTCAGGACAACATCTTTTTACCAGTTAGCATGGAGGTATTTCTACATTTTGATAACTGCTCTGTCTGGGTGGTGCCCACTGGCTGGATGTCAGCCCATTTGCAGGTGCACGACTGAAGTTCTGAGAGATACGTGCTCCATGATACCACAGTGTCTCCCACTAAGTGGAGAGCAGAATTAAGGTCCAATGTGGTTTCTCTCCAGGCTTTCCTAACTCTGGATAAAAAGATGTATTCTTGGTGAAGTCATTCCTAAACCTTTACTCCCTAGGAGTCTCTACTGTATTGTGGTATTGTTAAACTTTATTTCTGAGCAAATGATTAAGTAACACATCATTGAAACTATACAAGGGACATAAAGCTATTAATGTGTTAGAAGTCTACTTATTGACATAAATAGGTTTTCATATTATATGCATAGTGGAAAATGTGTGTTATAACAGAGTTGTATACTGTTTTTTTTTTCTTTTTCTTTCTTTCTTTTTTTTTTTTTTTTTTACAGGTTTTGGGGGAATGCTTGTCAATAGCTCAGTGCAGGTGTCAAGACTGTGGGACTTTTTGGGCAGACTTGGGTTCAAGTCCTAGCCATAGTCTCTGAGTCTCTGAGCAATTCTGTCATCTTGGGGAGACCCTTAACCCCACTGAAACACAGCTTCCTCACCTATAAATGTGGTAATCATAGTGATGTTTAGGGGGAGTAGTGAGGTAATGTTGATAAAATGCTTAGCATAATGCCCAACACACAAATAGTTCTCAGTAAATGGTATCTACTAGTGTTACTATTTATGTCTAGAAAGGTTTGGGGAGACATCTATATAAAACAAAAAAGTCTTCCTTTGCATTTGTTAAGTATACACTGTGCCCAGTTCTGCACAGTGGTATGCAGTTGGAACAGAAAGTCTAGATCTGCCCTCTGGAGCTTTGCACATTTTTTACATTTTTAAAATTTAACTTTGATGATTATTATCAGCAAGAGGAAGGAATCTGGGTTTCATGGCATCAGAGAAATGAGAAAAACCATAGAAAGAATTGTAGAATTGTACCTGTGGTGTTTGATGAGATCATTAAGTGTTGGGTGATATAAATTCTTTCTCTCCTATTTTCTGGGTATTAGACAAGTTCTATAGCCCTGTTTTTGGTGTTTGGTGGCAAAAATGGAATGTCCATTCTTCATTTTTCTAGCCCCCACCTATTATCGATTTTGGAAAGATAATCATCTACACGAATAACTTGAAAATTATCCGAACCCCGATGGACAAGAGAGACTTCATGAGGAAGATTCTCCAGAAAGAGGAGGAAGCTGAAGAGGAGTCTCTGATGGGAAAAGAAGAAAGCTATGGAGACAGGGACCAGAACCATGGGCCTCTGCCCGAGATGGAAAGCACATTCCACAGCCAGTATGCACAGGTATGTCAGAACAGGCAGGGTATCACTGGGCTTTGAGAGACAGCCTGGGGTCCAGGTGCCAAAGATTCCTTATCGTCTCACTTCTCTCATCTCCCAAATGTACCCAACTCTCCACAGCTTCTCTGGAGTCAACTTTCTTCTCTCTCTCTTCCTAGGGACCCAGGCCACCTGACACCAGGAAAGGCTCTGAAGGCTCTATTCACAACCACTCGTGTCCTTCTAGAACCTGAAGATAATGTTTTCAAGATTTACTTTGTTATTTACTTTAATACCAGAGTAATAGAGAGAGGGAGAAACAGATAAAGAGATCTTCCATTCTCTGATTCACTCCCCAAGTGGCTGCAATGGTCAAGGCTGGAGAAGGCAGAAGCCATGATTCTGTCACTCCTTCTGGATCTGCCACATGAATTGGTGCCACGTGAATTGGTGCCACTTGAATCTGCTGCTTTCTCCAGAGCATTAGCAGCAAGCTGGACTGGAGCAGCCAGGACGATAACCTGTACTCTTGTATGAGATGTGGGCAACACTGCAGGCAGTGGCTTAACATACTGAGCCACAACACAGGCCCCTTGAAGATATTTCTGAAATGAAAATCTTATCAAGTCACCTCCTCAGTCAACATCACATCCCTCAAAGCTTTTAATGGCCTCTCATTGCTCGGGATGAGGCAAATCCATACTTATTCCCGAAAGCTCTTTGAAACATGGCCACTGCTGTTGTCTCCAGCGTCATGTCTTTGTATCTCTCTCTGTCTCAGCCACACTGCCCATCTTTCCATTCCCTGTGTGTTCTTTGCTTTTTCCTACCAGAAGCAACCCTCTCTTTGGAAAGTTCTCCAGATTCCCCAGGAAGGAGTCCCTTCCTCAGAGGAATCTGCCCTTCTAGGAGAATAAAATATTCTAGAATGGGCCCATCAGGGTACCTCATATCCCTCTTCACAGTTGCAGTCTTTTTCTTATCTGATTATTTGGTTAATGTTTCCTCTTTCTTAGCAGGATTCAGTCTCCACAAAGCAGGGGCCATGTTTATGTTGGGTGCAACCTTGAGCTGCAATGTTAAAAGTAGAACCTGGCATATAACAGATGCTTAACAAATATTAGTTAAATGTTTCTGCAGAGAAGGTTGGTGAATTTGAAACCAAAGTTGTTGCACCTGGTAAGAGGCATTCATTCTGCCATTGCCGTCTCTTGTCTTCTACACAGCACTGTTAAGTACCTAGCATAGCAACAAGCAGATGATTGGGCATTGTGATCCGAACGAAGCATGACCTTCCCACTTAAAAGTCTTTAAAAGTTGTATTATTTCCCATATTGTAACTTGCAGAAGCATATGTTTTCACAGGAATGGCAGAAATGGTAAAATTCAGGTCACCCTGCGGTCTGAATGGAAAAGCAACAGCAGGCCTGATATGACAATTATCTTCAAATTCAGTTTGGAGAGATCTGCGTTGTTTAGCTGTAATGCTGCGAGGTAGGACAGAGGTGTGCAGCGAAGGCTGCTGTGAAAGGTTATACTTCCCCTGCCTGTCCTTTAAACTCTCTTTTAAATTGCTATTTATTTGCCTAGCCCTTCATGCAGTAATGCCCAGACCAGTTTTATTCTAAAAGAGAGGGTCGAAGAACATCAAGGAGCTCCTTCTGACCCACAGGCTCTTTGTTCAGTTTTATAGAAGAGGGAAGCAGTGTGAACCTGATGAAAGAGCAGGGCAAGGCTGAAAGCCAGGCCACACTTGAACCTCTGTATTAACCACAAAAGAAACAGAGGAGAATAATTGAGTTGAGCCACAATAGGGAAAATCTGTTTTTGTGTTTAGTGAATTTGAAGCCATAAATCATCTGACCTCCTATATGGTTTATGTGATCTCAACTTTGAGATAATAGTAATAGTAATAACAATAATGATGATGATGATAATAATAGTTGTCATTCATTGAAGGCTCATGATAGCCAGGCACTATGCCCAGTGTATTTCATGAATTAGTCTGTCTAATTCTCATAAGGACCCTGTGAAGTGGGGATTATTAACTATTTCGTTCTGTAGCTGGTACAACTGAGGCTCAGAGAAGCTAAGTAACTTCCCAGAGATCATATAAGCCAGGAGTCAAATCCAAGTTCACCTGTCTACCAGTTTTATGATCAGACCCACCCAACAGTTTCTACATGGGTGCTGGTTACCATCAGGGTTACGCAGCCCTTTGAGTCTGCAGTGAAAGCTATGGCCCTGGCTCTCCTTGGTCATGGAGCTAGTGAGAGATGGCTTGGGTATGTCTATTGCATTCTAGAACCTAAGCTTTGCTGTGCACCTATGTCCTGAACCCTCTGAGAAGAAGTTTTTCTGAGAAGAACTTTAAAAATACTGAGAAAGAAAGGAAGACTGTTAAATGCCTTGTATAAAGTAGGTCTCATTAAAGTTTTGTTGAATTCACAGAATGATTACGAACAGCATGTTGAGGGTAGGTGGTTGGAGAAAGAGGGGTAACCAGGATAAAAATGGGAAATCCAATGAAACTCCTCATCACATGCTTAGAACATTATAACATGTGATATAATTTGAAGATTTTTCTTACTCTCTTTGGTGAGATTGTCAGAACATTTCATCAATCTTTCAATTTTTGTCCTGGCACTATGTACAAGAGAATTTTTAGATAACATCTGTGGTATTGTGGTAGGATTTTAATGTATTCTCCTTGGCAACGTTGACTCATACTTATATCATTAAAATCTCATTGGGATCAGGCACAAGACATTAGAAATACTGGATTTTGCAGACAATTAGATTGTGGCAATTTTTTAAAAAGATTTATTTTATTTATTTGAAAGGCAGAGTTACAGAGAGTGAGAAGGAATGACAGAAAGAGAGAGAGAATTTCCATCAACTGGTTCACTCCCCACATGGCCACAACGCCAAGGCTAAGCCAGACTGAAGCCAAGAGCCTGGGACCCCATTCAGGTCACCCACGTTGATTGGCACGGTTCCAAACACTTGGGGCATCTTCCGCTGCTTTCCCAGGTGCACAAACAGACAGCTGGAACTGGCACTCATGTGGGCTGCTGGCACTGCAGGCAGCAGCTTAACCTGCTGTGCCACAACGGTGGCCCTGGCAATTTGTTTTAAAATTATCTTGGCAAATAAATTGATTTTGAATACTTTAAAGGAAGAAAATAAATTTTCCATAATACATTAAAACACAGCAATGATCTATAAAATATTAACAACAGAGTGCATGGAGTTTTTTTCAGTTGGGTAATCAGTTCTATTCCCTAAATCTAGAATAAATAAAATTTAATAGCAGTTTGCAGGATGATGAAGCAATTCTGAAAACTGATGCTTCCTTTTCCATGATTACTTTTATTATAAAGAAAAACTGTTGGTTGGGTGGAGTTAACCAATGGGCTCCATTTGTCTGGTTAGTCCCTAGAATTTAAGAATGAGAAAGGTGGTCTAGACGTTGCTGTTTTGTTTGTTGATTCATTTGGACAATATGTGAACAAATACTGTGCCAAATACCATGCTAGCTATCCAGTAAGTGATGGTGAAAAGTACTAGCCCAGAGAGCTGCCTGTCTAGACAGCTGAAACTTCCAGCAGAGTGTAACACCCACCACGCCATGAACAGTACAGGTGGCCATGGGGAGGGCCCTTGGTCCTTAGGCGTAGGCGAGCAAGGCTTCTTAAGAAAGCATTACTCAGCTGATATCTGAGAACAAGTGGGAGTTGGCTCTTGTGGGCATAAGGAAAGGTCTTTGGAGAGCAAGTGTAGCCATGTCCAAAGACAAGAGACTAGTGGAAGAAGTGTCAAAAAATTTAAATTGACTAATGAGACTGTATTTTATTCTGAGGATTTTCCTGGAGGTTGGCTTTTTATTAAAAGGTTTCTGGAGGGCTTTCTCTGTGGCACTCACTATTGTAGGTGACTTAATGAAGCTGACATCATCGAGAGAACATCCCACAAGACCATAAGCGGGGTTCACACTGTATTCATGTCAGAGTTGGGGGCGGCTGGACTAATGATGTGGCTGTGGGCTGGAGAAAACAGGATGGATTTGAGGAGTTCAGAAGGTGAAATAGACCAGGCTTGTTACCTGATTCACCCGATATTGATCTTCTTTATTCACAGTGTACAGGGAACACAAGGATTGTCAGTTTCTTTAAGATGTCACCCAGGGGTGGAGAACCTTTTTTCTGCCAGTGGCTGCTTAGACATTTATAACATAATTTGTAGGCCATGCAAAATTATCAAATTAAAAATTAGCCTGCTATAGATTTATTGGATTTTGAGTTCTGCCTGTGACCGCCTTGGCAGGGCCGGAGGAGATGATGACGTGGGCCGCACATGGCCTGTGGGCAGGAGATTCCCCACCACTGTCTTAGGGGAAGAGCAAGACAGTAACCAAGGGGCACTTGCTGCGGAGTGAGTCAGGGACTAGCATCTTGTTGGAAAGGCTTAGAAGTTACTCATTCTTGTGGAGAACCTCTGTTATACCAGATAGTATTGCATTTACCTATATGAGGATACTCCTAAGAGTTTATGTGAAAAGGAATTAAGAAATGAGTTTGTTTTAGTGGAATTTAAAAAAAAGATTTATTTATGTATTTGAAAGTCACAGTTACAGTGAGAGAGAGAGAGAGATTGAAAAAGAGAGAGAGAGAGAGAGAGAGAGAGATCTTCCATTCATTGGTTTATTCCCCAAATGGCTGCAACCACTGGGCTAAGCAAGGCTGAAGCCAGGAGCAAGCAGCCAGGAGCTTCTTCTGGATCTCCCACATGGGTGGCAGGGGCCCAGAGACTTGAGCCATCTTCTGCTGCTTCCCCAGACACATTAGCAGGGAGCTGGATGGAAAGTGGAGCAGCCAGGACTCAAACAGCACCCATTTGAGATGCCGGCTCTGTAGGTGGCAGCTTAACCTGTTGTGCCACACATCTGGCACCTGGAAAAAATTTTTGAAATCCATATGCACAAGGTGTCTGCAGAAAGTTCATGAAAAATGCCTACTATGAAAAAACTGTATGGATTTCAAAATATTTTGTGAATCTTATCCACATAACATTATCTTTTCCTTCCATTTTGCCATGAACTTTTAAGGCATCCTCATATCCCCTGGTCTGATATTGCAGCTACTCATAGGGGTAAGCATCACCATTTCCACTTCACAGGTAAAGAAACAGATTGGGAGGGTGAAGTAGTTGTCCCAGTTGCACAGTGGATGTCAGACGCCACCTCAGCATTAGTCTGCCAGTTCCAGAGCACAGAGCTCTAATGCACTGAGCCTTGCTCAGCTCTGTAACAGAATAAACAGCTGCAGCTCTGGAGTATGTAACTGATTCATTTATTCGTTTCTCCGCTCAGTCGCTCAGTCACACCCAACAGCCTTACCTGGACACTTACTGTTGGGCACCTACAATGAGGCGCGGTGAATGTCCTCGTTAGGAGCGTGAATGCTGGTCCTCAAATCTCTGGGATCCAGCTCTGCCTCTGTGTGGGCCTTTGTGGCCCACCAGTTAGTGAGTTTAACAGTGTTGGAGTTGCCTGGGTCTGAGTCTCAGCTCTTCTGCTCCCCTTTCCAGCTTCCTGCTAGAGTGCACCTGGGAGGCAGCAGGTGATGGCTTAGGTGGTTGAGTTCCTTCTACCCACGAGGGAGACCTGGATGGAGTTCCTGATGGATGGAGTTCCTGATTTCTGGCTTCCATCTAGCTCAGCCCCTGCTGTTCTGAGGATCTGGAAAATGAACCAGAAGATGGGAGATCTCTGTCTCTGTCTCTCTGCCCAAATAAAATAAGTAAATAAATAAATGAAAAATAATAAAAACAAACTGTGTCTTCCAAATTGTGTGTGAGACTGTTGGCAAATAACTTCTCAGTATCTCATTTTCTTATCTGTAGGACAACATGGTAATATTATACTATCTCATTTGGATGTTGTGAGGATTAGATGGATTGATTTATACAAAGCTCTTAGAACAATGCCTGGCACCTCCCAGGCATGTAACAAGGGTTCTCTGTTAGTATTTGGCAAGGAGGAAGATAAGGTCCTTGCCCTCTGGGCCTTACAAGAATAACCTGTTGAGTGTGATAAGGGCCAAGAGAAATGAAGAACCTTGGAATGCAGGGTGTGTTGGCAGGGGTAGCTGTCTTTGGGATGTCCAGCAGGGAAACTATCTCTGATAAAATTGCTATAATTATTCTGTGTCGCAGTCAGTTCCTTCAGTGGTGTTTGTGTGGGAAATACGTTCTAATTCTGTCCAAGCTTTTGCCAAAGCCCAGTGCTATTTTAGACCTGCATGTGTGAACAATGGACTTGAACTGATGCTCCAACTAAACCCTGACCTGTCTCTTGCAGGAAGGGGAGCTGCCCGAGGACAACTGTTTTCACTGCCGAGGGTCGGGCAGTGCCACCTGCTCTCTGTGCCACGGCAGCAAGTTCTCGATGCTGGCCAACAGATTCAAGGAGTCCTATCGGGCCCTCAGGTGCCCTGCCTGCAACGAGAATGGCCTACAGCCTTGCCAGATTTGCAATCAATAGCCTGTGGCTTTTGCATGTCTGCTTTTCCCATACCCTCCCTAAAGCTATTCTAATAAACTGCTCCCTCCTCCTTCTCCTGCCTGTTTCAGCAAGGAAGCCCCAGTGACTGCAGTCACCTCCACCACTGGCAAAACTCAATTATTCCGTGACATTTAGTGAAGCTGGTAACATCTCTATGTGGGTCTAGGTAACAGGGGCATTTTCAAATCAGAGTCTGCTTTGAAACCAGTTTTAAAATTATCCTTCCAGAAACATGTGCATGCATCTCACTTGACTTAGCTCCATTTTCTCCTTGCACCAGTGAACAAATAAATGTATACTTCAGGCTGCAGGTTGAAGTCATTTTCTGGTTAGGAGTTATTTTGCAAAATTATGCTGTGAGAAAGGAATAAAAAATGCAGGGTTTTGATGAGCTGGATTCCCATTGCTTATTATGCATCTTGAATTGTTATTGATCAAATTGAATTTCTAATTGAGCAGAAGAGGAAAGGCATAGGCATGCTACCGTGAGCAAAGCAGGATGTTCATTCTGGAGATAGGGAAGCCAAGGACGCCTTTCCTTTCAAAGTCTCCATTCTCCTGTGTGATGTGCTTGGGTAATATTCACACAGGCAGTGAGCACTACTACTTCTTAGGTCAAGATGAGATAAGACACTTTTGTGCGCCTCTAACTACTAAAGTTATAAGCCGACTCAAAGCTACTTATGATAAATTTGGTGCTCAAGTATGCATGCATGATAAGGAGTTCTTTTAGCCTCTGAATTATTACCAAGTAAAGAAATCTATTTTATGTCTAAGGGTTAGCCATGATCTTTTCAAAAGGGACTGTGGATATTTTATAGGTATCTACTGGAAACCTCTAAGAGAATAGTGAACCATGGTGGATTTTTAGCGATTATGTTTTACTACCCATGAATACACATGGAGATGATTGTTTCATTTGAAAGTTGATTATAAAATTTAAAAAGGGGACAGGTGTTGTACAGTAGGTTAGCCACTGCTTGAGATGCCCACATCCCCTGTCAAAGTGCTTGGCATCCAGTCCCACTTCTGTTTCTGATCCAGCTTCCTTTAATGTGCCTGGGGAAAAAGCAGATGATGGCCCAAGTACCTGGATTCTTGTCATCCACGTGGGAGACCTCAATGGATTCCTGGAATCTGGCATGGGCACAGCTGAATCCAGGCTATTGTGGGCATTTGGGGAGCAAACCAGCAAATGGAATGTCTGTCTGTCTGTCTGTCTCTCTTTCTCTCTTTCTTTCTGCCTTTTGAATCAATCAATCAATCATTTAAAAAATTTAAAAAGTACCTTTATTCATGAGTTTTTGTAGCTGTAACTTCCAATTCCCATACCCTTGGAAAGTAACCCTGTTAAAATCTGCTATCTACCGAGACTCATTGCTTTTCTATAATAATGATTTGGATTCCATAACAATAATTTTTCAAGGTTTGTTTGTTATTCTCTACTATCCAGCTGTTAAAATATTTCAACAATGGAATTGTTTTCAAGCAATATTAACAGTTCTAATAAAAATGATCAAAATACTTTTTGAAATTGCCTGGCCCTCTCATCAAGGACTTACTATCTCCACCAGCTTCCTTGGCTCTGCACCTAATTACCTCCTCCCTCTGTCTCGGTTATTGACTGCTCTGCCTTTCCAGAATCCCAGAGGAAGGATTGACGTCAAGAGGACGTTTAAGCGCATTCTGCTCTTTGATAGGAGCGTTTAACCACAAATACTGTGTGAGCGCCCCCTGCAGGGCAATACTGGCAGATGAGTGAGTAAGTGGACAAGTAGGGAGAATGAAGTCACAGGCGAAGGCGTGTGTGAGTGTGTGTGTGTGTGTGTGTGTGTCAGGTGAGGGGGATGCCTTTCCTTGGAAGCCATGATTAAGAATTTGGGCTTTGCTGTCAGTTAGGACCTGCTGTGGATGGGGCCTCTTTTCTGTCAACTGCACACACTCTCCTCCTAGGCGCCCCCCTTACTGCTGGGCAGAGATCCGCAAACTACACTTCCCAGACTCCCTTTCCTGCTGGCTCTCTAGTAGGTTCTGACAAGGGGAGGTACTGCAGGAGTTGGCAGGATGGGAGGAAGGCTCCTCCTTCCTATTCTGGAAGCAGGCTCCTGGCAGCGTCTTCCCCAGGACAGCTGCAGTAGCAGCAGCAGCAGCAGCAGATGGCAATGCTGGCTCCTGCAGCTGGTGCCAACAGGAACCACTTCAGTAGCTCTGATTGCAGGTTCAGAGCAGCACCACTTTTCCTTTGTTCCTCCAGCCTAGTGATGCTATTGGCTTCCTGCAGTTACTAATCTTTGTAATCACTTCCCTGTAACATATTTTCTCTGCTCGAAGTATCTAGAGTGGCTCCCATTTTGCTGCTTGGACGCTGACTGATATAAACGCTTAGAGCAGAAGAAGGTCATGATCTGATTCATGTGTTAACAGGCCACTTTGGCTCCTGTGCTGAGAGAAGTCAGTGGGGCAAGGATGCAAGTGGGAGTCCAGTGTGGAGACCAGGGAGCCGTCCTGGTGACAGCTAAATGGTGGCTTGGGCCATTATGGTAAAAAGCCTTTAGGCATATATTGAAGGTAAAACCATAGGGTTTGCCTATTGTCCTTTGTACTTAGAAATATTGCTGATATAAAAAAAAAAGCTGAGGTGTCCTAAATCTAATTACAAAGGCCAAAGGGTGGAGGGGGAAGAGATAAAAAGAAGTTAATCCATTAATAGCTACAGGTGAAACCATCAAGAAGTTTATTTCAGATTTCTGATTGTATGTGGAAACTTTGACTTAAATCCTGTCCTGGTGACTCCAGGGCCTCTGTGACCTGTTTGCATATAAATTGCCCAGATCATTAAACCCAACCAATCCAAAGCAAGAAGTGCTTCTCCCTATGGACTGTCCTCCTGCTCCCAAACTTAGCCCTCTGCGCCTTATCCACGCCTGTTATCTATAGCCAGTGAGGGCTCATTGTAAATAACTTGAGCTTTCATTTTCCAAAATTCATAGATGTGCTCTTAGCTCTGGGTCCAGTGGACATGTTTTCAATTGCTCTCTAGCCTTGCTGCAGAAACTTGCCGCTGGGCCTCCTCTCTTTCCGATCATCATTTGCGATAGCTCAATATACTTGTTGACTCAGAGATACTTTCATTTCAGGAGTTGTGATTTAACATTGCTATGACCTGCTGCATGCAAAGCATATGTGAGGTCTTTGCCTAGTCGTGGAGATAAGTTTGCACTAAAATATCTTCCTGATTTGTGAACTGCAAATATTTAAATATTTTCAAGTGGATGGGGGAAGGCTTAGGAGTAAGTTTAGGGCAAGCTTAGCCAGCTCATCGGACTGTAAGAGCCCCTTGAGAGCCAGAAACAAATGTGAAAGTTAAAAAATACCATCGTAGTGATACTCTAATTAAAATAATACTAAATGATTTGGAAGTTCAAACCATTTTAAGTGAATGCATGTCTTTAAAATATAATGTTTATCCATCAATTCTTAATTGAAAAAAATTTTATTTGGTTTCTATTATGTGCTAGGCATTTGTGCAAGGTCTTCAGAATACAAAGATGGCAAAAGGCTTAGTATTTATCATTAATGGGGTTACAGTCTTGAACCTCTCCTCAGCATAATAAATGAATTTGACCTTGCAGTTTGGGGAGAACACTCTGGCTACCTATTGCTGCTTTTCCCATTGACTTTCATTTCCTCTGCTTGGCCGGGTTAGCTGGGCCCATTTGGGGTCTGTGTTACAGAACATATTTGTTGTTTTCACATAACAAGCACAGAACAGTTGTACTGTGTGCAAGACACTCTTCTAAGCACTTTGTGTTTATAAACTCCTTGAATTGTCCTACCAAAGTTCAGTTAATGGAGATTATTGGTCATTTCTTAGTCAAAGATATGCTGTGTCTTTCCATGCCACACACACCCGGATTAAACACATAGGCCTTCTCTGGACTGCTCAGAAACATCTTGCCCTAGCAGGCCCTGTGGCCATCAGGAACTGTGCTGACAATGGGAGCTATGCTTAGGGCGCTGATGTTGCATCACAGTAATGAGACAACATAACGAGCAAGCCCTCTTTTGCTGACTGCGCTAGCCACTTACAGCCATCCTGCTGGTTCCTTCTTTCTTTAGCTTCCCATCCCAGTTTGTCCCTATACCTGTACCTCTGTTAGCAGAATGACTCACCTGCACGTGGCTCAGCCTCCAGGTGTATCTCCTCCTCACTCACAAAGCCCTGCAGAGTCAAGGAAGCTTCCTTTCCCAGACCTCACCTTTCTTGGAAGACAATCATTTGAAAAGGCGCTATGCTCTCCCTCCCTGCCTATCGAGGGCGAGGAGGGCAGAGTCCATGGGCCTTAACCCTCTGCACCTAGAGCAATTCTGCCTTTTTATCCCTTTATTTTTATTTTGGCTTTCAAATAAGATGCTTGTTGAAGAGAGAGTTTCACATTTAAACGTTTTTGAAAACTGCATTAAGCATTAACTTTGTGACCTATAATTTGCCTTTACAAATTAAACTAGCCAAAGACATCAAGTAAGCTTAAGTTCACAGGAAAGATCTATCTTCTTATTCTAAATCTTGCACAAATATGAATCCCTCTGGGAACACATTCATTTAGATGGGTGCTGGTGACATTTATATAAAAATTTCTGTGGTTCACTGGAGCTTAATTGGAGTGAATTTTATGCTCAAGGTAAATTTGAAAGAAATGCTCGTGGTTGTTTTTATCACCTGTTCTCATTAGCTGCATCTCCTCATTTTCTAATTAAACGCAGTAATTATAGACAGTTCACATTCACGCAATTATGCGAGAGAGAAATGGAGTTATGTCATTGTCAAAACTGTGGCATATAATCACTGCCTGTGTTAAAGACATGTAAAATTCAGAGAAGGAAAGACCTGGAAGCAGAACATGGGGAACTTCCTCCATGCTTGAGAGACAGGAAGCAGGCAGGAGAGAGCAGAAGTTCACTCAGACCTTGATAACCGTGGAGCTGACATTCATCTCCTTTAGTGCTGTGCATTCCTTCTGTGTGGGACCTTTAGCCTCACTTCTCTACAGCTCCCAAGCTCTTCCTCCCTTATTAATGATTATTTCTCAGAAGAATGGGGCTCTTAATCCACACTAATGTGTAAGTGGGTGATAGTTGATCATGCCTGCTTTTCTAGGTTCAAAATGTGAATGTTTTTGAAGGCTGTCCATGTATGTCAAGACATAAGAAACCATGAAGATGAAAGAGACATCATATTTTCTCCCAAAGACATCATAATCTCATAGGGAACCAGAGATTCAAATGATTAATTGCAAAAGAAAATGATAAGTATCAATGGAGAGAAAGAATGTAGAAGGTGGTTGACTTTCCTTTGTTGTTGGTCTGCTTCATTCAGCTATGGGCTCCTCCTTGTGAACAGGAGCTCTGCCTCACCCATCGCTGTATTCCCAGCGCCCACCACAGTGCCTGGCACATAGATGTTCAGTACATGTTGGTGACTTGTAGTTTTCAAAAAAATGGCCTCTGGTTGCACACACAGGGCATTGTTGTTTTATGGTCGGTCCCTTGGAAGAGTTCACAGGTGGACAGCATCAGCATCTAAAATGATTCCAACAATCCCCACCTTTTGGTATTCCTGCCCTTGTATAACATCTTGCCCTTGAGGGTGGACTGGACCCAGAGATTGATTTCCAATGACAGGATTTGGCAAAATTACGGGATTCTGGGTTCCAGATTTGGTTACAAAGGCTTTCTTGCTCACCTGATAAAGCCAGCTGCATGCAGTGAGCTTCCTTACAGAGAGGTCCACATGATAAGGAGCAGAGGGTGGCCTCTGGTTAACAGCCAGCAAGGAACCGAGGCCATTAGCCAGAAATCTGCTGAGAGCTGAATCCTGCCGATGACCACATGAATGAACTTGTGAAGTGCTCTTTCCCCAGTTGAGCTGTGAGATGCCCCTTTGTTGATACTTTCACTGTAGCCTGTGTGAGACCTGGAGCCAAAACCACTCAGCAAAGCCATTATCAGATCCTTAGCCTGTGGGATAATAAGTATTGTTTTGAGTCAGTAAATTTTCAGATGATTTGTTACAGAGATATAAATAACTCATACAAAGTAAGGCCATCTCCTGTCTAGGTCCTTTTTGGCTGAGATTTTTGTGTCCGAAGGATTTTTTTTTTCCAGGAAAAGAATACTCGCAACCATTTGTTCTTTTTTTAATACTCAATTTATTGAGTTCATGAATCTAACACCAAAAACTGAAAAGCAATTTTTCTTGGGTCTCTATAAATTTAGTAAGCACATAATTTAAAAATAATTTAAACTAATGGCAATTATACATTTAGACGAGTTACTCTTTAAAAACATTTCCAAACCTTTATTCACAGACATGCAAAGATTTCAGAATGTACTGCTATGGTTTCACTTAAATAAACTCTAAAGCATCAGTATCATGGGTTTGATGCTTTTCTTACTTCTGTGCTTGTTTTTCTAGGCTTGTTCTGATGTGCCCGCTGGGTTTCAGTGGCACTATTATTTTTCCTTTCTGGAGTCACAAAATTGTTAGCAGACCCAAAGAAAAGATTATCTTATCAGAACAGCCTAGATTTCAGGACCTGGTTTATTGACTGATTAATTCTTAGACTTGTTTGCTTCTCCCAAGGTGATTCTAACCCAAACCACCTTTTTATAGTAAGCTTTCTTGTAGTTAAATCCTATCTGTCATGTCAGTGAGTCTCTTTAGGCCTTATCTTATGCCTAGGGTTTAATTTTGCAAGTATCTACCCTTGAAAAATTATTTTAATTATCCCTTGGCCATAGTTATATAACCGATTATCCTGTCACAATCAAATATTGATTTGGTTTATTAGCATTAAAAACTGACATCTCCCTTATTAGCACTGAGATTTAATCTCCTAGGAGTTGAAGGATTGAATCTGTATAGTTAGTGTTTCTTTGTAGGTCATCTATTAATTCATTACTTGGGTAAACACTTTAAAACCTTATTTCTGGTTGATTGCTGTGGGTGCCACTCAAATCTAAGAGCTGTTCCTGTTCTTGGTAACTACTTTTTCTGAGACCATTGGCTTACAGATTCCAATGTTTATTTTCCTTAAACAAAGAAAGGCATATGACTGTGCCTTATAAACACACAAAGTTATGAGATGGAATATCAAACCTCCCTAATGATTAAAATCAGTACAAAGTAAACATGTCTATAGTCTCTTTTTCTATTACAATGACCTTTGAAGAAGACTTCATGCTAACTTTTTTCCCATAAAATTATCATCTTTTAAAATTTATTTTATTTTTATTTATTTGAAAGGCAGAGTTACAGAGAAAGACAAACACACACACACACACACACACACACACAGAGAGAGAGAGAGAGAGAGAGATCTTCCATCTGCTGATTCACTCCCCAAATGGTTGCAATGGCTGGAGCTGAGCCAGGCCAAAGCCAAGCGCCAAGAGCTTCTTCCAGATCTCCCACTTGGGTACAGGGACCCAGGCACTTGGGATGTCTTCCACTGCTTTACCAGGCACATTAGCAGGAAGCTGGATCAAAAGTGGAGCAACTAGGACTCAAATCAGCACCTGTATGGGACGCTGGCTTTGCAGACAGCAGCTTAACCCATTATGCCACAGCACTGGCCCCTGTATTAACTTTTATATTTTGAGTGATTTTGAATTCATGGACTTTCACAAGACTCCTCTTTCCTTATAAGCCATCGTGGTGATGGAGATGGAGGTAATGATGTTGATAATGATAGTGATTTTGATGCTGAATCTGTAACTTCAGGGTGAGGGTTTGGCACAGTGATTAAGTCACTGCTTGAGATGCCCACATCAGTTCATAGTGCCTGCTGAAGTCCTGGCTCTCCTCATTCTAATCCAGCTTCCTGCTAATATTCCCTCTGGAAGGTAGTAGATGACAGTTCAAATATTTGAGTCCATGCCACTCACATGGGGAGGCCTGTATGGAGTTCTAGGCTCCTGACTTTGGCCTGGCCCCATCCCAGGCTATTCATGGGCATTTGGTGAGTGAACTGGCAGATGAAAGATCTCTGTCTCTCTCTAACCTTTCAAATAAAATGAAAGTAAAGAAATGAATTGTGATTTTAATTAGGAGATAATAATCAATTTTTTTTGACAGGCAGAGTTAGATAAAGAGAGAGAGAAGGATCTTCCTTCCGTTGGTTCACCCCCACAAATGGCCACTACGGCCAGCGCTCTGTGCCGATCCGAAGCCAGGAGCCAGGTGCTTCCTCCTGGTCTCTCATGCATGTGCAGGGCCCAAGGACCTGGGCCATCCTCCACTGCCTTCCCAGACCACAGCAGACAGCTGGACTGGAAAAGGAGCGACTGGGACAGAATCCAGTGCCCCAACCAGGACTAGAACCCAGGGTGCTGGCGCCGCAGGCAGAGGATTAGCCTAGTGAGCCGCGGGGCTGGCCATCAGTTTTTTTCATCAGGAGATAATCATTTATTTTTTTGTGTGATAAAACTATAAAAATGCACATTTGGGTGACAAAACTATAAAAAATATGAAGAATTCATTACTCCGAGTGAAGCTATGCAGAAAAAGATGGGATGTGATTGTTCATGGAAGGAGCATACGGGGGGATGACAAAATTCTACTTTTTGACCTGAGTATGCATTTGGTTTGTTTTATTTATGCTTTATTTTTTACAATACTATTTCTATTAAAAAAATTGCCACCATATAGCCAGTGTGTGTGTGTGTGTGTGGGGTGGTGGTTATGTTGTTTCCCTTAGCCTTACATACTACTCCTGACATCCTTGAAAACCTTGTCATTTGACAACAATAAGATGTTGGAGAAGAGTTTTCAATTTTTCTGTCCTGAGTAATGAAATTAGTTCTCCAAGAGGTTCCGTTTCCTTTTATTAGGCATTAATTTAACAGACCAGGCATTAGGCTCTGTGGTGGTGCACGTGAGATGTGCTGTGAGATAGGGTACTATGGATGCTCTGCTGGGACCACTCAGAGCTGGAAAACACTTTTACAGATGATTATTTCACACCGTTATTTCCAATTTAAGTCACTATATTGCTATCTCATACTTCTCTTGTGTTATATAAGGCTTCATCAACTACAAACTTTTCCCCTGAATTGACAGTCTCTTGGGTATCATGAAACTCCTGGTTGCAGCCAAGACATACATTATATTCAATTCTCTTTGGTATAGCAATTTCCAAACTTTGGCCATGCATGTTGTATTTATTTTTTGCTGTATTTTCCAAATTCATAATTTTATGCTGCCTATATTATTTTCTTAATATATTTACTTAACATTAAATTGGTCTTCTAAAAGCAGTAAGTTTCCTATTAAGCAATAGTATCTGAAATCATAGTTTAGTTAATTGACAATATAGTATGTATTAAGGTGAATATATAAATACTGGAATTTGAAAATACTCAATAAATATCAGTGTCCTTCACACATGTTTAGTGACACCTGGAAGACAAGAATTGGGAAGGTGGAGCTCAAGATGTCATCTTCATTACTAACAACAGTTGCATCGGAGGATGTAGCTTAGGTGTTGAGCAATGATGGACTCCCCAAGAATGGAAGCCAGGGTTCAACAAGCATTTCCACGGCCAAGCCTTTCACGTGTATGGTCCCATTTACCTCCTGGCCAAGAGCACTGCAGATGTCGCCTCCTCTGAAAGAGACATTTTCAAAAATGGAGGGAAGGACGGTGCTACTTAGATTTCCCTCCAAACTCATCAGTTGGGCCAAAGTGAGTAAAGGACAAGATTTGGACTAGAAACTAAGTGTCTGGCTTTCCCCTAATTAAAACATCAAATCAGGGGGGGAAACTACTAAAAATATGACAGTACTTCAGAAATTCATGGAAAAACAGAATCTAAAGATAAGGTTATTGTGGTCTAAACTTTTTAAAAAAATCTGTGCATAGTATTTTCATGATACACATTTTTTTTAAAGATGTATTTTATTTATTTGAAAGGTGGAATTAGAGAAAGAGGGGGAGAAATAGAGAGAGACAAATCTTCCATCTGCTGGTTTACTCTCAAAGTGGCCTCATCGGCCAGGGCTGGGCCAAGCCTAAGCCAGGAGCCAGGAGTTTCTGGGTCTCCCACATCGGAGCAGGGGCCCAAGGATATGGGCTATCCTGTGCTGCTTTCCCAGGTGCATTAGCAGGGAGCTCATCAGAAGCGGAGCAGCTGGGACCCAAACCGGCATCCACCGGGAATGCCGACGTCACAGGGAGCAGCTTTACCCACTACACCATAGTGCCAACCCTGTGATGAGCATTTTCCATGAACTTTTTGAAAACCCCTCACTTGTGTTTGTCTCTGAAGTGAGTTGTAGTATCTCAACTACATGTTTTGGGAAAGTCTACTAGAGTGAAGAAGAGTTATAATTAAGAGCTGGTGAGTTTCATCTCATCAAATGTTGATGAGGCACCTTTTCTGCATTGCAATCCAACTTACGCTGAGTCATCGTGACAATATAGCACATATACCATCTTGGCCATTTTTCTGTTAAAGAAACTGTCATCACGAAATCATAATTAAAACTTGGTTCTGGTTATGTCACTGAATGTATTTACTCTCATCATTCACAAAAAAGACTAGACTATGCCAAGTCTTACAGGTTTTTATTCTATATTTCCTTAATTGGGTCAGAGACACTTATCCTATGAAACTCTTTTCATGTT
This sequence comes from Oryctolagus cuniculus, assembly GCF_964237555.1. Taxonomy (NCBI): domain Eukaryota; kingdom Metazoa; phylum Chordata; class Mammalia; order Lagomorpha; family Leporidae; genus Oryctolagus; species Oryctolagus cuniculus. Next base: position 33,335,214 of record NC_091437.1, on the reverse strand, counting down.
CCTTCCAACAATCATTCACAGACTGTTAGTTTGCAGAGGGAAAAGTAAAGACATTCTAATCCATTCTTCCTTTTGTGGGGACAAAGATGTAGAGGTCTGAGAAGGCAAGATTACACCCTGCTTCTTAATCGACTTAACCCCACAATTGGCTTCTCCTGATTCTCAGCTTATTCCTTTTCTATGGTGTTCCTTGGTCTTGTAAACATAGAGTCAAAATGAGAAAGCAGTGCCCACTTTCTACTTCCAAAATATGTTTTAAGTGCCTGCATCCTTCTCCATTTTCCCTACCATCACCATAGTCCATCAATAACACCTCCTGCCTGAACTATCACAAGGGCTTCAAAATAGGTCTTCCCGATTCTAACATCCAGTTGAGTTGCCCCCTCCAATTCAGTTAAATCCCTTCACACAGGCTATTCACTGGAATGCTTTATCTTTTATTTTAACCATTTTCTTTCTTTCTTTCTTTCTTTTTTTTTTTTTTTTGACAGGCAGAGTGGATAGTGAGAGAGAGAGAGAGAGAAAGGTTAACCATTTTCTTATATTCATTATATTGGTTAGGAAACTTTCTGTTGTAAAAGATAGAAAAAAAAATTCAAACTAGTGAATGTAAGTCAGGATGAGTTAGGCGATACTGTAGTAAAGAACTCCAAAATGTCAGTGCTTTCATTTCTTCATCTTGATTGGAGTTGTGCTCCCTGTTATGCTCAGTTAGAACTTCAGGTTAACAGAGTTGCCACCATTCAGACTACACTTGCTTGCCATGGCCGGCATAGAAAGCATGGTGGAGTGAGCACTGGCTCTTTAAAGTTTCTGTCCAGAAATGACAGGCATTTAGCAGATTACAAATCCTATGTCTAACTTTAAGGAGTGAGGAAGTACAGTTCTATCATGTGTCCAGAGGAGAAGACTTTGTAGAAAAAGAAACAATTATGTTAGCCATTATCATTTTTGCTTTAGCCAAAAAGAAATAAGATATGACTCATAGAGCTGACCAGCTCACAGGTGGATATGGTCATGCTCAACTTGAATCTGGGCTCAAATGATGTCAAGATAATTCATTTCTTTCTTTTTTAAAGGTTTATTTATTTATTTGAAAATCAGAGTTACAGAGAGAGAAGGAGAGAGAGAGAGAGTGAGAGAGAGAGGAGAGAGAGAGAGAGAAAGAGAGATCTTCTGTTTGCTGGTTCACTTCCCAGAAGGCTAGGCCAGGTTGAAGCCAGTAGACAGGAGCTTCTTGTGGGTGGCAGGGTCTAAAACACTTGGACCATCTTCTTCCACTTTTCCCATGTCAGAAGGTAGCTGGCTCAGAAGTGGAACAGCTGGACTGGAACTGGAGTCCATATGGGATGCTAGCCTTGCAGGTGGCAGCTTTACCCAGCACACCACAGTGCCAGCCTCAAGAGAATTAATTTCTTGACTTAGCTGCCTCTGTTATGTCATCCTTCTCTTAGCTTCAAGGTTGTATCTTCACAATACTCATTGTGGTGGATAAGACACTCTGGTTCACTAGTAGCTTAAGCCAAGCTGCTATGTGGAGTCTTTTTACTATGATTGGCCTAACAGAGGTCATATGCTCATCCTTGAACCAGCTGAATGCATCACTGTGACTGGGAAGATAGACTATGTTGATAGACACAGCCTAGACCTTAGTTCCACCCAGCAGCCAGGAGTGGTAGAAATGTCTGGAAAGCCTACGGATTGAGAATGCAGGAAGACTGTGAATGGATGCTAGATGAGAAAAAAAAAAAAAAAAAAAAAAAAAACACAAGACATCATCAGCTGTTTCTTTAAAGCCTATGTTTCCTGTCTCTTTCTTAGAAAAGCTTCCTTGGAAAACATCAAAATTATTTTAGATACCCCTCTTCTTATCTCTCAGCACACTTTACCTTTCTGTCAAGGGAAAACATAATTGTTCATTTACTTGTTTGACAATTTGTTCGGTATGTTTCCCTCACTAGAAGGTAAACTGCTTGAGGGCATCAGTAGTATTTGCATTATTCATTGATATTTCTTCAGCATCTAGAAAATTGTCTGCCCAAAAATATTTACTGAATGAAACGACAGCAAATACTACACAGATTGATTTCATGTGTCAACTTGATTGGACTAAGTTACCAGATAACTGGTGAAATGTTATTTCCGGAGGGTTTTCTAGAAGAGATTAGAATCTGAATCAGTGGCCCTTGTAAAGGGGTTCTTTCCTCACTGATACATCAGCCAAACCCTTGAGGGCTCAGCTACAACAAAAAGGCTGAGAAAGAGCGAATTCATCTCTCTTCTGGCGTGGGGACGTCTGTATTCTGCTGCCCCTGGACATCAGAACGTTGGATTCTTGGGCCTTCAGCCTCCAGGACTTAGACCAGTGGCTGCCTGAGTTCCTAGGTCTTTAGCCTTGCTAAACTCTCCTGGCTTCTGACCTTTGAGCTTGAACTGAATTACATGACTAGCTTCCCTGGTTCTTTACACTGTGGGGCTTCTAAACCTCTGTTACCATACAAGCCGATTCCCATAATAAAATCCTCCTTATATATCTATATACTCATACATTCCATTGGTTCTCTTTCTCTGAAGAATCCTAATACTGATTTGAATATTGGGGGTTTTTACTCAAAGACATGTGGTATGATATGTTTAAGTTAATAAGTAGACGCATTTTAGTAAGACAGTGCAGGTAACAGATTGGACAGATAAAAGCATGTTATCAGATGCTCCGATAGTAACCTTTAGACTGCAGTAAAATGAAGAAACAGACTTTCAGGAATCCAAATCAACAAAGAAAAATAAAAACAAAGCAAATTTCTATTTCTGCCTCTCATTCTGTTTAGAAGGTGAAACACAGTCCTGTTATGAGCTGGCTCAGATAAACCCTGTTGGTTAATGTACAATACTTTAAAATTTTGAATTTAATTGTCAGTAGTTATTTGACTACCTAGAATTTTCATTTTTAGATTTACTTATTTATTTGGAAGGCAGAGTTAGAGAGAGAGAGGGAGGGAGGGAGAGAGAGAGAGAGAGAGAGAGAGAGAGAATCTTCCATCTCCTGGTTGACTCCCCAAATGGCTGGTACTAGGACTGGGATGGGGCAAAGCCAGGAGCCAGGAGCTTCTTCTAGGTCTTCCACATGGGTGCAGGGGCCCAGGCACTTGGGCCATCCTCTGCTGCTGTCTCAGGCATATTAGAAGAGAGTTGGATTGGAAATGAAATAGCTGGGACAAGAACCAGTGCCCATATGGAATGCAGTATCACAGGTAACAGTTTAACCTGCTATGCCACAACTCTGGGCCAGAAAATTTTCATCTTAAGTAAGCAAAATTTTGGGGGGCTTATGTTATTTATTTTCATCTACTGCTGATTCACTCCCCAAATGCTGAAACAGCCAGGGCTGAGTCTGCATAAAGCCAGGAGCCTGGACTCCATCTGAGACTGCCACATGGATAGCAGGGACTCATACACTTGAGCCATCATTTGCTGTTTCCCAGGATGCATTGGGTTGGAAACAGAGCAGCTTGGACTCACACTGACACTTCTATGTAGGATGCTAGGGTCATAAGGGGCAGCTTAACCTGCTATGCAATGACACACACCCAAGAAAACATACCTAAACAAGTTGTGCCTTGGCTTCTTTAGTTGTAAGCTGTGGATAATAATACCTGGTTATTGCAGTAAGGATTAAATAAGCTAATACATGAAATTACTCAAAGCGATTACATGAAGAACAATATATGACACATATTAAGTGCTCAAAAAATGCTAACCAGTGTCTTATTTCCTTTATTATTTTATTTGAACTGTAATTTCAACTGTCAGAGCACTTATTTATTTGTTATTTTATCTGAATCTCATGAAGGATCCAGCATTTAAATCTCTTTAGGGTTCTAGAGACAAGAAGAAATATCAGATTCAGTCAGTCTTGTCTTAGAGAAAGTTGCAGTCTAGTTCCAACAGAGACGTTGGTCTTAGCTCTAGGGAAGCCAATTCTAGACGGTTAGCTTTTTTATCAGTTAAAATTCTTTAGTTTATAAGCAATGGAATTCAATTTAAGTTAACTTAAACCACAGAATGGGTTTGTTGATATTGGACAATGAGAATAGTGTTATATTTGGGGATGGTTTGTCCATGAGCTCCCCAGTGTTCACTGAAAGCCCAAATTTCCCCCCAGCTGTTGACTCCTTTCATCATAGGATGATGTCAAACCAAAGCTATGGACCCATGGAATGTCTGCTAGCATCAGCTAGGGACATTTCCTTGTTCATGTGGGGTGGGGAGAGTGGACAATGGGCAGCTAGTTTCCAACTTCTTTTCCTGTCTTGTTTGAACACGTGGAGTGATATGCCTATTCTATTGCTAATCTTTGGCGATGGAGACTGTTCCTAGATGAATTAGGCCCACCTCTGATGCTGGAGGTGGGTCAACTTTCCTTCAGGTCCCTGAGCTAATGTTTATTAGGGGTGGGATAAAAACTTGAAGGAAAATAGGATTTATTTTGAAGACAGAAGAGTAGAATGAATGCTAAATAAACAACTACAATTTGCAGTCTACCCTGGGAAGAGAGAGCCATATCTTACTTTTCTTTATGCTCTAATATATTCTGTGGTAGATGCACAGAAAATACTTAATAAACCCTGGGAGACAGAGTGGATAGTAAATAGACTTACCAAAGAGTTGTTTATTCACCTTACGTAAGCCTGTGAGACCTAGGAACACTTGTCCCAGGAGCTGACACTCTTGCCCAAATGTGTTCTCTCTTGGCAGTACAGCCATGGACTCCACCTAGTACCTGGAGTGTTAGCAGGAGGGTCTGCATAGGGCCTTCCTTATGGAGACCCTATTGACTAATCAGAAGCTGTGGTTGTCACAACTCATTCTGAGTACAAGGGCATCTTTCGGATGCTTGGTATCATGTTTTGTAGCCAGTGAATCAATCTTTTAAGATTTGTGCCCAGGAAAACTGGCATTTAAGCTTCCTCTTTATTCTCGCTCCCAGGTTAGGGAAGCAGCTGTTTATGGACTAATTAGCATCTTAGGGAGACTAAGAATGATTTTCCCATCCTTTAACAGTTGTTTAATTGGTTGTCCCAGAGAGATTCTGAGAGCAACACTGGAGTGGTTATTGCATGCAGAAATGCCAGGGTGGCTTAGTTTCCCGGTCACCATATATAAAAACCCAACGGTAATAACTATTGGAAAGAAAAGTAAGTCTCTCATGCCCAATCACATATGAAAACAATATTAGGGTGCATGTGACATAGAAATGTGTGCCATCTCCCTGGAATTAACACTTCAATTTGCTCTGTCTCCCTATCTGCTTTGTCTCCTCTCTAATGAAGAGCCTTAAGTGTGTACTATGGATAATGAGCACGTATGATCAACACTTACAATCATACACAATAGCTGTTCAACCTATTGGGAAGGTAAAGCAAAATCAGGAACCTCCTTATTTATTCTGAGGCATCACTACCACACCAGTTAGATCTGCCCTTATTGCAGGGCAGGTACTGTGGCATAGGGGGTAAAGCTGCGGCCTGCAGCCCCCGCATCCCATATGGGCGCCAGTTCAAGTCGTGGCTACTCCTCTTCTGGTCCAGCATCTCTGCTATGGCTCGAGAAAGCAGTAGAAGATGGCCCAGGTCTTTGGGCCCCTGCACCAGTGTAGGAGACCTGGAAGAAGCTCCTGGTTTCGGATCAGAGCAGCTCTAGCCGTTGCTGCCAGTTGCGGAGTGAACCAGCGGATGGAAGACCTCTGTCTCTCTTTTTCTCTCTCTGCCTCTGCCTTTGCCTCTCTGTAACTCTGACTTTCAAATAAATAAATAAATCTTTAAAAAAAAGAGAAATGCCCTACTGCTAAGATCAGTTTGCTTGGTGAGTCAATCAAGATGGGAATAATGTAGTTGCTGAGATTAATCTTGAGATGATCATCTTAGGAAGAGATTTCCCTTCCTCTTGCCCCCAAACAGGAATTGTTAATTCTAAGTCCTTATGGGAATCTTCCATTTTTAGGGATAATTTATCCTGTATCCATATTTACCTCTTGAATTTTATTTTCCTATATTTTTTGTAAGTCACTACCATCTCTTTAGATTGGCTTATCCTTTCTTTGAAAACATCAGTGCTTTCAATCTGAACAATTCTTTGTGTTGTGTCTTCACATCATTCCATTTTTCTTGCACTGATTTTGTACCTACTTGTTTACATTTTTGCAGGAAAAAATTGGGATAAATCTGATCCTGCTCCTTTCGGATGAATTTATTAATTGCTCCGGGCTGCAGTTTACTCGTCTGTGAGTTATGGACAGGCACGGTAATGATGTGGCCCAGCATCCACCCACATCCCCCGCTCAGGGCCCACGCTTCACTACTCCCCGTTACTGGGGCTTGTCCTCCACTGCAGAGGACTTTCCATCCAACCCCTTGCCTCAGTGGGGGCCACTCAGCTCCAGAGCTTCCTGTAGGATTGGCTGAGGCTTCAGTTGGAACCAAATTTGGGGGTGGATTATCGCTTTGCTCAGTCTTGCATTTTTCTCCTCTTAGGTAATCTCTCCCCCTCCCCTGGCCCACATCTCTATGTAATGCCTTGTCTGATAGTCTGTTTCAGAGAACACAATCTAAGACAGCTTGTTGCCAAGATTGAGTGCTTATATGTACATAAAGCCCTTTGGACAGCGCCTGGATTTTGGAATGGATTTGTTATTTGATAGCTGTCATTATTCTTGGGTGGTATTTCATTGTCTGTTAACATTCCTATTTCAGTCTATCTCATCAATCAAATAGTCCTTTGAGAAAAAAAAAATGTAACAACCAGCCCAAAGCAAAGTTGTTAAGTTTGTTATTTGTCCCTCAACTTCCTCTTCCTTTGTCCTGGGGCCTGTCATGGTTGACTCCTTCTGTGCCCCCTCCTCTCTTTCCCAACCTTCCAGGACCTTCCTGCCAATGCCTTCTTCCCTACAATACATGGGAAGGGAAAGGAATTGTTAAATTTGATATTGATATTGAATGCAGCTCGATATGCTACCCCTTGGCTTTATAAGTTATACTTCATTTGAAATTCTCTCTGTGTGCCTTTGGTTTTATTATTACTACCTATAGTACAATAACAATTGCCCTTCAATAATTTCTAGCCTTCAGTCTGGCGTGAGATCAGTCTTTTAAAATTGGTCTTCCCAGACAACAAGCATCTTAAATAGATGCTTTTAAAATTCATGCCATTAATTGTTCCTACCATCACAAAGAAAATTTCCCCCTTTGTGCTTAAATTGTGAGGCGAATTGGCCTTAAAGGGTGCAATTTTACCAAACAAACAAGATGACTAAAATTCTTACTGGATTTCTAAACAATCAAGGTGAAGAGGGTAAAAATAGGGTATTGAAAATATAAATGTGACAAGCAGCTCAACTTTCAAAGGTTTCAGCAGCCGGACTGATTTGTAGTTAGAAAAAAATGGGGCTATAGAGAGTTTTGTTTTTTCTTTCTACTTTTTTGGTATATGAACTCACAACTCCATATGTTAGATGGGAGTCTCAGTTCACAGTGATAGAAATTTCAACTCAAATTAAATGAAATACAAAAGGAGATTTACTGGAAAGCTCCTGGTGAAGCTCAGAGAATCCAAGAAGGGGCTGCAGGAATTAGGGCAAGTGCATTTTGGTGCCAGAGCTGGAGATCAGGAGCCACTTGAACCTGTCTTTATGTTGCATCTCTGCTTATTCGAGTCTGATCTTCTGGGTTAAGTTGTGCCCTCCAAATAGATGTTGAACTGCTAACCTCCCTACCTAAGAATGTGATCTCATTTGGAAATAAAGTTTTACCCAATGATCAAGTTAAGATGACGTACTGGTTTGTGCAAGCTTCCAAAGTACCATAGGCTGAGTGAACCAAACAGTAGAAATGTAATTCCGAGGCTGGGGCTGTGGCATAGCAGGTAAAGCTGTCTGCAGTCCTGGCATCCCATGTGGTCACCAGTTTGAGTCCTGGCTACTCTACTTCTAATCCAGCTCCCTACTAATGCACCTGGGAAAGCAGCAAAAGATGGCCCAAGTCCCTGGGCCCCTGCCACCTGTGCCAGCCTGCGGCACAATGAACTGGGTCTTCCTGAAACAGAGAGTGGGAATGCAGGGACAAGGACGCAAAGAATGGAGCCAAGACAAGTCCTGATCAAGGCTCCTTAATTGAACAAATCCAGTAGTATTTAAACATGACCAGTTGTTTACAAGAAGGAGCACAAAAGACTTACATATCAAAAAGGCTCTTAAGGTTACAATAAAACACTTAGGTGATAAATGCAGGTTACAGGTGTGACTGATTATCTGTATCATCTCTTGTGAAAGGTTTAGGTTCTTCCTGCCTCTTCCCGGAATCTCCCTGGCGCATTTGTCTGTGCCTGTAAGTCTCCATTCATATGTTTAAGTGTAAACAAAGGGAGCGACTACCTGTGGCTGCCCACAGCCACCCACAGGGGAAACCCAGAAGAAGTGCTTGGTTCCTGGCTTCAGTCTGGCACAGTTCTAGCCATTGCAGCCAAATGGGAAGTGAAACAACAGATAGAAGATATCTCTCTCTATCTTTCCCTCTCTCTGTAATTCTGCCTTTCAAATAAATAAATGTACTTCCTTATGGTTCTGGAGATGATAAGCCCAGGGCAAGGGTATCAGCAGGGTTGATTTTTCTCCCTTGGTTTGTAGTTGGTTGTCTTTTCCATTTGTCTTCACACTGCCTTTTCTGGGGATATGTCTCTGTCCTAACTTCTTCTTATAATGGTACCAGACATGGATTAGGGCCCACTTAACCCACTTAACCTATTTGACCTTAATTACCAACTCAGAGTTAAATGCAGTCACATTCTGAGGCACTGGGGATTAGGACTTTAACATAAGAATTTTGGGATGACACCGTTTAGCTTATAATGGATGAGGTCATTTGGGTGGCTCTTAATTGAATAAGTTGGTGTCCTTCTAAGAAGTTCAGACAGAAAGACAAGCAGACAAGGAATCTGAAAAAATGCATTCATTAAATAAAAACTTAAAAAAGAGAAAATACAGGGAGAATCCCTTCTGTGAGGTAAGGCATGCCTGAGGCTCCTAGAAGACTGGAGAGAGGCCTGCTACTGAGTCTCTCTCCTAGCACCAGACAGAGCCCACTCAGAAGCTGATGTCTGGCCTCGAGAGCTGTGAGACAGTTAACTTTGCTTGTTTAAGCCACTTAACCTACAGTACTTTGTTACTGCAGTCCCAGGAAATTAATACTTGTTGTGGGGAGCAACCCGGACTAGACTAAGTTACTGGAATTAAGACTTATTCTATGCATCTGCTCTCCCACAATATGGCGCTGGGAGAGGAGGAAACAGCTTCTACCCAGCTGCCTCCAGTTCAACTAATAAACTGTAGGACCTGCTCCTGATTGGAGGAGAGCAGCGTGCTCGGCGTGTGGGCAGCCGAGTTGGGATTGGTGGAAGAAGACTATAAAGGAGGAGAGAGACAACATGCACCAGGAACGCCTGAGGAACATCTGAGCAGCCCCCGAGAGAGCCGGCCGGCGGTGTGCCGCTCCCCCGCGGAAGTGGGGAAAGTGGCTAGGGGGAACCGCCCTTCCACAGAGGTGGAAGGGATGGTAGCCAACCCGGGAAGAACCAGCAGCCAACCCAGGAAGGGCCGAGCAGACAAAAGAACAGCGCAGGGTCCTGTGTCGTTCCTCCACGAAGAGGGGGAGCGACACTTGTGGATGCATTTCCTCCTGCCATCAGGCAGCCTTTCTCCGGGTGGTGGCTAGTGAGGCCCTTGGCTCCTCTTTCTTGTCCCACTGCTCATCTTTCAGCACACCTTGCCTTCTCACGCTTTAAAATCGATCTGGAATCTAAGAACCGCTCAGCTCCTCCACAGGTACCACTGTGATCTCAGCCACCGCAGGCTCTTGTCTGGATTACAGTGGTAGCTTCCTGATCACCTTTGCCTGTGATTCTATTAAAACATCAAGTTCAGGCAACTGGGACTCAGAAAACCATACCCCATTCTTGGTGGTTTGAATTCAAAGATATTAGAAGATCTTAGAAGCTGCATTAGAACCAAAAACTTGCTAACTTTGTCTTTTTCATCCCAACACCAAGCACAGATAGGGTCTGGAATTCACTTATATGATTGAGTCAAAAAGAAGTACAGTTGTCCTAACTACCCCCATACCTCCCCTACCTTCCTCCCGCCCCCGCCAAGGAATCTAATTAAATAACATGGTTCCAGCAGCTATATCCTTGTTGCCTGCCCTGGCCCAAGTCTCTAATCGATATCTGAAATATTAGATTGTTAGAAGAGAATTTAGATATAATCTTGGCTCACTCAGTCATTTTGCTGGTGAAGAAACTGAGTTTCAGGGGTAGGACAGAATTTGTTCAAGGTTATAGTCTCTTTAAAGCTCATTTATGAATTTATTCAACACATATTATGTGCCAGGTATTATCCTAGACACTGGGTAGAGAAGAAGGAGTAACACACAGTTCTCCCAATCTTGAGCACCTTCAGGTCCAGTGGAGAATTTATATGCACAGACAATAATATGATTGCGTAAAAAAAGATCAGCGATAGAGAAATGGTAAGAAGGTGGAAGTGAATCAGTGTGAAGAAGGTCAGACAAGAACAGAGAGGAGAGGGCAAGGAGAGAGGACTGAAGCTCTCCATCCACTTAAGCTCTAGAGCATTCAGAAGGGTCAACCATTCATTCTGTGAACTAAAATGTGCGGGATGTCTACCATGTTCAGATCATTGGGCTTCACTTTGGAGGTACAGAGGATATCTGGTATCTCAAAAAAGCTTTGTGGTGAGATATTTGATATCTTACACAGCACATGAAAGCTTTGCGTTATTAACCTGGAACATGTTTCTAACTTTGGGGTGCCCTGATGTCCTTGGAACAGGCAGGTAGTATTTGTTCTCACCCAAATCACTCAGCCAACCAGCTCCAAGTGCAACCAACAAGTGCCAGGTCCTTGAACTTTTTAGGATACAATTTTCCCCTTTTGTGGTCACTTAATCAGATTGGTGACAACCTGTCCAAGGATACATTCTGAAAAAGCTTGGTGGTCAGAGTGGAATTGCGCACAGCTCTGGGCCTGTCCTGGCAGGGGGCTTGTGTTTCATACTTGATCTCCAACTACTTCAGGGAGACAGAAAAATTTCCTCCCACCCTCCTGAAGGTTGGTTCCAATGAACTGAGAACAGGAAGGTTAAAAGGAAAAAAACGCAGAGCAGGAGGAGGAGATTCAGAGGGGTGTGATTATCCATTAGCCCAAATAGACTCAGAGGTTATATACCCCTCTTCCCCAGGGAAGCGGAGAAGCAGAGTGTAGACAAGTTTTAGGGAAATAGTCAATGATTTTCAGGGGGTGTTCAAGGGGCTTGAAAACACACAGAGGCATGGGACACAATCCTTTGGATCTGCGGGACAGATAGTGATTGTCAGTGATTGTCTTTGGGGTACTGAGTGTGACTGAAATAGAAGACTGTGGTGTATGGTGGAAGTCTGTCCAGGTGTGCTGAGAGACTTCAATCTTTCTTCCTGATATACGTGTTTAGTGAACGAAATTCATGGAAGGGATCACGGGTAATTTTTCTTCTTCGGAGTCTAAACTTGACGCAAAGGAAACTTTGCCGTAAGTCTCTCCCTGCACTTGTTGGGGAGAAGAAAGACAGGGTTAGGGGGACCTTGATTTTGAGCTTGCTTTAAGTTCCTTCTGATTTTCTTTAGATCAAATTGCTCCGTATGCTAAAAAAACACATATTTTTGGAACAGTGTTCCCTGAGCTTCAACAATAGCATAAACCTTTGCAAGAAAATGATCTATTTGTGAGCCTGTACCATCTCCCAAGGAGATGGTTTTTCTGTTTTTCTGTTTTTTTTTTTTTTCCCTGTAAGGAAGAGAGGATGATATAATGGAGTTGCTTAATACACACATTCAACACATGTAAGAGCTTTTCCCTCCCACTCCTCCCTCAATGTTTTAATGTAATACTGCCCATAGATTTAGGAATGTGGGAATTAAAAATTAACTATTGGATTTGGCAACTTTGTCATTGGTGACCTTGACAAGTTTCAGTGGAGTGGTGTGGACCCACATTGACTGGAATGGATCCAGTAGATTATAGATAGATAACTCCTTTGAGGAACAAAATACAGCAGAGAATTAGAATATAATTAGAGGAAGTAGAGGAAGATGTGGATTTAAGAGTGGATTTTTTTAAAAGATCTATTTATTTATTTGAAAGTCAGAGTTACAGAGAGAGAGAGGGAGGAGAGACACACAGAGATCTTCTATCTGCTGGTTCATTCCCCAGATGGCTACAATAGCCAGGGCTGGGCCAGGCCAAAGCTAGGAGCCAGGAGCCAGGAGCCAGGAACTTCATCCAGGTCTCCCATGCGGGTATCAGGGGCCCAAGAACTTGGATCATCTTCTGCTGCTTTCCCAGGCCATTAGTAGTGATCTGGATTGGAAGCAGTTGATTTGAACCAGTACCTTCATGGAATGCTGGTGTTCCAAGGTGGCTTAACCAGCTATGTTGCAGCGCCAGCCCCAAGAGTGGAATTTTTTTTTTAAACATGGAAGAAATCATTTTGTGAGAGCTGGCACTTGGTGTAGTGGGTAAAGCTGCAGCGCCAGCATCCCACTTGGGCACCAGTTTGAGCACTGGCTGCTCCACTTCCCATCCAGCTCTCTGCTATGGCCTGAGAAAAGAGTGGAGGATGGCACAAGTCCTTGGGCCCCTGCACCTGTGTGGGAGCCCCGGAAGAAGCTCCTGGCTCCTGGCTTCAGATTGGCGCAGATCCATCCATTGCCGGCCACCTGGGGAGTGAACTAATGGATGGACGACTTTCTCTCTCTCTCTCTCTCTCTCTCTCTCTGCTTCTGCCTTTAAAATAAGTAAATGAATCTTTAAAAAAAAAAAGAAATCATTTTGTGGTTGTGCTAACTGGGATGGTCCAGCAGCGGCACACAGTGGTGATACAGGAGAGAGGAAAGCTATTGCTAAAGAGATGTCCTTGAACAAGAAAGAAGACAGGAAGTTTCCATAATGTGCTAGAGCTGGTTGTTGAACATAGGGAATATTAAATATTAAATTACATAAATTTACATTTAAATACGTTATTTTAAGAAGGTAGTAAAAATCAAATCCCGTCCTGTTGAAATTATATTACTGCATCTTCCCATGACCTTGTTCCCAAGATTCTTTATGCCGCTCATGTGTGGGTGGCGGAGTGGCACCATGACGGTGCACTGCTGGGCTTCTCTTCCCAGCTCCACCATCAGTGCTGCTATGTTGGTAACTTTCCTTGTGGAAGGAACCTTTGCGGCGTGTATTAGGGTTCTTTTGAGACATCGAATTGATAGGATATGCGTGTATGTATATGAAGAGGGATTTAGTAGGTGGGTTGGTTCATGTGCTTGTGGAAGCTGACAGGTCCCACAACAGGTCGACTGCAACTAGGCACCTTGGGTTGCTGGCAGAATGATTCAGCCCAAGTCCATCGGTCTCCATTCCAGGGAAGCCAAGGATGTGAGCCTTAGTTTGAAGCCAAAAAGCCCGAGTGCCAGCAAGGGAACTGCAGTGTAGTCCTGGAGAGCAGAGTCCAGCGTCTGAATTTGGAGACAAGAGATGAGCATGTGCCAGCTCTCTGTCCTGGAGAGCCCAACACCCATTGATGGTGCCTGCCCACTTTAAGGCACAGTCTTCCCACCTGGTACACACAGGTTCACACGCTAATCTCAGTTGGTAACACCTTCACGGACACACCCAAAATGATGCTTTCCCAGGTTTCCAGGTGTTTCTTAATCCAGTTAGAGTGACATCATAAAATTAACTCTAGTATACGATAATAATCAGCACCCCTTAGAAATCAGGCTTTGTTTTTGTTTTTCATTCAGGGGGAACTGTTTTTGAAACATTTGCCAGCCAGCAAGTGGAGACTGGCCCACAGGTCATCCGCGGGGCAGGAGGGAAGGCAGCGGATTGGGCCAGGCTGTGGACAGGTGTATCCTATTTATTTAGTGGACAAGGAAGCAAGGCAATGAATGCCCTGAGATTATGGCTGGAGAGGAGGCGTTGGAGGACTCTGAGAGAGTAGGTGGATTAGAGAAACACAGTATTTCAGTAGTGTATTTGATGCCATGAAATGGCCTCTTGAGTCCGTGGTTATGAATTGAGAGAGGCTGGTGAGCAGGTGTGTGATTTTCCTCCGGGGCTCTGTCAGTGGCTTGGGTGAGGCAGGAAGAGGAGATTAATGGCAGGCTAGGGTTCTGCTGGACCAGCATGACCACGCAGGGCAGGGCAAGTGAGATTATGAATCCGTCAAGGCCTCAGAGATCTCCGTTTTCCAAACGTGCCCCGCCCGCGGCAACTGGAACCTGCTATCCTGGGGATTTTCTTATCTAGTGGAGTAGGTGGTAAACCATCTGGCTTCCTCATTCTCCTGGTCAGCAAGGCTTGGGCTTTATCCTCCCTAGAATCCGCAGTGCCAGGCACATAGTAGGTGCTCAGAAATGTGTTGAATCACCCACCCAACAAATGGATGAAATCGCTCATTTTAGTAGCGTGTGTGTGTGTGTGTGTGTGTGTGTGCGTGTATGCGCGCGCGCGTGCTTGCTGGAGTTAAAGAGCTCTGACTTCCTGCCTTTTGTTTCTTGCTCTACAGTGTTGAACCTTTGATGAGCAAACAAACTTCCCTATGGTGTTGGAAACACAAAGCCAGGACTGGTTCTTTTTTTTTTTTTCCCCATGGAAACTCCTTGAGGTTTTGGGCATTTTTTTTAACTGTTGGCGGGGGTGGGGGGCACCCCATGCCTCAGAGGTGAGTCAGGCTGTTGCTGGCCTTTGTCTCGCCGGCCTCAACAGCTCAGGGTTAGGTGTTATCTGTTACCCCTAAACCTTAAGGGTGAGGAATGTACGTATTTATTTTTTTCCGTGCAGCCCACGGTGGCACGGGCTTATTCTGTCACTCCGGGTGGAGATGACACGAAAGCACAAGCCCCAGAGCCCAGACCCCTGGGTGTAGCGCGGTGGCAACTTTCACGTGCAGGCGCTGCCAGAGGAGCGGACAGGAGCAGCGGGGCGCCTCTCATCTGGCGGCTGCCCGGGCCCGGGGTCGGCCTGCGCGCTCCCTGGGCCCCGCGCACTCGGGCGCGCCTCTAGGCCCGGCCACCCAGACCGAAGGTTGGCGGAAGGGGGCGTGGGCGTGGCCGCTGTGCGTTTCTCCCAGTGGTCAATAAAGTTGCGAAAGTTTGAAAAAGAGAGGAAAAAGTCCACGCCCCTTTGGCCGCCGAGGCGTGGAGGCCCGCGGGCCCGGGCGCAGCTCGCGCCGCCCAGCGCTGGCCGAGGCGTGGCGGGCGCGCGGGGGCCGAGGCGCGCGGCCATGGGGGTCACGGTGGACGTGCACCAGGTGTACAAGTACCCCTTCGAGCAGGTGGTCGCCAGCTTCCTCCGAAAGGTACGGGGCCCCCTCGGGCCTGCCCGGGCTTGCGCCCTCCCGCGCTGGCCCAGCCGCTCCCTGGCGTCCCCACCCCGCCTCTGTCGGCGCGGAAAGCCCCTGCGGCCGCGGGCTTCGCTTCAGGGCTCTGCGGGGCGAGGATGGAGGTGCATTTCCTCGAAGATTCCCGCTTCAGGACGAGGGAGGGGGCGCCGTGCGCGGCATCACGTTCACGCCTGTGTCAGCTGGAGGGAGAGGCTTTGGCGGTTTTGGAGGTTTTGGAGCCTCGTTAGGGTCCTCGATGATGGACTCGTGACCCCTTAAGAGCTAGTGGTAAAAAAAAAAAAAGTGGTTGAATTCATTGTTCTGCTTGCCTAGGATTTGTTATTCTATTGCGTCCCTGCCACAGTTGGAAGACTTTGGGCAGATGTCTTAGCCTCTCCGTGCCTTAGTTTTGCCATCTGTGAAATGGGGGAAGCAACAATGACCGCCCAGGGTGCTTGTGAGGATTAGAATGAGATCGTGGCCTGGAGTACTTAGCTGGGTGACTGGTGGTCAGAATGGGCCCTGAGGCACTTCTGCTGCCTGTTCGGCCACAGCCATCTGGTCCCCAGCCTCAGTGTTCAGTGGCCATTTTCCTCCCAACGCCTGTTCCTGTGGCCTATGGTAATGGGGAATGGGAAATGTCTTTGGAAAATTAAAAGCACCAGGCTCGGGAGGTAGGACCCTGAGTTCTAGTCTGGAGCTGAGGTTAGTTAGTACTCTGGGCGGCCCTGGCCAAAGGTCATTTCTCAGGGGCTCAGTTTCTGCATCTATACCATTTCACCAGAAGATTTTTTTTTTCTTTTAAAGATTTATTTGAAAAGCAGCGTCTACAGAGAGAGAGAGAGAGAGAGAGAGAGAGAGATCTTCCATCCACTGGTTCACTTCCTCAAATGACTGCAATGGTGGGAGCTGGGCCAGGCCGGAAATGGGAGCCAGGAGCTTCACCTAGGTCTCCCACGTGGGTGCACGGCCCGAAGCACTTTGGCCGCCTTCCACAGGGAGCTGGACTGGAAGTGAAGCAGCTGGGCCTCTGTGCCTATATGGGATGCTGGCGTCTCAGGCAATGCTGGCCTCCCCACAAGACTTTTAAAGTTCTCTTTTAGCCTTCTCTTTCTTAAGCAACATTTGCAAAGATAACAGTTTGACTTGGGCAGCATCTGTTGGACAGTGAACTCCCTGCGCATCCTGGGAGCCAAACTAAGGGAGATATTGGGGAGATAGAGGTCATTAAAAAAATCAACCTTATGAACCTTTTCCAAAAAACATTTGAGAGGCAGAGGGGCAGGGTCAGAGGGAGAAAGCAGGAGAGAGAGTACTCCCACCCCCTGAGTCACCCCAAAAACCCACAGTGGCCGGCTGGGAGGGCTGACGCTGGGAGCTGGGAACACAGTCCAGGTCTCCCATGTGGCTAACAGGAACTCATCTACTTGCACTCTCACTGCTGCCCCTCAGGGTCTGTGTTACTGGGGGGCTGGAGTCAGGTGCAGAGCTGAGTATTGAAGCCAGGCACCCTGATGGGAAACTGTGGGCATCTTAACCACTGGGACAGGTGCGTGCTGCCCAGGTTCATTTCTGAAATGCTAAGGCTGGGCCTCCGTTAGAGGAGGTGACTCAGGTCCCGGAAGAGTGAGTAGGTTACCGGTTATCACGATGTTGTGGAAGCCTGTTTGTAGCGAGTGTCATCTTGATGATACTGTTCATTCATCCCTGCACTTCGTTCATATCTGCACGGGTGCCTGGCACCTTCTCAGCACTCCGCACGGGTCTGATGCACGAAGGAGTGAACTGTGAATCTGCTGTAGACTTTGTCTCAGGCCAGGCTTCTGGAGGTTTTTATTCAGACTGGCACATTGGCGTGCGGATTCTCTAAGGTCAGCCATTGCCTCTTTGGAAAGCCTTTCTGGGTTGTCATCGGCAAGAGGTGAGCTCCACCTTCTGAGAATTCGCCAGGCACTTTGTCTGGGCCTCGCTGACCATGTGTAGTGCCAGCTAGTTACTTTTGTGTGTGTCCTGTTCCTGTATAAACCCCAAGCTTTTTCAGGGCATGGTGCACTCCTGCGCAAGCAGATAGCACAATGCCAGGCTCTCATTTTCACAGTCTTTGGAAAGTGCTTTCCTTGCCTGCACTACCTGTTTCAGATCCTCACCTTCTGTGTGGGGCCCCAGGCTGTGTGCTAGGTGCTGAAGGGCATAGCAGACAGCCCTCTTCCTGTGGAGCCGATAAGCTCTTGCTGGTGAGATTGACATTAATAAATGATGAGCAAATAGATGTAGCCTCCCACTGATAAGGTGAAATTATGTAGGGTAAACACGTGGTGCTGTGGCTGAGTGGAGCAGGGAGGCCTGCTCATGTCCAGGAGGGTGGTGTTTGTGAATTGGCCGCTAAAGCATGAGTAGGAGTTTCCCAGGCAAGCCAGGGTGTGCATGTGCTTTTCATTCATGATCATGTTTGCTGCTGCTGGCAGCTTCAGGAACAGATATTTGTTTCCATTTCACAGCCTGGAGAAACTGAGGTTCAGAGAGGTCTAAGCAGCTTGTCCAGTTCCCACAGCCAGCAGGTGGGAGATGTGTTTTTTTTTTTTTCTTTTTTTTGACAGGCAGAGTGGATAGTGAGAGAGAGACACAGAGAGAAAGGTCTTCCTTTGCCGCTGGTTCACCCTCCAATGGCCGCCGAGGCCGGCGCACTGCGCTGATCCGAAGGAGGAGCCAGGTGCTTCTCCTGGTCTCCCATGGGGTGCAGGGCCCAAGCACTTGGGCCATCGTCCACTGCACTCCCTGGCCACAGCAGAGAGCTGGCCTGGAAGAGGGGCAACCAGGACAGAATCCGGCGCCCCGACCGGGACTAGAACCCGGTGTGCCGGTGCCGCAAGGCGGAGGATTAGCCTAGTGAGCCGCGGCGCCGGCCTGAGATGTGGGGTTTTAAGACATCCAGAGCCCACATGGCTAACCCTCGGGCAGTGCTGCCTTGCACGTCCTGTGATTACTGCAGGAGTGAAATATTTCAGAAGCAGCTTTGTTGTGCTCTTCTCCATCCTCACTTTCTTTTGGTCCACAGTCTTCCTGGTTTTGTCCATCTGGGTGTACCACTGTGCCTGACATAAAGGCATAGCCTTGATGTGTGTGAGGATAAGAATATACAGGTGGTTCAGTTACTTACAGCCATGCAGCAAATCACCCTGAAACTCAGTGGCTGAAACCAACACCTGACTTGTGACTCTGGGTAGCCCAAGCTCATCCACTTGGATTTTGTGTGTCATGCGGTGTAGCTGAGGTCACGCGTGCGACTGTATTCAGTTAGGATCTGGGAGAGCCCTTGGGAGATACTTAACTCTCTGACCCCCTGGGTACTAAGTGAGGCCTGGGACCCAGGGAACGAGAACTCAGGAGGCCGTTTTGGAAGGCAGAGCTGGGGAAGAGGCAAGCATTTGCACACTGAAGGTTCAACACTGGGACTGTGTGAGCACCGTGGATGCCATTGCATTTGCCTGCTTTGTATTCATTCACAAGGCAATCCTTCAGAGATTCCCTGGGAGGAATGAAGAGACTATTTTTAAGAATTATTTATTTGGCCGGTGCCATGGCTCGCGAGGCTACTCCTCCGCCTGTGGCGCTGGCACTCTGGGTTCCAGTTCTGGTCAGGGTGCCGGTTCTGTCCAGGTTGCTCCTCTTCCAGGCCAGCTCTCTGCTGTGGCCCAGTAGTGCAGTGGAGGATGGCCCAAGTGCTTGGGCCCTGCACCCCATGGGAGACCAGGAGGAAGCACCTGGCTCCTGGCTTCGGATCGGCTCAGTGTGCTGGCCATTTGGGGGGTGAACCAACAGAAGGAAGACCTTTCTCTCTTTCTCTCTCTCTCTCTCTCTCACTGTCTAACTCTGCCTGTCAAAAAAAGAAAAAAAAAAGGATTTATTTATTTATTTGAAAGGCTGAGAGAGAGAAAAAGATATCTTTCATCTGCTGGTTCACTCCCCAAATGGCTGCAAGGGCCAGGATTGGGCCAAGCTGAAGCCAGGAGCCAGGAGCTTCGTCTGGGTCTCCTACATTGGTATAGGGGCCCAAGCAATTGGGCTGTTTACCTTTGCTTTCCAGGGCACATTAGCAGGGAACCAGATAGGAAGTGGAGCAGCTGGGACATGCACCAGTGCCCATAGGGAATGCTGGTGTTGTAGGCTGTGGCTTAACCTGCTGCAGCCCAGCATTGGGACTGTTTATGAGATGTAACTAAGTCCATTGCCTGTGGGAATTCACCTTATGTTATTTAAAGCCTTGAACTAGAAGTCAGTAGACCTGCATTCCAGTCATTACGTTTTCAGTGCTGGCTGGGTGCCCATGGAAAACAATTTTCCACCAGCCTTTTCTATGCCCCTGTGCAAATCGGAAAACCAACCTGTGCTGTGCCCTTGTGCAGCTTAGAGAAAGCATCATTTATGAGCTCACGGTACCTGGGTTAGTGGAAAGTAAATGAGGCTATTTATAGACATTAGAAAGGTTGCGACATCCTCTAGGGCAGGTGTACTCCTGGGCCCAAAGGCATACTTGACTGGGAGCCCTTGTGCAGTGAGCAACATGCACAACTGTATATAACAGCCCCAGTTTTACATCTATGAAATGGTTGTAGAATCTACCCCACTTGCCTCCCAAGATTGTTGTGAAGATCACATGTGTAACAGTTTGGTAAATATAGGCCTTTTTCTTTTTAATGAGTCTGTGGTAGTAAGAATCATCTTTTTGGCAAAATACGCTTCTGTTTTTCCTTTCATCTTTATGTATTCCTTTTCCCCAAAAGAAAGCACTTGGCAGAAGGGACAATCATATGAGGATCTCTGGAAAGCATTTGATCTGCTTGTGCACAATGGGATGTTTGAAGCTGCTTTAGCACTGAGGAAGTTCTATTTTAAATAGTATCTACTGATCTCTGGCTTCTGGTATGTTAGGGCTTGCCTTCCAAGTTATAATACACTCCTATTTTTAAAACCCAAAGAATGTTTGCTCTTCTTACACCTGCCTGTGGGATACCACAGGCTAAATATTAGCTACGTATGCTTTCAAAGCTAAGTGGCACCTTGAAAACAAAGAACACGAATCTCTTTGTTGGTGGAATATGGTTTCTCAATGAACTCTTCCTGGATGAATGCTGTGGAATCCAAAATGGCTTATTCATCAGGTGCTAAACTGTACTTCCCCTGAACTGTAGTGTCAATGCATTTGACAGTGTATTTTGAATTCTTTGTGTGATTCTTAGCTTTCTACACTTGTTTCTTAGAGTTGTTTCCATTTACTTAAAAACATCTACAAAGAGAACACAAAGTTGCATAAACGAGTAAAGCAGCACAGAAGATAAGTCTCTGGAAGTGCACTAAGCATTTCTAATGTGTGTGTAGTGAGCCGAATTCACAGAGAATTTAGGTTTCATCCACCTGAGATTTAAAGGAAAGGAAAGGAAGGACCCAGACTCCTTGTGTTGACTGAGTTTTCTTGGCTTGAGAGACTACGACTTATTTTACCATTGAGCTGTTTACTTTAACTTTATGTTATAGGCAAAAGAGTCGTGAATAGAGAATGAGGTTAATAGGCAGAGATTTTCATCATTTGTTTCTGATCCTGGAACATAGTAGGAATTCTGCAAATTCTCGTTCAAAGAATGAAGATTCAGTATACTCTCCTGGAATTTAGCTCTGTATTATTTCAAACTTCAACCGGTATTTGGTTCAAAAATATCTGTACTCTGGGTACTGTAATAAAACAGACAGATTAGAATGATTTCTTTGCTTCAATACATAACCTCAGGTGTTATTTATTCTAGCTGGGAGCCTGATATGCTGGGTGAAATGGTTTGAGTGTTTACCCTAAAGCTCATCAAAGGGATTTATGAATGGCTATTTCCATTTAGAGTAGAAAGTTGATTGGGTAATTAATAATGTTTCCATTTCTGATCCTATCTTTTCTCCCTTGCCGATCTGACAGTTACACGTATGGAGCATCTCTCCCTGGAGAGCTCCAGAAATATTTCGGGTGAACCTGTATTTCCGAAAGAAATGATTTAATAAACCACAGGCCTGGTTTAGCATAATGATTGCTCATCTTCTTTCACATACTGTAATGGTCTTTCTTCGCTTTTATCTTCCTATCCTTGTCTCTTAGATGAGGCCTGGCACAGAGGAGGATCCTGGGGCGCCTGTGGAGAGCGCGGGCCCTGGCAGCAGACGGTGGAGGGCAGGGTAGAGCTTGGACAAGTTGGTCCATCTTTCTATGCCTCAGTCTCCTCACCTGCAAAACAAGAGAAATACTAACTTTCTTGTGGAGTTGTTAGGGAGGTTGAGTGAAACATAGTTACATGTAGTATACTTAGCTCTTACGGAGTCCTTAGGGAGGTTGAGTGAAACATAGTTACATGTAGTGTGCTTAGCTTAGCGTTGGCCCTCAGTAGGTGCTTTTAGAGTACTTGCTAAATAATGGTGATAAGAATTTCTGAGCTGGCACTGTGGCTCACTTGGTTAATCCTCTGTATGCGGTGCCGGCATCCCATATGGTTGCCGGGTTCTAGTCCCGGTTGCTCCTCTTCCAGTCCAGCTCTCTGCTGTGGCCCAGGAGGGCAGTGGAGGATGGCCCAAGTGCTTGGGCCCCTGCACCTGCATGGGAGACCAGGAAGAGGCACCTGGCTCCTGGCTTCAGATTGGTGCAGCGCTGGCCATGGCGGCCATTTGGGGAGTGAACCAATGGAAGGAAGACTTTTCTCTCGGTCTTTCTCTCACTGTCTATAACTACCTATCAAAAAAAAAAAAAAAAAAAAAAGAATTTCTCAGACTTATTTCATGAACCTGGAAATAAAATGCTGAGAGAAGTAGTCTGCAGAAGTCTTGGAATAATGAAGGGGACAGTGAGAATGCATAAAGGTACACATTGGAGGAAAATTATTTTTAAATGTCATTTAAATAATTTAAAAGTCTACCTGGGAATGTATTTAGTGGCAATTGTGGCTTAATCATTATATCCAAGATAGATTTTTAACTATCAATCAAAATACTGATGGTCGGTTAGGTATTCATTAAATGTCTATTGATAGACACTCATTATAAGTCTGTGCATTGTTCTGCCGCTGCGACATGTGAAGGGAAATAAACATGGCCTTGTCCTGAAAGAGCTCCCTGTCAAGGGGCCAGAAGGGAGTACGTGAATTTTGTGATAAGTACTTTCTCAGGGCCATATCACAGACATGCAGTGTGAGACAAGTTTCATGTTTTAATTATAAAGGTACTTAGAAAACAGTTTGTAGTCCATTTTTAGAAGTAAAGATTCTTTTTGGTGCTATTACCTCTCTGTTCACAGCACACCTTCTCTAGAGCCAGAATGGAGGGAAGTGTCAGGGAGTATCTCCTTCAGATCCTTGCTTGGTAAAGCATGAGCTTGCGAGGTTTTATTAATCTAGAAAAAAATCTAGAAAAATCTGTGGTGTTGCGGGTAAAGCTGCCGCCTGCATTGCCGGCATCCCATATGGACACCGGTTTGAGTCCTGGCTGCTCCACTCCCAATCCAGCTCTCTGCCATGGCCTGGGAAAGCAGTAGAAGATGGCCCAAGTCCTTGGGACCCTGCACCAGCGTGGGAGACCCAGAAGAAGCTCCTGGCTTTAGATTGGTGAAGCTCCGGCTATTGCGGCCATCTGGGGAGTGAACCAGTGGATGGAAGACCTCTCTCTCTGCTTCTCTTTCTCTCTCTGTGTAACTCTGACTTTCAAATAAATAAATAAATCTTAAAAAGAAAAGAAAAGAAAAGAAAAAACATCTTTGGGGGGGCATTTGGCGCAGAAGTTTGGTGCCACTTGGGAGCCTGCATCCTATTTCAGAGTGCCTGGGTTTGAGGCCCAGTTCTGCTTCTGATCCAGCCTGCTGCTAATGCGCACCCTGGGAGACAGTGAGTAATCACTCAGATACTCGGGTCTTTGTCAGTTCCTATGGGAGACGCTGGTTGAGTTCTGGACTGCTAGCTTCAACCTGTCATAGCCCTGGCTGTTGTAAGCATTTGGAGAGAAACCAGTATGTGGAAGATCTCTGTCTCTTGTCTTTTTGTGCCTTTCTGCCTTTCAAATAAATATAAATAAATTAAAAAGAAATGTTATCTTTTAATATTTTTAATATCTTATAAGTATTTTTAGATTACAGATAGATATTCATAGTATACTTAATGTCACCCCATAGCAAATTGCAAGATAACCGAAGCCTTGAAAGTAAGTTTGCAAAAGTATTGATTCATTCTTTAATAGAAAACCAAGATATTGAGTACCTGCGTGGTGCTCATATTTTACATACAATTATTTCAATTATTTGCTTTAGTTCCTGTAATAATTTTTTGAAGTAGACTCTACTTTTTTTTTTTTTTTTAATTTTACAGACAGGAAAACTAAGATTGAGGTAATTTGCCCAAGATTCTCACAAGCAGATGTCAAATTCAAGTCTTTGACTCTAAAATTCAGTTCTGTTTGTCAACATTCCATGCTTTTTTTGTTTTGTTTTATTCTTTAACTTTTCATTTAGAAATAACTTGCCATGTAGTGGGTAAAGCCACTGCCTGCAATGCAGCATTCCATATGGGTGCCTGTTAGTGTCCCAGCTGCTCCACTTCTGATCCAGCTCCCTGCTAATTCTCCTGGGAAGGCAACAGAGGATGACCCAAGTGCTTGGGCCCCTGCACCCACATGGGAGACCTGGAGGGAGATCCTGGCTCCTGGCTTTGGCCTGGCCCAGCCCTGGCCGTTGCTCCCACTTGGGGAGTGAACCAATGGCTGGAAGATTCCTCTCATTGTCTGTCTGCCTCTCCCTCTCTCTCTCTCTATCTGGCTCTGACTTTCAAATAAATAAATCTTAAAAAAAAAAGCTTACCATGTAAAATACTGTAAAAATAAAAACAAAGAATTCCTATATATTCTTTTGCAACTTCCCCAAATCATGTATAATTGTTTAAAGATTTATTTTATTTATTTGAAAGGCAGAGTTAGAGAGAGAGAGAGAGAGACAGAGAGACAGAGAAAGTGAGAAACAGAGAGTGCTTCCATCCATTGGTTCACTCCCCAGTTGGCTACAGCATCTGGGGCTGGGCAGGCTGAAGCCAGGAGCCAGGAGTTTCTTAGCTTCTTCTGTCTCTCACATGGGTGCAGGGGCCCAAGTACTTGGACAATCTTCTGTTGCTTTCCCAGGCCATTAGGGAGCTAGATCAGAAGTGGAGTAGCTGGGTCTCAAACTGGGGCCCATATGGGATGCTGGCACTGCAGGCAGCAACTTAACTTGCTATTACCACAGCGCTGGCCAAGATGTATAATTTTTAAAGTAGGGAAGTCAAGACTGACACCATACTGTTAGCTGACCTACAGACCTTATTCACATTTTGTCAACTGTCTGCTGAAATCTTTCTTTTTTTTTCTAGTCTAGAATGCAGTCCAGGGTCTTACATTGCATTCATTTGTTGTGTCCTCTTCTCCTCCAGTGTAGGACAGTCTGTCAGTCTTTCTGAACTTGGGTTCTTTTGCAGTTATTTTGCAGACTTGTATCACATTTTCAAGTGCACTGGAATGATATATGCATGTAATACTGACATGAGAGGATTTATCTTTGTGTTGCAATTATAAACTATCCTTTCAAAAATTTTACTGTGCCATTGCTGATTATGGGGACATTTCTGAAAGAGAAAGACTGAAACACTGTAGGTTATTCTTTGTTTAAGGTCGAATTTTGTCCTGGTTGAAGGGCCTTTGAGGATCATGTGTGTGTTTCCTGCCCTGGGATGGCAGCACCATCGTCTGCATGTCTTGACTCCTTTTCCCTGGTCTATGTACTTTCTTGTCCCACCGGCCTGAAAGTCCAATGAACAGTCATTAAGTGTATCTGTCAACTTGAATATGTGTAGTCCTTGATCATTGAAACTGAGTAATTGATGTCGTATTTGATCTTCGTATAAAACCAATCTGTGGCCAGCGCCGTGGCTCAATAGGCTAATCCTCCCGCTGGCACACCGTGTTCTAGTCCCGGTCGGGGCGCCAGATTTTTTCCTGGTTGCCCCTCTTCCAGGCCAGCTCTCTGCTGTGGCCCAGGAAGGCAGTGGAGGATGGCCCAAGTGCTTGGGCCCTGCACCCTATGGGAGACCAGGAGAAGCACCTGGCTCCTGCCTTTGGATCAGCACGGTGCGCCAGCCGCAGCGCGCCAACCGTGGCGGCCATTGGAGGGTGAACCAACGGCAAAAGGAAGACCTTTCTCTCTGTCTCTCTCTCTCACTATCCACTCTGCCTGTCAAAAAGAGAGAGTGCTTCTCGCACATCCCACAGCCAGCACAACAAACCCCGTGATTTAAAAACAAAAAAAAATCTGCTTTTCTTTTGAGATTGACTATTGCATGGAGCTCATAAAAGGGACTGGGCAGGGCTCATAAAAGGGACTGGGCAAAGCTCATCATGATTTCTTTGGATAACTAAGCACTGGGTCTCTTCCTAGCAGGAGCAAATCTTTGCATGTACATGTTTGGAAGCAACCTGGGTCCTGTTAATGCTTGTAAAACAGACATATTAATATTCCAATTTATTTGAAGGTTTGCATGGCCTTCTTTGCAGGACCTGTGAATGCACTTGGTTCCCTGCACACTGTCCAGCAGCTCCCTTGAGGTCACTGACTGTCGCTCCCCCATTCGCGGAGGAACGACACAAGACCCTGCGCTGTTCTCTTTTGCCCGGCTTTTCCCGGGTTAGCTGCCGGTCCCTCACTCGCGGAGGAATGACGTCGTCCCGGGTTAACTGCCGACCCCTCCACCTCTGTGGAGGGGCGGCACCCCCTGCCACTTTCCCCGCTTCCGCGGGGGAGCGGCACACCGCCGGCCGGCTCTCTCGGGGGCTGCTCAGGTGTTCCTTCAGATGTTCCCCTTAGACGTTGCTGGTGCATGTTGTCTCTCTCCTCCTTTATAGTCCTCTTCCACCAATCCATGCTCTGCTACCCACACGCCGAGCACGCTGCTCTCCTCCAATCAGGAGTAGGATTAGCTCCTGCAGCTTATCAGTCAAACTGGCAAGAGGCAGCTGTGTAGTTGTTTGCTCCTCCCCAGCGCCATATTGTGGGAGAGCAGATGCATAGAATTAGTCTTAATTCCAGTAACTTAGTCTAGTCTCAGTTGCTCCCCACACTGACCCTTTCAGAGGGGGCGTTATAAAAGGCAGGCATTGACTTCTGCACTTTTTGGAAAGTTCATTTTATTTTTTAATTTATAGACAGAGAGGGAGACAGAGAGAAAGGTCTTCCTTCCATTGGCTCATTCCCCAAATGGCCACTACGGCTGGTGCTGCGCCAATCCGAAGCCAGGAGCCAGGTGCTTCTTCCTGGTCTCCCATGCGGATGCAGGGCCCAAGCACTTGGGCCATCCTCCACTGCCTTCCTGGGCCACAGCAGAGAGCTGGACTGGAAGAGGAGCAACCGGGACTAGAACCTGGTGCCCATATGGGATGCCGGCGCCGCAGGCGGAGGATTAACCTAGTGTGCCACTGTGCCGGCCCCAGAAAGTTGATATTTTAATAACTCCTTAACTCTTATGAATAGGCTTTTTGAAAGGTTATGGATTTTTTTTCCTCAGCAAATAAGAAAGGTAAATGCCATGTGTTCATGAAGCTCCTTTCATACATTTATTGAATATTATTCCTGTAATTGGACAAATTTAATTTCTTTGCCTCTCACTTCTTAGTTATGTGTTTCTTTTAATGTATAGTTTGTGCTTTTTCTAGTATCATGTAATTTTTGACCTCTTAGCATGTAAAAATGGAAGCAAGGGTATAAGAGTACATCAAGAAGTCCATAGAAAAGTGGAATTAAAAGATAATGCATATTTTCCACAGATGTTTTTGAGGCTCTCTCTTACATGACAACCTTAGGAAAGTCTACACTTTATCTTTATATTGTTACACATATGATACAGGCAATTGATATTTGCTATTTATATATCTTGGGGAAAGGGAAAGGAGTTGGTTTGCATTCTGTGAAGAAAGTAAAAATCATAAGCAAGTTCAAAATGAAGTCAAGTGTACCTTGAGAAATCCGTTAAATCACCCTAAAGCGTAGCCTACATAGTATGTGTACACAGCTCCATGCAGAAAATCTTATGCACACTTCAGTTGATGATCCACTGAGCCAGGCTTGTGGAGGACAAGGACCCTGGGCAAACATCTGGGTCATCAGACCATTCTGCTTCCATGAGGATCTTTGGTTTAGGAATGGGACTGGAGACTCCCAATGTGACTGTGCTTATTTGCAGATTTTCCATCATTATGTTCTTAACTGAGGACTTCATATCTTAATACTTAGCAATAGGTTTCCCAATTTTGGAGAGGACCAAATGATATCATGTATATTACAGCCTTTATCTAATACAGCACTCTGCAAAGACACAGTGGATGCTCAGTGGGTCTTTGATGGACTTGATCCTGATCTGGTGATCATTCCAATTTTTGTGAATTAAAACATGAATATTTATGTTGCCACAAGGTGGCATCAGACCATTTCAAGTCATTCCAGGTAGGGGGAACTTCCGTTCAATACATCTTTAATTTTAAAAAAGTTAAAATATGTGCCTTTTGTGTTATGGTATTTAGCGATTACAGATAAACCACTAATTCCTTTTATCATTCTTGAATGGAAACTCGAGGCTTATATCCAATTCCGAAAGTAGCTGTGTAGGAAATGACTTGAATCATGCAAATGATTATTTTCTAGAGTGAATAGTTTATGGTCTCTTGTGTTTGCCTAATAAGCTTTTCATTCACTTTTGTGATTTACAAGCATTTTCTAATGGGTTATCCTTAAGCATTTTATAGTGCTCCCCTCCACAATTTCATCCATTTGTTGTTCCTCAGTCTGCTTTGTTTTCTCCGGAGCAGACCTGCATACTTATCATTTGTTTGCTTCCACAACTGACACATAAACTGCATAAGAGGCTACAGTTTCATTTGTTTCATTATTGTATCTTCAGTGCCTGGCGTGATAGTGCCCCCAAAACTGTTAAATTGAGAACAAGCTGGAGAGTTTTCACTGTTATTTAAATCAATACCCTGTGTTTTAATAAGTAAATATAAACATCCATGAAAATTCAAAGTATTTGAGTTTATAAGCTTTAGGAATTTCTCTGATAACCTAAGGAATTCATCAGGATTTGAAAATGTTTATGATGGTGCTTCTCTGGTAATTACATTTCCATGGAACCTCCTTCATTATTTAGTTCAGTAATCTCCCTACAACTTCTAGTGTATCTGTACTGTTCAGTAAGGGTGTATTATGAATCTACACCAAACAAATGAGAAATGTATTAAAGGATGGTCTTATTTTACATTAACATACAAGTTGCAAATAAGGAACATGTTACAAAAGCCTGTAGAAAAGGCAGTTCTTATTATGAAGAGATTTTATTCTAATATTTTGTGAAAGATCAAACTTTTGAGCAATAAAATTATGTATTTAAGTAAGAAGACTTGGGGCCAGCACTGTGGCATAGCAGGTGAAGATGCATCCTGCAGTTCTGGCATCCATGACTCCCCACTGCTTCCGTTATGATCCTGATCCCTGCTAATGTGTCTGGGAAAGCAGTGGAAGATGGTCCAAGTCCTTGGATACCTGCACCCTGCTACCTGGAGGAAGCTCCTGGATCCTCGCTTCAGCCTGGCCCAGTCCTGGATATTGTGGTCACATGGAGAGTGTACCAACAGATGGAAGACCTCTCTCTGCCATTGCCTCTCCCTCTGTAACTCTGAATTTCAGATAAATTATCTTTAAGTAGGAAAAAAAACATAAAAGATACATCATCTCTCTCTCTCTCTCTCTCTCTCTCTTACACACACACACACACACAAACACAAACACAAACACACACACGATTCAGGGAACCTGTGTGGGTCTCAACTGTCTCCCTTTGAGGTACTGTTTGAGTGAAAGTGTCCTTTGCTGGAACACAGAATACCTAAGCCTGACCCTCTGCTGTGGACATGTGCCTGGAGGCTTCAAAAAGTTCATGAAGAATTTGCTTTAGCTCTTACTTCTGTTTACCATAAGATTTTTGAAACCCCCTCATATCTTTGAAGGGCAGAGTTTCAAGAAAGCGGTAGTAATTTTGAGAATTTCTTTCTAGGAGTAGTATGGATGAATGAATATGTTTTTATTTTTTAAGTTTATTTTTCTGAGGTTTTTTTCAAAGATTTATTTATTTATAAATCAGAATTACAGAGAGAGAGAGAGAGAGAGAGAGAGAGAATATATCTTCCATCTGCTGTTTCACTCCCCAAATGGCTGTAGTGGCCAGGGCTGGGCCAGGCCGGAGGCAGGAGCTTCCTCCAGGTCTCCCATGTGGGTGCAGGGGCCCAAGCTCTTGGGCTATTCTCCGCTGCTTTCCCAGGTGCATTAGCAGGGATTTAGATCAGAAGTGCAACAGCTGGGACTTGAACTGATGCCCATATGGGATGCTAGCAGTGTGGACACAGCTTAACTCACTGCACCACAGCACTGCCCATTTCCTGAAGTTTTAAATGAAAAATATTTGTATGTGTTAATGGAGCACAGTGTGATATATATTACACACACACACACACACACATATACACAATGACATATATACATATACATATGTGTTATATTGCATGCAAACCAGGTAATCAGCTCTTTCCCCACCTTTGACATTATTTTTTGATTGGA
The DNA here is from genome assembly GCF_964237555.1 of Oryctolagus cuniculus. Taxonomy (NCBI): domain Eukaryota; kingdom Metazoa; phylum Chordata; class Mammalia; order Lagomorpha; family Leporidae; genus Oryctolagus; species Oryctolagus cuniculus. The sequence continues at coordinate 33,305,041 of NC_091437.1, read as the reverse complement.
GTCTAGGAGTTCCTAATAAGTACATTTTTAAAAGCCATGTTTTTCATTAGTTGTCAGGACTGCAGTTGCTACAGAGGCAGTATGAGTGATGGAGTTTATCAACTCAGGACACAAAGAGCTGCTCAGGCTGCTGAGAAACAGCCCACTGTTCTCTTCAGGACTAGGTACCAAGAAGAAAGGTTTATTTTCTAAATTGAGCTCTGAGGTCATTGAGGTTTATATTCCGCATCATTTATTGGTTCAGCAAGTCTTCATTGGGTGCCACATGCCAGACACTGCAGGTTGGCAGAGATAAGGTGACAACTGAGCTAGGTGGTGTTCCTGACCTCAGAAAGCCCATGTTCTGCTCTTGTGTCCTTTTTGGCCACAGATGTGAAGGGTATTTAAAAAGTTCATGGAAAATGCATATTTGAAAAAAAATTTTCAAGATTGTTTTTTGCATGAAAGTAAACTTTGAAAAAATATTTACGTATTTATTTGAAAGACAGAGAGTGATGGAGAGGGAAGGAGGATGGAAGAGAGACAGATGGATCTTTCCAGCCCCTGGTTTACTCCCCAAATGCCTGCCACAGCCGGGGTTAGGGCAGGCTGAAGCCAGGAGCCAGGAGCTCCATCTAAGTCTCCTACAAAGGTGGCAGGGACCAAAGTACTTGGGCCATTGTATGCTGCCTTCCAGGTGCATTAGCAGGAGGGTGGATCAGAAGCATGTAGTAGCTGGGCCTTGAACCAAGCGGGCGTCCCAAGTGGTGAGTTAACCAGCTGTGCCCCAACGTCCACCCCAAGACTTATCTTTTGATTCCATTTTCTGTGACATTTTCCAGGTACCCTCAATTCTTTTACAATGTGTGAAATGGACAAACTGTTTCCCCTGAAATTCAGTCATACATACACATCATACATGTAAGCATATGCCTGCTACTACTGTGGGGTAGGGAGCCCCACACTCACAGGTTTTTGTATTCTATTCCCTGATTTCAGAAGAAGTAAAGCCAGGTTACCAAGTGGAGGGTCCTACTTCTCCCACCCCTCAACCTACCTGCTACTCTTGCATCCTGCCCACCAGCTTAGGATGTCCTGGCTATGAGGTCCTTCTCAGTTCCTTGGCAGATTTTATCACATGATGTAGCAGTAAACCTTGGGGAACAGAGCCCAGTCCAGGGCTCAGCAAGCTTGTGTCAGCCGCCACCTTGTCCTTTGGCTTTGTGGATGTCCCTTCACCTCTCACAGTCTCCCTTCACATCTGAGCATGAGTGGAAAGGGTTGGATTAGAGGAACTCTGAGGTGATTTGATTGTAGGTTAGGTGGGCAGGCTTTGGAGGCAGACAGAAAGTATCTGGGAGTCAGTAAGCAGTGAAGGTGATCGCTCTGTTAAGAGAACTGGTTGAATTTCCTGGTTGCACCAGAACACAACTGTGTGATTCTAACTAGTCTAATCTTGATTCAGTTTCCATTTCTGAAGAGTGGGGCTAATGGTATCTCCTAAACTAGTTATCTCAGAGAGGCTATTGGATTTGGACAAGGTCTTGCAAAAAAAAAGTGTTTAGCACAGTGGCTGGTGTGAAGAACATTTTTGGAACCAACACTGTGGTGTAGCAGGTAAAGCCGTGCTACAGGCAGTGCCGGCATCCCATATGGGTGCCAGTTCAAGACCTGGCTGCTCCACTTCTGATCCAGCTCTCTGCTATGGCCTGGGAAAATAGTAGAAGATGGCTCAAGTCCTTGGGCCCCTGCACGTGCATGGGAGACCCTGAAGAAGCTCCTGGCTTTGGGTCAAACTCTGGCTGTTGCTGCCAGTTGTGGAGTGAATCAGCGGATGGAAGACCTCTCTGTCTCTGCCCCTGCCTCTCTGTTACTCTGCTTTTCAAATAAATAAATAAATCTTAAAAAATGATATTTTTGATTTATGTTAGACTCATTCAATATTAATAGTGTTATTATTTATTAATTAGCTGAACCTTATGCCTGCTCTCCACCCAAGGTTAGATTGGATCCAAAGTTGATTTCCCCTGGATTTTGTACAAGGTGATAGCATGTCACTGACTTAGACCCAGGTTGTAAACTTGAGATCCTTAATTGAAAACTAGCCTTTAGTTAGAGGTTGCTTGGAAAATATTTACTACTAAGTAATTCACTCTGGCAAAAGATGAATGCTAATTCTTCTTTATGTGTTTTCATTTAGTACCCCAACCCTATGGACAAAAATGTCATCTCTGTAAAAATCGTGGAGGAAAAAAGAGGTAAGTTCCCTGAATATGCTGTCACTCCCATGATGATCAGTAAGTTTTACTGATTTTTGTAAGGGGTGCGTGCGTGTGTGTGTGTGTGTGTGTGTGTGTGTGTCTATGTGTATGTGTCCAACCTATTGTGTTTTAAACAATGCTCTTGATACTTTCTAAGTAATAATTGGTGACAAAACTAAGCTATAATTAGCTATAAGTATAATTTTAACAGTTAACACTTCTGAAGCACTTAATACATGCTGGGCACTCTTACTAACCCATTTAATCTTCAGAACAATGTGTGGGGTAGTTGTTATGATTATTCTTATTTAATGAATGAAGAAACTGAGGTACAGAGAGATTAAATAACTTTTTCAAGGTCACATGACTTATCCTGATAGTGCATTTATATATGGCAAAATAGATGTAATGAGCAGCATGGATGTGAGCTGTGACTGGAAAGTGATTGGATTGTGGAATTATAAATATTTGGCAGTGTGATTCAATGTTGACTAAAGCAGGGTGGATCAACTGTGGCCTGTGCTGCCTGGTTTTGTGAATAAAGTTTGAACTTGAAGATAGAGCTTTGCAGGAGGCCATGACAAGGTACCCAGTCAATGCACAAACTTTGGAGATGCCCAGGGAGGTGCAGGTCTAGCATGCTCTTCAGCCTTCCTAAGAAAGCATGGGACACCACTGCTCATCACATGACTGTAAGACCTCTCTGCACTTGGTAAACATAAAACTGTCTTTGGTTTGTGAGGACATTTTCTGTACGTGTATAACCATATAAATATATTAGGAAACACCCATTTTCTCATGAACCTGCCCTCAAATGTGGGAGAAACTTTGTTGTTTTTTTGCATCAGACAAATCTGATTTTATTACTACCTTCACGACGTAGCTTTTAGGAGGCTCAGCTTCTCATCCATCAGTTGGGAAAACAACTTGTTTTTAGCTTGTCGTGAAGATCAAATTTGAGAGCAATGTGCATATCCTAAAAGAAGAATGTTAGTTATAATTTCCATCGTTGTCAGGGTGGGGGGCCTCTTTGCTTCCAGGAATGGCTAATTTATTTTAAGTGTGCAGGCAGCCAACATTGGATGACAGGGACAAAGACGTATCAGTGGGCAGAGGTGAGCCAGTTTTGTGCCCTATCAGCTTCTGAGCAGCCACGGTGTTTGCCACAGGGCTTGAGGCTATTATAGCCAGAGTTTTGAGAAATCCTATAGCAACATGGCTGAGTCACAGTAATTCACAACGCCAGTGACCACATTTCAAAGTTTTTCTTTTTCACTGCCTCTATCTCCCTTTTTCTTAACTCATGTTCATTGTATTTTTTATGTCATTGACTTAATTCTGGATACATCACTCCCAAACAGATTGCTTCTTGTCATAGAGGGTCTACTTCCTTATGAGAGAAGACTATGGCTGGAGCCAGTGCCATGGCACAGTGGGTTAATTCTCCACCTGTGGCACTGGCATCCCATATGGGCACCAGTTCTAGTCCCGGCTGCTCCACTTCCCACAGCTCTCCGCTGTAGCTTGGGAAAGCAGTAGAAGATGGCCCAAGTCCTTGGGCCCCTGCACCCACGTGGGAGACTGGGAATAAGCTCCTGGCTTGGGATTGGTGCAGTTCCGGCCATTGTGGCCATTTGAGGAGTGAACCAATGGAAGGGAGACCTTTCTCTCTGTCTCTCCCTCTCACTGTCTGTAACTCTACCTCTCAAATAAATAAATAAAATCTTAAAAAAAAAGAAGACTGTGGCTAGTATAAGTAAGTAATTATGGGTTTAAATTTTGTAGCCAGAAGCCTGTGCTTGATACAAAAGTTGGCAGAATCATGTTTTTATTCAAGCATTCCCATTGCTAGAGTTAAGCAGGAGGCTCGCTAGGTAGTCTGATAGTCCAGAGCAAGGAATACTTTCTGATTCTTTTATCTGTGACACCAGAATGTGCCTTGTGAGTTGTTATCCTACCCTTATTTCTTGATCACAGACAGGGAATATTTATGACTTGGCCCAGAAAGTAGTGAAAGAAACTGAGTTTTGAGTTAAACATTTTCTATATACAGTAAATTGAGATTGACTTTAAAAGCTTTATTAGCATTAAGATGAGAATAAATTCTTTAATTAGAATTTTTTGAGTGTAAGTTTTTTCTTTCTCTAGATGAGTCAACAGGAATTATCTATCGAAAGAGGATTGCAGTCTGTAAGAATGTTGTTCCAGAAATTTTAAGGAAGGTAAATTAATTTCAGAAATAAATCTGTGTTGGTATAACATTGAGTAATAGTATTATTTTTTATTTATTTGTGTGAGTGTGTGTGTGTGTGTGTGTGTGTGTGACAGAGAGAGAGAGAGAGAGAGAGAGAGAGAGAGAGAGAGATCAAGCGCATAAAAGCAAACTCCAGTGTGCTGTTTTATTCTACAAATGACTGCAGTAGCAAGGGTTGGGCTGAAGCCAGAGCCAGGAGCTAGGAATGTAGTCCAGGTCCCCCAAATGGGTGGCAAGGAACTCATTACTTGAACCATCACCACTGACTCCCAGGTACAAATTATCAGGAAGTTGGAGTCAAGAGCTGCAGCCAGGTGTCAAACCCAGGTACTCTGATGTAGAAAGCAGGTACCTTAACTATTGGGCTAAATGCTTGGACTTGGAGTAATTTTTAATAGAGAAAGAGACAGCATTTTCTTATTTAGAGAAACAGTATAACTTTCCTACTTCTCCTAACTTGTAACCCTTCAGAGTTAGAAAGCTGTTTCACATCGACCTCAGTTTTGGCATATGCTGCTGGAGATACTTTGTCTCCATTTGTCTCCCTCTCACTCACTCTCTCTGTATGTCATGGTTTCTAGTAGAGATGTTCTACAGTTTTTTAAAAGATGTTTTTGGCATTTTTCATGTAGTGACTATCTTCTAATTTGTACATGGTTAGAAATGACTCCTAGGTAAGAATGATTATAAGTGGGAAAATTGTAAATATTTACTCTGATTTTTAGTAAGGAAGATTGAAAACTTCAGTTTCTGGGCTGGCACTCTGGTGTAGAAAGTTAAGTCTCCTCCTGCAGTGCTGGCATCCCATATGGGCATTGGTTTGAGTCCTGGCTGCTCCTCTTCTGATTCAGCTCCTGATAATGCACCTGGGAAAGCAGTGGAAGATGACCCATTTGCTTGGGCCCCTGAATGGACCTTGGAGACCTGGAAGAAGCTCCTGGGTCTTGCCTTTGGCCTAGGCTGGTCCTAATCCTAGCCATTGCTTTTGTGGTCACTGGGGAGTGAACCAGCAGATGGAAGATTGTTTCTCTCTTTGTTCTTCTCTGTCTGTATTTCTGCCTTTCAAATAAATATTTTTTAAAAAACCTTCAGTTTCTAATTCAGTGGTGGAGATAACAGCTATTTCAGGAGTATTTGTTCTCAGTGCTCCTTGTTAAGTCTTGTTGTGTGTGGTTCTGTAAAATAATATCCTTGATGATGAAATCTTCATGATAGCAAATTGTTTTCTCTTTTTGAAACCCTTAAGCACTCTGGTGATTCTTTGTTGGAAAAAGGTGAGTGGAAATTTTTCATCACATTGCTTGAACCGTAGAGGATTTTTGATGGGATTCTTCTTAGGGTTATTAGGCAGAGGAGAGCAACTTGGTAGGCACTTTTTAAATCGTCTAAGTGGTAGCTTCAACCTGAAGAGATTCTGTGTGTGATGGAGAACTCAAGTTGATTCCCTCTGATTAGCTTGCATATTAAATTGTGGTGCTGTCTATAGGAAAAATGGAAGCTTCCATTGCTTACTGACTGTGAATTAAAAGAGTCTGCCACATTCTTTAGTGGAAAGAAAGATCATATGATAGTGAAAATGAACTTTATTGTCTTTTTCCAGTTGGTAAAATGTGTTACCCATAGCAGCAAGTTATTACTGGCTTTTTCCACAGAGTGCACACCCTGCCTTTGCCCTATATACACACTTTGAATCTATTATTTAAAAAGGCATTCAACTTTGTCTTGTATCTCAATTCCTAAATAATTTAAAGATGCCTCTGACTTGTACAATTCTCCCTTTGTAATTTTCCATATCTTCTCCACCTAGGAAAGCATACATTTTAAGGTTTTGGATGGGATTTAAAGTGAAGAAAATATTTTACCTAATATCTTCCTGCATGGGCGCCTGTAAGTGGCCCAATTAGAACCCATCAATTTAAGGCGGCCGTGACCAGCCCTAGAGGAGACAAGAAGGAGGCCGATAATTTGCTTAGTGTTTACCAGTTAGGGGTATCAGGCGCAACCTACATGAATCCTTTGTCATTTACATGTCCTTACCATGACTTACTAAGGTCAGAGTACATTAGATTATCAGAGCGTTACAGCCATTGGTGAGCCTTCATCCAGAAATCATGATTGCTTGTCCACTTAGTTATCTGTGACTGAAAGCTCCTCTGAACACAGTCCTTATGTAGCCTGCTCTTTCTCAGTGAGAAATCTCTTCATCTGTTGCACAGGTGAGCATTTTAAAGGTACCCAGTATTCAGCTGGAAGAGGAATCCTGGCTCAATCCTCAGGAACGAAACATGGCCATACGGAGTCACTGCCTTACGTGGACACAGTATGCATCCATGAAGGAAGAATCTGTCTTCCGGGAAAGTGTGGAAAATCCAAATTGGTAAGACTGTGTGTTGTGTGTGTGTGGGTGTGTATGTGAGTGTGTGTGGGGGTAGGTGGGTGCAGGATTGTTTCCATGAACACAAATATTAAAATATGACTTTATTCTTAGTTTGCTTACAGCTCACACAGATTCCTTTTTAAACACACAAGTAAACAATGAATATATTTTTCTTTGGGGAAAAATGACAGCGTTCAACTCCTTTCTGACCAGCTGCCCATCCTGGTGACTTTTTCTGTCTGCAGAGGCAAAGTATTTCCAGATTATGAATATCCTTCCAGTCCTTTAACAGATACCTCAGATACTTACATAAGTATTCATAGAATCACACGATGTGATTATATAAATTCTTTGCATACATAATTTCATGGTGTGTAAATTACTGTGTACAGCTCTTTTGTTTACTAGAACATTTGAGTTCTTTTTGATACACACATATATAAACTTAGCTGAATCTTTTGAACTATTGCATAAAATTCAATGTTATGACTACCCTTATTTCCTATTTGATAGACTCATTATTACAAATAATACTACAGTGTTTGTGGATCATATGTTCCTTGTACATAACCCCTAAAGCTGAAGCAGAAGTTCAAGCTATCAAGTTTATTGAGATTATTAATAAACAATAAACTTTATTCTTCTTAGTGTATATTTCTATGAGTTTGACAAACATGTATCATTGTTACCACAGATATAATTAAACTGTAGAAAATTTAAGGTTAATTTAACAACACTTAGAATAAAATACTGGTATAATTTTTGTGATCTTAGGTTAGGCAGTGGTTTCTTAGATATGTTCAATAGAAAAAGATAAAATTACTTCATTAAAATTGAAAGATGCCAGTTGGGATACCCACATTTCATACTGGAGTGCTTGGTTTGAATCCCAGCTCTGCTTCTGTCTAGTTTCCAGCTAATGTACATCTGGAGAGGCAGTGGCAATGGCTCAAGTACTTGGATCCCCGCCACTCATGTGGGAGACGTAAATTGAGTACCAGGCTCCTGGCTTTGGCCTGATCCAGTCCAAGCCCCAGTTGCTGTGGGCGTTTGGGAAGTGAACCAGTAGATAGAAGATTTTTCTCTCTCTCTTCCTCTTTGTCTGTTCTGTCCATCTTTCAAATAAAGTGAAAAAGACCAATGGAAAACTTTTGTGCTTCAAAACATATGGTCAAGAAGGTGAAAAGAATCTAGAGCATGGGTAAAAATATTTACAAACCATTTGATAGGGGTCTGTGATCCATCATATGTAGAGAACCATTATAGCTCAATAATAAAAAGACAACCCAGTTAAAAACTAGACAACATATTTGAGTAATCGTTACTCGAAGAAAGGTATAGAAATAGCCAGTAAGTACACGAAAAGCTGTTCAACACCATTAGTCATTAGGGCAGTGTACATCAAAAGCACTATAAGAAATTGTTTCACAGCTACAGAGATGGCTGCAATAAAAAAGACACAGAAAACCTTGTACAAAAATATCCATAGCAGCATTATTCATAATAGCCATAATGCAGAAACAAGGGAAATATCTATCAGCTGATGAATATATAATCAAATAGGGTATATCCATAAAGTAGAATATTATTTAGCTATTAAAAGGAATGGAGTATTGATTCATGTTACAAAGTGGACAAACCTTGAAAGTGTTTTGCTAAGTGAAAGAAGCCAATTAACAAAAGGCCACCTAGCATATGGGTTCCTTTATTTGAAATCTCAGAATGAACAAATCCATAGAGACAAGAAGTGAATTAGTTGTTGCCAAGGACTGGGGGAAAGGAGAGTAAGGATTGATTACTAATGGGAATGGAGTTTATTTTTTGAGGTCATGAAAATGTTCTGGAATTAATGTTGATGTGGCACAACTCTGAGCATCTTAACTGTGCTGAATTGTGTACCTTATAAGGCAAATTTTATAGTAAATAATTACATCTCAATGTAAAAAAGTTATTTGGGTGGTATTTTTAGTTTATATAGTATCTTAATTTGAGCTGTTCGAACAAAGAATAACATAGATGGGGCGGGGTGCTGATGATGTGGCATAGCAGGTTAAGCCACCACCTGGCATGGCAGCATCTCATATTGGTGCCAGTTTATGTCCCGGCTGCTCCACTTCCAATTCAGCTCCCTGCTAATAGCCTGGGAAAAGCAGTGGAGGATGGCCCAAATGTTTGGACCCCTGCACCACATAGCAGACCTGAATGAAGCTCCTGGCTCCTGACTTCTGCCTGGCCCAGCTGTGGCCATTGTGGCCATCTGGGGAATGAACCAATGGATGGAAGACCTCTCTGTCTCTCCCTCTCTCTCTGTAATTCTGACTTCCAAATAAACAAAGAAATCTCTCTATCTCTTTTAAAAGAATAACATAGACTGAGCAGCCTAAATAATAACTTCTCACACATGTAGAGACAGGGAAATCCAAGATTTAGGCACTGGCAACTTAGTATCTGGTCAGGGAATCTTCCTGGTTTAAAAATGTTTGTCTTATTGTTGTAACCTCTCATGGTAGAGAGAGTGAATTAAGGACCTTAATTCCTGAGGGCTTTACCCTCAAGACCTCCTATAAAACTAATTATATCCCAAAGACCCTATCATCTAATACCAGCCCATTGTAGGTTAAGGCTTTAACATAAGTGGTGGGGAGATGCAGATATATAGTTCATACCATATAGATTCTGCCACATTGCTTTTCACTGTATTAATATACTAGTTTACACTTTCATCAGCAGCAGATGAGGGTGTTCATTTCCCATAACATGGCCAGCACCTAATATACTTAATGTTTTTAAAATTTATTTTTATTTTATTTGAAGGGCAGAGGGAGTCAGGGGAGAGGTCTTCCGTCTACTGGTTCACTTCCTAAATGCATGCAACAGCCAAGGCTAGTCTAGGCTGACACCTTGAGTCAGGAACTTCATCCTAGCCTCCCATGTGGAGGGCAGGGACCCAAGTACTTAAGCCATCATTTGTTGCTCCCAGGATATGCCTTAGCAGGCAGCTAGACAGGAAATGGAGTAGCCAGTACTTGAACCAGGTCCTTTGATATGGGATACAGGCATCCTAAGTAGCTACTTAACTGCTATGTCAAATGCCTGGTCACCACTGAATATTAACGTGATTTTAAATTTCACCATTATAATGGATGAGAAATGATATAATTCCTTTGAAATAGGTTTAAAAATGAAAGCAAAATACTTAATATTAGCAGTAATTATTGCTGTGAACTATAATTTCAGAGGATAATTTACTATTTTGTTATTATTCATGTTTTGCTTTTTTTCCCCCCTATTATGCATCTGTCATTTTAGTGGAAATAGTGACATCCTCAAGCCTAAATAACTAAAAACCAGAAACCTAAAGTCCACTTTTAAAACCTGGCAGTTGTCCAAATCACTATTGCTCCCTTTAACTTGGGTCCTGTGGTGATAATTCTAGATTCTGCAGCAGCTCACTGAATTAGTGTGAGTGCTGTGTCTTATTAGCATCAGAGGTGGGTTTGCTCTGAACCACCCCTAATTTTTATTTTGTTAGTCTCCCTCATGACACAGGTTTTTTTTAAAGGCCATGGATATTTGGAATTATATATAAAAGACAATCCAATTAAAGGATGGGATTAGAGAATAGAGCTCTTTTTTCTCTGTATGGAAGTAGTGAAAGGATGAAATGGTCAGATTTTATACAAAAAAGTCTTTGATTTTATCTACTTCATTTTAAAATTAATTTTTTGGGGGCCAGCACTGTGGTATAGTGGGTAAAGCCACTGCCTACAGTGCTGGCATCCCATTTGGGGCCCTGTTCAAGTCCTGGCTGCCCTACTTCTCATCTAGCTTCCTGCTAATGCACCTGGGAAAGCAGCAGAAGATAATCGAAGTCCTTGGGCCCCTGCACCCATGTGGGAGACCAGGAAGAATCTCCTGGCTCCTGGCTTTATATTGGGCCAGCTCTGGCCTTAGTGAACATTTGGGGAGTAAACCAGCAGATAGAAGATCTCTCTCTCTCCCTGCCTCTACTTCTGCTTCTCTATAACTCTACCTTTCAAATAAATAAATATAATTTTGAAATAATAAAATTAAATTTTTGTAGGTGTTCAGGCTATAGAGAAGCAGAACTGAACCTTCATCAATGATACGTAAAATGATAATTAGTCATGAGAATCCAAGAGAAACATTCTTATCACCCAGAGATAGTATCTGATAATGATTTTTTTAGTCCATTCCCGCTTGACACTTAGATTATTTCTGAGTATTTTGTTATTACAAATAGTTTTGTGATGGAAGTTTCTATGTCTATTTATTTTCATACTTAATTAACTTTTAAGGAAGACTGAACAAAGTGGAATTTCAGGGTTAAAAATTATGTGCATTTTCTATTTTGACTTACATGATTAGGTTTCTCTATAAAAAGATTTGGTGTTGGGCATTTAGCTGAGTGGTTAGGACCCTGGTTGTGCTGCCCTATCCTCTATCAGAGTGCCTGTGTTTGATGCCTGTTTCTGTCTCCTGACTCCAGCTTCCTGCTGATGCAGACCTTGGGAGGCAGTGGTGATGACTCAAGTAATTGGGTTCCTGTGCTCATGGAGGAGACACAGCTTAAGTTCCTGGCTCCCAGCTTTGGCCTTGCTTAGTTCTGGTCATTACAGGCATTTGGGAAGTTAACCAGTAGGTAGGAGCTCTGTGTCTGCCTTTCAAATAAATTGAAGAAAGAAGTTAGACCAATTACACTTTGTTTTTCTTTTGGATTTTTTAATGTTCTACTACTCTTTAAAACCTTATCTTTTATGCCATTAACACAGATTTTGAAAAATTTTGTTTAAGGTATACAAATTTCATCTACAGAGATTTAGGAACATAGCGTTACTTTTCACCCTACCCTCCCTTCTGCCCACGCTCCCACTCTTCCTCCTCTTATCTCTCCTATTCTTTCTCTTAACTTTCACAATGATCTACTTTCCTTTTACTTTATACTCATAAGATTACCATACACTAAGGAACGTGTTCAACAGATAGTAAGAAGAAAAAACACTGTTCCTGAGCAGTAGAGACAATGGCTGTAAACAATCACTAAAGCTCAAAATATCAGTTTCATTTCTTTACCTTACATTTTTGGTACTATATTAGTTATCAGAGATCAGGGAAAACACATGGTATTTGTCTTTTTAAGATTGGCTTATTTCACCAAGTATGATTATTTCTGGTTGCATTCATTTTGTTGCAAACGATGGGATATCATTCTTTTTAATGGCTGAGTAGTATTCTATAGTGTATTATACCATATTTTCTCTATCCAGTCATCAATTTATGGACATCTGGGTTAATTCCATATCCTAGCTATTGTGAATTGTGCTACAGTAAACATGGGGGTACAGATAACTCTTTCATATGCTGATTTCATCTTGTTACAGTACATTCCCAGGAATGGGATTGCTGAATCATATGATCTCTTTATTTTCACCTTTCAGAGATCTCTCCATACTGTCTTCCACAATAGTTGAACTAGTTTACATTCCCATCAACAATAGATTAGGGTACCTTTTTCCCTACATCCTCACCAGCATTTCTTGCTTCTTGATTTCTGTAGAACAGCCATTCTAACTGGGCTGAGGTGAAACCTCATTGTTGTTTTGTTTTGCATTACCCTGTGGTAATGAGCATTTTTTCATGTGTCTGTTGATCATTTGTACTTCCTCTTTTGTTCAAGTCCTTTGCCCAGTTCTTCATTGAATTGTTTGTTTTGTTGTTGTTGAGTTTCTTGAGCTCTTTATTGATCCTGGATATTAATCCTTTATCAGTTGCATAGTTTGCAAATATTTCCTCCCATTCTGTCAGTTGTCTTTTCACTTTGCTGAATGTTTCTTTTTGCAGTACAGAAATTCTCAACTTGATATAATCCCATTTGTCTATTTTGGTTTTGATTGCCTGTGCTTCTGCAGTCTTTTGCAAGAAGTCTTTGCCTATGCCTATGTCTTGCAGAGTTTCTCCAATGTTCTTCTCTAGTAATTTTATGGTATCAGATTATAGATTTAGATCTTTGATCCATTTTTGAGTTGATTTTTCATATATGGAAATATAAGAGAGGGCTCCAAGATGGCAGAATAGGGAGGCAGCTCACTGATAGTCCAGGAAAAGATAGTATAAAAAAAGTGGAGGCCGGCGCCGTGGCTCAATAGGCTAATCCTCCACCTTGCAGTGCCAGCACAACGGGTTCTAGTCCCGGTCGGGGCGCTGGATTCTGTTCCAGTTACCCCTCTTCCAGGCCAGCTCTCTGCTGAGGCCCGGGAGTGCAGTGGAGGATGGCCCAAGTCCTTGGGCACTGCACACACATGGGAGACCAGGAAAAGTACCTGGCTCCTGGCTTTGGATCAGCATGATGCGCTGGCTGCAGCGCGCTGGCCGCGGCGGCCATTGGAGGGTGAACCAACGGCAAAAGGAAGACCTTCCTCTCTGTCTCTCTCTCACTGTCCACTCTGCCTGTCCAAAAAAAAAAAAAAAAAAAAAAAAAAAAAAAGTGGAGATACTGTAGCCTCAGGGAAGAGTTAGGGAAAAAAACTACAGAGGAAACTTCCGGAATTAGGGGGACATGGTGGACCTATGTGAAGGGCACGGGTGTCCACGGCTTGGGACCCCAGCTGCCGAGTCTATGCACCAGCGCTGGAAAGGGAGGTGAAGCAAAACCGCAGTAGCCAGAGACACTGGCGGAAAAGTGTTAGGAAGAGCCTAGAGGGAATGAGGCTTGAAGCCCTGTGGGGGAAAGTACACCAGCCTAACTAGAGGAGAGAAAAAAAAAAAGTGACCGGTGCGGACAAGATCCTCTCACTCACCTTACAAAGGCGAGCAAGACAATAGAGCAGGCACCATTTTGGACATACATAACAGCTGCGCCAGCTCAGGGCTGTGCCTGCCGTGAGCCAAACAGAAAAACCTGACTCTGGTGGGGAGAAATAACAGGAGACCAAGACCTAGTGAATGTGTGGAACTTATGAACCGGGACTGTAAAAAAAAAACAAAAAACTGAGGGTGTGTGGGGGAACTCTCAGTGTGGCTGAGAAGGGAGTAGTCTCAGTGGGAGACGCCACAAATTCGGGCAGCTTTGGCTACCCAGTGAGGGACATTGCAGGGGAATCTGAGCTTACACTGAGGACTGTACAGATCCTTTGTGTGGTCCTTGGGACAGAGCAGACTAATATTATACCCACTGGGGCTAGCACTCAGGCACTGATTGCCGTCGAGGAGAAGAGCTCAGATGAGTGGAATTACTTCCCATCTGAATAAAAAGAGAGATTTACCACGCCAAACCTGGTTGTGTCACCTTTGGCACACCCTTAACCCTGAAGAACTGAACAGAGCTCTCTGGCCACACTCACCACAAACCTCTAGAGATTCACCAAAAGCAGACATTCCACTTAATCTGGATTCATAGTATAATGAGAAAAGCCACTGCAGTGAGAAAAAAAAAGAAGAAAACAAAGAATATCTATATAATGACAAACAACAAATGCAGAACCCGAGGAAGCAAGAACAAGGAAGACATGATGATGCTCCTAAATGAACATGACACTCCAATACAAGATTATGAAGATGATGAGTTAGAAGAAATGCAAGATACAGATTTCAAAAATTTATAAGAACATTTAGAAGTTATCAAAATCAAATGCATGAACTACAAAAATCCATACAGGACAGGACAGAAAATCTCTCTCATGAAAATGAAATCTTAAGGAGGAAACAAAATGAAATGAGGAATTTAGTAGAACGTGAAATTGAGATATTGAAGAGAAATCAAAATGAAATGAATAATTCAATAGAACAAATAAAAAACATATTTGAGAGCCTTAAAAACAGAATCAATGAGGTAGAAGAGAGAATATCATATATAGAAGACAGAGCACAGGACAGTATACAGTCAAACCAAAGAAAAGAAGAGGAAATTAGAAATATGAAAAATATTGTTAGGAATCTACAGGATACTATTAAAAAAAAAAACCCAACATTTGGGTTCTAGGAGTTCCCAAAGGCATGGAGAAAGAGAGAGAAAGGATTAGAAGGCCTTTTTAGTGAGATACTAGCAGAAAATTTCCTGGGTTTGGAGAAGGACAGAGACATCCTAGTACAGGAAGCACATAGAACCCCCAATAAACATGACCAAAAGAGATCATCACCATGACACATTGTACTCAAACTCACCACAATGAAACATAAAGAGAAGATTCTAAAATGTGCAAGAGAGAAATGCCAGATTACTCTCAGAGCATCTCCAATTAGACTCACCGCAGACTTCTCATCAGAAACCCTAGAGGCTAGGAGGGAATGGCGAGATATAGCCCAGGTACTAAGAGAGAAAAACTGCCAGCCCAGAATATTATTTCCTGCAAAGCTCTCATTTGTGAATGAAGGTGAAATAAAGACCTTTCATAGCAAACAGAAATTGAAAGAATTTGTCACCACTTGTCCAGCCCTGCAAAAGATGCTTAAAGATGTGTTACACACAGAAACACAGAAACACGATCATCAATATGAAAGAAGGTAAAAGAAGAAAATCTCTCAGTAAAAGATCATAGGAAGTTAAAAGCATATATTAGAAATATTTTTGGGAAAATGGCAGGGTAAAGTCACTACTTATCAGTAGTCACATTGAATATTAATGGCCTCAACTCTTCAGTTAAAAGGCACAGACTAGCTGAATGGATTAAAAAACAAAACCCATCTATTTGCTGCTTAGAAGAAACACATCTTTCCAACAAAGATGCAGGCAGACTGAAAGTGAAAGGTTGGAAAAAGATATTCCATGCCAACAGAAACCAAAAAAGAGCTGGCATAGCCATCTTAGACAAATAAACTTCAACACAAAAACTGTTAGACAAAGAGGGGCACTATATAATGATTAAGGGGTCAATTCAACAGGAAGATATAACTATTATAAATGTATATGCACCTAATTACAGGGCACCAGTTTATTTAAAAGATATGTTAAGGGTCTTAAAAGGAGACTTAGACTCTAATACAATAGTATTGGGGGACTTCAATACTCCATTTTCAGAAATAGACAGATCAACCAGACAGAAGATCAACCAGGAAACAGCAGATTTAATCGACACTATAGGCCAAATGGATCTAACAGATATCTACAGAACTTTTCATCCTACACTTAAAGAATACACATTCTTCTCAGCAGTACATGGAACCTACTCTAGGATTGACCACATACTATGCCATAAAGCATGTCTCGGCAAATTCAAAAGAATTAGAATCATACCATGCATCTTCTCAGACCACAGTGGCATGAAGCTGGAAATTAGCAACTCAGGAATCCCTAGAGCATATGCAAACACACGGAGACTGAACAACATGCTCCTGAGTGAACACTGGGTCATAGAAGAAATCAAAAGAGAAATCAAAAACCAGACTGGAAGAGGAGCAGCCAGGACTAGAACCTGGCGCCCACATGGGGTGCCAGTGCCACAGGCGGAGGACCAGCCAAGTGAGCCACGGTGATGGCCCCATAAATAGACATTTTTAAAAAGAGGAAATCCAAAATATCCAACAGACACATGAAAAAATGTTCAGGATCACTAGCAATCTGGAAATGCAAATCAAAACCACAGTGAGGTTTCACCTCAGCCCAGTTAGAATGGCTCACATACAGAAATCTACCAACAACACAGATGCTGGGGAGGATGTGGGGAAAAAGGGACACTAACCCACTGTTGGTGGGAATGCAAACTGGTCAAGCCACTATGGAAGTCAGTCTGGAAATTCCTCAGAAACCTGAATATAGCCCTACCATACAACCCAGCCATCCCACTCCTTGGAATTTACCCAAAGGAAATTAAATTGGCAAATAAAAGAGCTGTTTGCACCTCAATGTTTATTGCAGCTCAATTCACAATAGCTAAGACCTGGAATCAACCTAAATGCCTATCAACAGTAGACTGGATAAAGAAATTATGGGACATGTACTCTATAGAATACTATACAGTGGTAAAAAACAATGAAATCCGGTCATTTGCAACAAAATGGAGGAATCTGGAAAACATCATGCTGAGTGAACTAAGCCAGTCCCAAAGGGACAAATATCATGTTCTCCCTGATCAGTGACAACTAACTGAGCACCTAAAAGGAAACCTGTTGAAGTGAAATGGACATTATGATAAACAGTGACTTGATCAGACCTTGTCCTGTCAAGGAACAAAGTACTACTTTATTCTTTGTAATTTTTTTTATTCCTTTAATACCATTGGTTGAACTCTTTAATTACAGACAATCTTAGGTGTTAAAATTTAACTGAAAAGTGATCCCTGTTAAATGTAAGAGTGGGAATGAGAGAGGAAGGAGATATACAATTTGGGACATGCTCAATCGGACTTGACCCGAATGTTAGAGTTGGAAATGCACCAGGGGATTTTAATTCAGTCCCATCAAGGGGGCATGTACCAATGCCATCTCACTAGTCAAAGTGATCAGTTTCAGTTCATAATTGATCATAATGTTGGGTTTACGAGTCAAAGAGAAGATAAACAAGACTAGTATCTGCTAATACTAACTGATAGAATTGCAAAGGAGAGAACACTCCAACATGGGAAGTGGGATACACAGCAGACTCATAGAATGGCAGATGTCCTAAACCATACTCTGGCCTCAGAATCAGCCTGTAAGGCATTCATATCTGGCTAAAAAGCCCATGAGAGTATTTCAGGCATGGAGTGCCAAGACACTGTTGCAAAACAACAACAACAACAAAAAACCTAAATGAAAGATCTCTGTGAGTGAGATCCCAGAGGAAAGAACGGGCCATCAAAGAAGGAGGTACCTTTCTCTTGAGGGATGAGTGAACTTCCACTTCGACTATGACCTTGTATAAATAAGGTAGGAGTTGGCGAACTCAAGAGGCTTCCATAGCCTTGGCAGCTCATGAGAAGAGCCTAGGGTGATTACTGACGTCATAAATAAGAGTGTCAATTGTTAAATCAACAACAGGAGTCACTGTGCACTTACTCCTCATCTAGGATCTCTGTCCTTAGTGTGTTGTACTATGTGAATTAATGGTATAACTAGTACTCAAACAGTACTTTACACTTTGTGTTTCTGTGTGTGTGCAAACTGTTGAAATCTTTACTTAGTATATACTGAATTGATCTTCTGTATATAAAGATAATTGAAAATTAATCTTGATATGAATGGGATGGGAGAGGGAGTGGCAAATGGGATGGTTGTGGGTGGGAGGGAGGTTCTGGGGGGAGAAAGCCACTGTAATCCAAAAGTTGTACTTTGGAAATTTATATTTATTAAATAAAAGTTAAAAAATAAATATAAATGATATGCATTTGACTAAATTTTAAAATTTGACATTTGCTTTTTCCAAATAATTTAATTCTATATGATTTACATCTTGTAAAAGTATTTTCTTGGGCTCTGCACTTTCACTGTAACTGTGTGTTTTTGTGGCAAGTGGAAGCCTCTCTTGTACTTTCAAGTTATCACCCTCATTGTAGACTTATTTGATTCAATGGTGTTGCAGAGCTGGTTTTCCAGCAGAAAAGGCATTCTGTATACTTAGCACAGCATCTCAGTGGTTCAGGTCTTTACCTCCCCGTATCTAGAGCTTCTGCTTATCTTCCGATACTTACACCCCTGCTCTGTTGTCTCCCATCTTGGCTCTACTCGGTATGAAAATACACTGGCTCTGCTAAGTTTACTTAGGAATTAATTCTATGCACTGATCCTGGTGCTCCAGGGCTCCAGGGTGTAGTTGTCTAATAGCCTGAATAAATACCACTGGATGCGTTCCCCAAGCCTGCTTCCCTGTGATCATATTGACCTTGATTTCCGGCGCACCAGCAGGTGATCAAACAGCAGAATTCACTGTCAATTATGGAATGCCGAGTAACAGGGCCTTTTCTGTATAGAGATGACATCTGGGCTGGAGCCTTATTTTTGGTTCAGTAAGACTGCTCTCCAAAAGACACTCATTTGCCTTTTGATGTTATATAACATAATCCGGGTCTTTTACTGGTTTCCTGTCCTGTACATACTGTCTTGTCATGGTTTTCCCCTGAGATCTGTTTTCTGCCATATTCCCAGTACCTAGCTCTTATCTGCTCAATGGATGATGCATGAAAATTGAGTCACAGGGACACTGATCGTACTCCCTCCAGTCTGTTGTGGGAATGAGGGGAGGAAAGTGCAAAGGGATGAAATTGGCTGGAGGGGCAGGTACAAATTAGGAAAATCTCATGATAAGATTTGGTGGGAAGAGGAGATCGTGAGCTGGTGAAGGTGGAGACCTCTCTCTGATTTCTGTTGATCACTAGTCTGTATCTAGTGTTGCCAGGGGTCAGCAGACACACAGCTGGCATTCCTCTTGGAGTTTCATTTCCTACAAAGTTCTTATTACTGCTTTTTTTTTTCTTTGACAGAGTGGACAGTGAGAGAGAGACAGAGAGAAAGGTCTTCCTTTACTGTTGGTTCACCCTCCAATGCGGCCGGCGCACCGCGCTGATCTGAAGGCAGGAGCCAGGTGCTTCTCCTGGTCTCCCATGGGTGCAGGGCCCAAGCACTTGGGTCATCCTCCACTGCACTCCCAGGCCTCAGCAGAGAGCTGGCCTGGAAGAGGGGCAACTGGGACAGAATCCGGCGCCCCGACTGGGACTAGAACGTGGTGTGTTGGTGCCGCAATTAGAGGATTAGCCTATTGAGCCGTGGCGCCGGCCTCTTGTTACTGCTATAAAGCATGACCTGTTGGCAGTTTGGCTCTTGAACAGGTAGTATTTCTCAAAGAGAAAATACTTCACTGAAGTTCAGCAAAATTTGTATGACTTTTTTTTTTTTTAGATTTTATTTATTTATTTGAGAGGCAGAGAGACACATCTTCCATCCACTGATTCACTCCTCAAATGGCTGCAATGATCTGAAGCCAGGAGCCCAGAGCCAGGTCTTTCATGTGGATGCCAAGGGCCCAAGTACTTGGGCCATCTTCCACTGCTTTCCCAAGCTGTAGCAGAGAGCTGGATTGGAAGAGGAGCAGCTGGGACTCAAACGGGCGCCCATATGGGATGCTGGCACCACAGGCAGAGGTTAGCTCACCACACAACAGCGTAGGCCCCATGAGCCTTTTTTTTTTTTTTAAGATTTATTCATTTATTTGAAAGTCAGAGTTACACAGAGAAAGAAGGACAGGCAGAGAGAGAGAGAGAGAGAGAGGGAGGGAGGGCGGGAGGGGTCCTCCATCCACTGGTTCACTCCCCAGATGTCTGCAGTGGCTGGAACTGTGCCAGTCTGAAGCCAGGAGCCAGGGGCTTCCTCCAGGTTTTCCCCTGTGGCTGCAAGGGCCCAAGGACTTGGGCCATCTTCTCCTGCTTTCCCAGGCCATAGCAGAGAGCTGGATTGGAAGTGGAGCAGCTGGGTCTCGAACTGGTGCCCATATGGGATGCCAGCACTGTAGGCAACAGCTTTTCTGCTATGCCACAGCGCCAGCCCTGAGTCTTGAATTTATAGGAGAGGAACCATCAGTGAAGTAAGGCATGAAGAAGGGAGAATTAAGTCAGTCTGGTTAGTGTTGAAATTGTGTTGCATTTTCTGTTCTCACCTTGATGGTGGTTACATTTTCTTTCTTTTTGCTAGCTTTTGGATCAATTTTAATTTTTTAAAAGATATATTTATTCGGGCTGGCACTGTGGCTCACTAGGCTAATCCTCCGCCTGCGGTGCCGGCACACCGGGTTCTAGTCCCAGTTGGGGTGCCGGTTTTGTCCTGGTTGCTCCTCTTCCAGTCCAGCTCTCTGCTGTGGCCCGGGAGTACAGTGGAGGATGGCCCAAGTGCTTGGGCCCCTGCACCTGCATGGGAGACCAGGAGGAAGCTCCTAGCTCCTGGCTTCAGATCGGCACAGCACGCTGGCCACAATGCGCTGGCTATAGTGGCCACTTGGGGGGTGAAACAACGGAAAAAGGAAGACCTTTATCTCTGTCTCTCTATCACTGTCTATCTCTGCCTGTCAACAACAACAACAACCACAAGATATATTTATTTGAAAGAGTTACACAGAGAGGGCAGGAGAGGCAGAAAGAGAGAGAGAGAGGTCTTCCATCTGCTGCTTCACTCCCCAGATGGCCGCAGCAGCTGCAGCTGTGCTGATCCGAAGCCAGGAGCCAGGAGCTTTCTCTGGGTCATCCTACACGGGTGCAGGGGCCCAAGGACTTGGGCCATCTTTTACTGCTTTCCCAGGCCTTGCGGAGCTGGATTGGATGTGGAGCAGCCAAGTCTTGAACCGGCGCTCATATGGAATGCCTGCACTGCAAGCAGCATCTTACTCCGCGGTGCCACAGTGTCAGCCCCTCTAGGTTTATTTTTATGGCTCTATTTTGAGCTATTTTCTGTGCTGTAGGTGGAGGCTGCTCCATTTCATATGGGTCTGCCCTCAAGAGTGTCGTGGCATGAGAAGAGTTCAGGTGATAATTCCTGGTCATTCTGTTTAATCCTCCCCTCTGCTCAGGGAAGACTCAACAGTTTCTTGCCTGAAGGTAGGAGATCTTGTGGCCTTCCTTAGGTCTGACTCCAAGAATTCATTACTTAATATTTAAACATAACCCCCATATGATATTTTAATTGTAGAAAAATCAGTGCTGTGTTCACTCCCTCTTCAGTTTTAAGCTGCCTGTAATCAGTGACCCCAGAGGCAACTGTTCTCTGACCTCCATTCTTGCAGATTAGTTTCGCCTGTTGCTCTTCATGTTGAATGGATTCATGTGGAACTACTCTGTTCTGTCACTTTTAGCACTGTGTCTGTGAGCAGTATCTTGTGGAGATCAGTAATTTGTCATTTTCCCATTCCTTGCATGAGCATACTGCAATTGCTACAATTTATGTACTCGTCTGAAGAAAAATCATAGAAACGTGGAATTATACTATATGCAGTATTCTGACTTATACATTAACAGTACATTTGAGACTGCCTTTTATTAGATGCATAGTTTTCAGTGATTTTTTCATAGCTGTTCAGATATATTTGTTGTATAAAATTATTCCAGTTTTATTAAATGTCCTAATTATTGGATTGTTTCTAGTTATTTGCTCTTAGATATAATGCTATGAAGAATTCGTTTAAAGGCTGGCATAAACGCTCATATAGGATTATTTGCTTGGGACATATTGTTAGAAATAAGACATTACGGATTCAAGGGCTTTGTCTGAGGCCCTTTTAGGCATTGGTAAGCTTAAGTATGTGTTCTCAAACATCCCAGAAAACTCCCAGGGGCATGGTGATTGGCAGTGTTGTATAGATGTCTGCCTGAAATGGGATTACAAACAGTTACATAATTGTTGGAGCCCAGTGAAAAGTGAAAATGCTGATCCGCCTTGTTCAAAGATGATTCAGAACTTTGAGACAGTGACAACAGAGTATTCAACAATGCATGTGGCTCTGTGCAGGCATATAGAACATACACCCACAAAGCCAGCGTGAGTCGAAAGTGTGCTCCGGTAGGCCTACTATTGCAAGACAAGCCTCCAGCTGGGCTGGTTCACAGACCCTTGTATAGTTTGAAGTGTTGCCCACCCACTCAGGGAATCAGTAAGGCTTCACTGAACAGAGACTTTTCTAGTTGATAGGAGAGTGGGAAGGGCAGTGGCATCAAAGGTTAACTGTGTGGGTGGGTTCAAGCAGTGGACCTGCCACTTATTTTTGTGTGATCTGAGCAGATTTGCCTCTTTGAACCTAAGTTTTTCCAATTGTAAAATGAGATTGATATATTATGTATGTCATAAAATTATTGGTAATTAGATGAAATGCATGCAATATAAAAAACTTAATACAATGATTTACCACAATAGGCTAATAGAAAGCAACTGTTAGGGGTTGAGTAGGGTTTGACTTCTCAAACTCATGCAAAGATCTAAGCTCCAGTCTTGTGTTGATAGTTAATGGGACAGATTTGATCCGATTATGGTGTCTGAATGGGAGGGCCTTTTTGGAAGTGATTGGGTTAGGCTTCTGGGATCCAATCACGATGGCTTTATAAAGAGAGAGTATGGGAAGGAGGAGGAGGACCGTGGTTCCTATCTCTGCTTCCTGGCTCACCATGTTACCTCCCTCCATATACATACGTTCCACCACCCTCATCAGACACCGTCCTGCTGGGACTGCTGCCCAATCTTGGGCTGTGAACCCGATGAACCTTCCTTCCTCAGGAGCTCCTCTCAGGTATTGCGGTGACAAAAATTTGAGCAATACACTGCTATTACTGTCAGTTCTTTAAATACTGTGTTTTAGGAGATGGAGCCAGATTGTCCTAAAATATATACTTGCCCAAACTCCTGGACTATTGAGATCCCACTTTTGATTGATTCCTTAGTGTTATAGGATCCCCTGCTGTGCTTTCTCAATGATTTAGGCAGTAATCTGCTGGTTCCTGGGAGGAGCTGAAAGAGAAGTTCAGAGGGAAAGGGCTCCAGGAGAGGACTGAGAGGGTGGCAGGGTGTTCCGCCTCCCGGGGCTACTTTGCAGAACAGATGAGTGTGGGAGCAGGGTGGAAGGGAAGACTGGCCAGATGGGAAGGTTCTGTTCTCAGGGCCGGAATGCCAGAGTCGGGGTAAGGGTGGGCATCGTTGCTTTCATTGGCTTGTGGATAATGTTGATTGTCTGACGCTCAGAAGTTACTGAAGTGCATTGAGGTTGGAGTTTGGTAGACCTGGATTTGCACTGTGGGTGTTTTCATTCTCAGACACTGCTCCTCGTACTGTGAACGGAAATAATAATGGTGGTAGTAGTAGAATTGTGTTACTTTATTACTTGGGCCCATACTGTTGACTAACCTTTGTCAAAGGCTTATATATATTATCTTGAATGCTTTCAACATGTTACTCTTTCAACCTTGAGGCAACTTATGAAACAGATATAATTAAGATTTAAGTTAAAATTTTTGTGTAACTGACTCATAAATATTGTACATATTTATGGGGTTCTATGTTATAATATATCTATACAGTGTATAATGTGTAATCAGGTTAAATGTATGTGTTTTCTCAAACATTCAACATTTCCTTATGGCAGAAACATTTAGAATTCGTTCTTCTAATGATAGAAATACACACAGGACTTGATTGTTATCTGTCATCACCCCACTGTGAAAGAGAACCCCAGATCCTCTATCTACTTTTAGTTTAAACCTGTGAATCAACCTTTATGAAACAGGCTTTATTAACCTCATTTTTCCAGAGTCTGAAGGTGTATATAGAGCTACAAGAATTTATGAAATGTGAATACAAATGATCTAATTCCAGGGCCCATGCCCTTAAGCTTTGTCCTATAGTTGTATACACAGTTAAATATGAGAGATCTTCAATGAATTAGAGGGAAATGCATTTTGTAGGAAAACTATGCATGAATTTCACTTTTTTTGTACCCAAATAAACTTTTTTATTTATTTATATTTTAATATTATTTAAGTTATACAAGTTTCATATATACAAATTTAGGAACATAGTGACACTTCGCCCTCTACCCTCCCACCTGCCCAGGCTCCAACCACTCCTATCCCTCCCTCTTGGATTCCTACTCTTAATTTCTACAGTGATCTATTTTCAGTATACTTAATGATCCTGTAGTTAGCCTTGTTCTAAGTAAAATACTCCAACAAATAGTATAAGAGAAAAAACAAAACGCTGTTCCTCAATGGAAGAAACAAGGGCTATAAACAGTCATTGATCCTCAGAATACCTATTTCACTCCAGTACATTACATTTGAGATACTCTATTAGTTATCTTGGATCAGGGAAAACATATAAGAGCTGTCTTTTGGGACTGGCTTATTTCACTAAGTATAATGGTTTCCATTTGTGACTATCTTGTTGCAAAAGACAGAATTTCATTTTTTAAAAAAATTTTACAGCTGAGTAGTGCTCCATAGTGTGTATATACCATAATTTCTTTGTCCAGTCAACAGTTGATGGATGTCTAGGTTGATTCCATATCTTGGCTGTTGTGAGTTGTGCTGCAATATAAATGGCCAGTATAGATTTCTTTTGGTTTGGATAAATTCCCAGGAATGGGATGGCTGGATTGTATTGTAGGTCTATAATTCAGATTTCTGAAGTATCTCTATACTGTCTTCCACCCTGACTGTACAGTTTACATTCCTACCAACAATGGGTTAGGGTATCTTTTTTCCCACATCCTTGCCAGCATTTGTTGACTATTGATTTCTGTATGTGGACTATTCTAACTAGAGTGAGGTGAAACCTGATTATGGTTTTGATTTGTGTTTCCCTGATGGCTAGTGATCCTGAGCATTTCCTCATATGTCTGTTGGCCATTTGAATTTCTTCTCTTGAAAAATGCCTTTCAAGTCCTTTGCTCATTTTTTCACTGGATTGTTTGTTTAGTTGTTGAATTTCTTGAGCTCTTTATAGATTCTGGAGTTAATCCTGTATTAGCTGCATAGTTTGCAAATATTTTCTCCCATTCTGTCAGTTGCTCCTTCACTTTGCTGAGTATTTTTTTTTGCAGTGCAGAAGCTTCTCAGCTTGATGTAATCCCATTTGTCAGTTTTGGCTTTGATTTGCCTGTGCTTCTGGGGTCTCTTGCAAGAAGTCTTTATCTATGCCAATGTGTTGCAGAGTTTCCGCAATGTTCTTTAATGATTTGATGATATCAGGTCATAGATTTGGTCTTTGATCCATTTTGAGTGGATTTTTATGTAAGGTGTAAGGTAGGGGTCTAGTTTCATACTTCTGCAGATGGAGATCCAGTTTCTCAGCACCATTTGTTAGAGACTGTCCTCATTCCAGGGATTGATTTTAGCTCCTTTGTCAAAGATAAAGTTGGTTGTAGATGCATGGCTTCATTTCTGGAGTGTTTTATTCTATTTCATTGGTCTACAAGTCTGTTTTTGTGACAGTGCCAGGCTGTTTTGATTGTAACTTCCCTGTGGGATGTGTTGAAATCAGGGATTGTGATGGCCCTGGCTTTGTTTTTGATATATAAGATTGCTTTAGATATTCGGGGTCTCTTGTGTTTTCATATGAATTTTAACATCATTTTTTTCTAGATCTGCAAAGAATGTCATTGATATTTTGGTTGGGATTGCAATCTGTATATTATAATCTGTAAATTGCTTTTGGTAGTATGGACATTTTGATGATGTTGATTCTTCCAATCCATGAATATGGAAGATTTTTCCATTTTTTAATGTCTTCTATTTCTTTATTTAGTATTGTAATTTTCATCATAGAGATCTTTGACATCCTTAGTTAAATTTATTAAAAGGTATTTGATTCTTTTTGGAGGTATTGTGAATGGGATTGATCTTAGAAGTTCTTTCTCAGCCATGATGTTGTCTGTGTATACAAAGGCTTTTGATTTTTCTGTATTGATTTTATATCCTGCCACTTTACCAAACTCTTTTATGAGCTCCAGTACTCTGTCAGTGGAGTTTTTCTGGATCATTTATATATAGGATCATGCCATCTGAAAATATGGAGAGTTTGATTTCCTCCTTTCTAGTTTGTATCCCTTTGATTTCTATTTCTTGCCTAATGGCTCTGGCTAAAACTTCCAGGACTATATTAGACAGCAATGGTGAGAGTGGGCATCCTTGTCTAGTTCAAAATCTCAGGGTGAATACTTTCAGATTTTTCTTCATTTAGTAGGATGCTGGCTGTGGGTTTGTCATAAATTGCCTTGATTGTGTTGAGGAACGTTCCTTCTATACCCAATTTGTTTAGTTTTCATCATGGAAGACTGTTGTATTTTATCAAATGCTTTCTCTGCATCTATTGAGATAATCATATGGGTTTTGTTCTGTAGTTTGTTAATGTGATGTATAACATTGATTGATCTGTGAATGTTGAACCATCCGTGCATACCTGGGATAAATCCTACTTGGTCCGGGTGAATGATCTTTCATCATGTTGGATTTGATTAGCTAATATTTTGTGGAGGATTTTTGTGTCTTTGTTCATCAGGGAAATTGGTCTTTAGTTCTCTTTCTCTGCTATCTTTTTCTGGCTTAGGAATTAAGGTGATGCAGGCTTCAAAGAAAGAGTTTGGGAGGATTCCCTCTGTTTCACTGTTTTGAATAACTTGAGAAGCATTGGAATTAGTTCTTTTTTTTTATTTTTTTTATTTTTTTTTATTTATTTATTTTTTGACAGGCAAAGTGGACAGAGAGAGAGACAGAGAGAAAGGTCTTCCTTTGCCGTTGGTTCACCCTCCAATGGCCGCCGCGGCCGGCGCGCTGCGGCCGGCGCACCGCGCTGATCCGATGGCAGGAGCCAGGAGCCAGGTGCTTTTCCTGGTCTCCCATGGGGTGCAGGGCCCAAGCACCTGGGCCATCCTCCACTGCACTCCCTGGCCACAGCAGAGGGCTGGCCTGGAAGAGGGGCAACCGGGACAGAATCCGGCGCCCCGACCGGGACTAGAACCCGGTGTGCCGGCGCTGCTAGGCGGAGGATTAGCCTAGTGAGCCGCGGCGCCGGCCTGGAATTAGTTCTTTAAATGTCTGGTAGAGTTCAGCAGTGAAGCTGTCCAATCCTGGGTTTTCAAACAGAAACTGAAAGAATTTGCCTTTTAAAATTTTAAATATTTATTTTATTTATTTGAAAGGCAGAGTTACAGAGAGAGAGGAAGAGATAGAGATTTTCCATTCACTGGTTCATTCCCCAAATGGTCATAATAGTTGGTGTTGGGCCAGGCCAAACCCAGGAGCTGGGATCTTCATCTGGATCTCCCATGTGAGTGTAGAGGCCCAAGGACTTGGGCCATCTTCTGCTGTTTTCCCAGACTTATTAGCAGGGAGCTGGATCAGAAGTAGAGAAGCTGAGACTTGAACCAGCACCCATATGGGATGTTGGCATTGCAGGTGGCAGCTTAACTTACTACTCCACAATATTGGCCCCTAAATTTGTCTTTTAATTTCACTTTATGCAAACTTTTTGAAGTACCCTTCTAACAGGTGTGTACAAGCACACACATACATACATACAGAGCCATACTGCATGTGTATATGTAGTATGTTACAAGTAATGTGTTCATATGTTTATAATGAAAAGTATTTAGAGACTGAAAACTGTGCAACATTTGTTGAATTTCTGTGAATTGTATTGGTTCTCTGAGAATGCAGTTGTGTAAATGGATTTGCCCAGATAGCATGGCTAAGCTTTCTTGCAGCAGTGGTAGACCCAGGGAATTGGGCTTAAGAAACAGGGAGAGTGACCGGAGACCACGTATTTCCTTTGGGGCACTCTCTTTTTGTGTGTTTACAAGTGAAGGCCAGGATTAGAATTGAGATGTCATCGCAGCAAGAGTATCTGTGTAGTTTTCTTCCTTCCTCCCCAGAGACACTTTCATTAAATTCCCATTTTGAAAACAATTAGGCAAGAATTGCCATTCTTAGCCAGTCTGTAATTCAGGGACAGTGTCCCAATAACAGCTTTTGTTTTCTGGAAACTGCTGTTTTGAGGATTCAAGGTTGGTGGCTGCATACTCTAGAGATTAATTCCTTATCTATATTTCCCCTGAACTTTTTTATTTTCTCAAATACAGAAAGAAACAAGTTTCTAAATGATGTAGAAGTAGGAGACTGTGTAATCTGCCATTCATGTTCACAGAGGTGTTGTAAGATTTGAGCTGTGCATTCTCTCATGATTCTGTTGTGCTGTATGGACAAAGCATTATATGTGACTCAGATACTGGTTCTGCTTCAGTGAATGAGCCTCCCTCTCAGATACCACAGTGGGTTATCCCTAAGCCAGGTGAAGACTATCTCTCTTGGTTCAGTTTCTCTGACAAGAAGTATTAAGAAGCACTATAAATGTCTCTATTTGCTTTTCCACATTCTCTGCCTGCCTGTCCAATCCTGGGTTTTCAAACAGAAAGTGAAAGAATTTGCCTTTTTAAATTTTAAATATTTATTTTATTTATTTGAAAGGCAGAGTTACAGAGAGAGAGGAAGAGATAGAGATTTTTCCTCTTCCTTCTTCCGTTCAGTTTTCCTAAATGCATTATTGATTTCTCTCCATGCATTAGTCATTATAATTAAGGATACAGTGAAATAAAAATAGATAGAACTGTTTAGGAAAACATTTGAAGTTGAAGCTGTGCATATCCTATGGCCCATATACTTGAGTGCTATATACCCTAGAGACACTTGTGCATGTATCTACCTGGGTACATTATAAATGTTTTCATAACAGCATTGTTGATAGCAGCCATAAACTGGGTCCAGTTAAAATGTTATCTTCAGTAGAAGGGGTGCATTATTGGAATATTTTCTAATGGCAGAATACTATGCAGCAATGAAAATGAGTGAACAACTGTTGTGTGCAGCAATACGGATGGGTCTCATAAACAAAAGACTGATTATGTGGGCTTTATTCTCTGTAACCTATCAACAGGTAATGACATGTATGTGCTTAGGAAGTGGATTTGATATAGGGTGGGAGTATAGGGAGTCTATGCTGGAGACAGGGCACCTGTTGGGAGGCACTTGCAATGGTTCTGAGATAAAACACTGTGCCGTACTCAGGCAGTGGCAGTAGTGCAAGAGAGAATGGCATGCCTGTTGAGGGATACTGGATGTAAAATAAATACAGGGCTGACTGGTTGGATGTTTGAATTGATTGCAGAGAGGGAGACAGATAATATGTTGAGATTTCCAATCTATGGATTAGATTTCTAATCTATGGCTTAGATGGATGATTATGTCATCAACTGAGCTCAAAAGAGGACTAAAGTTTGGAGCTGCTAGATAATCTGTATGACATTCATCTTCAAGACCTTGGGCAGCTTATTTAACTTCTATTTAACACAGTTTCTTCTTATGTAAACCTGAGATAATATTTTTAAAAACATGAATATCAACTTCCTAAGAAAGCACATTGTCATCTGATGCAGAACATGCATTACTGTACAGTTTATTGAGGAATAAGGGTAAACCAGAGTATGTAATATTATAAATGTGATGCAGTCTTTTCTTTAGGCTGAACAGAGATAAAAGGGAGGTATGGGAAAACTTGAATTATGCATGGTCTTTTGAGGGAAACAGCACATACATTACAAGTGTGGGGCAGGAAGAATGTCTTAGGATTGAAGGCACAAAGAACTGAAATTACATAGTGTGTGGAGAGGGAAATGAAGAGGTAATTGAGTAGTCTGTAAATGAAGGGCAAGCCAGATGCTAGCATGTACCCTTGCTGAAAATGGTTCCTGCCAGCACAAAATCCTCTAGAAATAGTATATATTTATATGAAAATAAAACTAGGGACAGGTGTTTGGTATAGCAGTTGAGACACTGCATGAGATACCAACATTCTGTGTCGGAGTGCCTGGCTGGGAGTCCTGGCTCTGCTTCCAGTCTGCCTTGCTCATGCATACCCTGGGAGACAGTGAGTGATTGCGCAAGAGCTTGGGTTGCTACAACTGTGTGGGAGACCCAGATTGACTGGCAACTTGGATTGAATTCCAGGCTCCTGGCTTCTGCCTGGAATAGTTCTGGCTATTACAGGAATTTGCAGAGCGAATCAACAAATGAAAGTTTTTTCTGTCTGCATCTCTCTCTGAGTAAGCAAATAAAATGATGGTCAAGGCCTTATTAATTTTTTTTGGTGATCAGCAAAGTAACATTTTATTATACAAAAAAAATTTTAATCACCGGATAATAGCACAAAGTAAATAATGCTCAGAGATTCTGATATTAGCATTTATGCTCTTTCTGTTTATCCATTTTCCATCCTTTTTGCTTTTTTTTTTTAATAGAACTGAAATGAAACTGTACATTGTTGATATGTCTTGCTGTGATTTGCATAGGAACTGAAATAGAGGCTAATCCTAGCAGGAGGTATTTAGGCTGCCCATGTGTCACAAGAAGAAAATGTCTGATGTGTTTTGTCAATGAGTTATTGAGGGAGAGCACAACATTTTCTTCTCTGACAGTCTTAAAATATAATAGGATAAACCCTCATCCCATTGATGGTGAGGGCATGACCCTGCTTTACTGCGCTGTTATTCTCAGATACACGAACAAACCCGGAGAGTGCTTTTCTGAGGACTTTTTCTCCCCAAAGTGGCAGAAGAAATATTGGTTAGAATATGATGTCAGAGAGACTTTTATTAATCCCTCACCTGTACTTGCCTTCAGTTCTGACGAATGCATCTCTCCCAAGAGTGTAAGACTGCTCAACTTCGCATTTTTTAACATGAAAATCCGTGTAAAATTCTACTTTGACTAATCCAGAATAAAGACAGCAAAGATTAGTGTCACTAGCATAAAGTTTTACATGAGCAAATCATTTTAAATGGGCTTAAATCTGAGAGATGGCAGCTGCATAGACTGAAGGTGTGTATGTCAGATTGGATGGGATAACTCTGTGTTAGGTGTGGAAGACGGAGGAGGAAGGGGAGGGAGAGTTCTGAAAGCTCTTTTGATTGTGTGCATGATCTGATTGGAGGGCTGTTGCTGTCAGAGGACGGTCTAAGGAAGAGGTTACAGAAGTCATGTTGACTAAAATCAGTGTTTTCTCAGGATATCTGTGTGTCAGTGCATGTGGTCATGTGTAAATGGATATACACACATGCAAATATACATTTAAGAGACAGCTTCCATCTCATTTCCATGTAGGTGGATGAAGGCAGAGAAATGTGTTTTATGAATATTTCTTTATGTTTATATTAAAATTTTTTTGAGTGAGATGGAATCCTTATACATTTTTTATGGGGTAATGTGAAATATTTTAAAACATATACAGTATAGACTTATCAAATCAGGCAGTTAGCATTTCTACATTTTCTTTGTGTTTTGAAACTATCAGCTCCTCTCTTTCAGTTCTTCATACAGTGTATGATATATTATGGTGAATTAGAGTCTCCTGAGTTGTTGAACACTAGAATATATTACTTCTGTCTGTGTTTTGTACTCCTTATCCAACCTCCCTCTAAGCCCCCTTCCCCTACCCTTTCCAGCCTCTAGTAATCACCATCATATGCTCAGATTGACTTTTAGAAGCTTGTATATATGAGGGAGAACCTACTTTATTTGTCTTTGTGCGTTTCACTTATCTCACTTAACATAATGGCTTTTCATTACATCGTTTTTGTTGTAGATGTCAGGATTTCATTCTTTTTTAGTGGCTGAATAATTGAATATATGTGTATATATATATGTGCACACACATACACACACACAGAAATTTGTTGCTCACGGTTCTCGAAGCTGGAAAGTCCAGCATTAAGGACTCAGTAGGTTTGTTGTCAGGAAGGGCTGGCTTTGTTTTACAGAGAGCTGTGCTCTTACACGGCTGAAGGGATGAATACTGTGTCCGTACATGGTGGAGTGGGGCAACAATACTACTTTTTTAAGATTTATTTTATTTATTTAAAAGGTAGAATCACAGAGAGGGAGGGAAGGAGGGAGGAAGAGAGAGAGAGAGAGAGAGAATGAATCTTATATACACTGATTTACTTCCCAAATGGCTACAGTGGCCTGGGCTGGGCCAGGCTGAAGCCAGGAGCCTGGGACTGCATCCTGGTCTCCCACATGGGTGCAGGGGTCCAAGCACTTCTGCCATCCTCTGCTGCTTTCCCAGACTCATTAGCAGGGAGCTGGATCAGAAGTGGAGCAACTGGGATTCTAACAGGTGCTCATATGGGATGCTGGCATCACAGAAAACAGCTGAAGTCACTGTAAACAAACGCTGGCCAAGGTTACTTCTTTCAACCTCTTTTGTAAGGGAACAAAAGCTATTCACTTTGTTAAATATTTTCTGATTGCGTAGGAATTTTTTGACTTACTCACTTAGCAAAGGCTTATAGAGTGAATTTAGTGTAAGCATTGTGCAGAAAATGGGGGCTAGGAGAGTTTATAGAAGTATCAAAAGTGGCCTTTTAGTCATTGGTGCACATATAAGTGTTCATCTGTGCCTGTGGCTGGGTGCCATCAGAAGACAGGGCCTGTTACTTTTAGGATTAAGTGAAGACTGAACCAGAGATGCCTGCCATCTTGTTTCCCCTTATCCTTTGAGTTTGTCTCCTAACACATGGGAAGACTTTATCAAGGCCCCTGCCATGTACTGGGCATGTTAAGATAATTTGCAGCCCTTGACATTCAGTATTTCTCTGATGGAATGCGTTGCCTCTGTTGACAGTTTCTCACTTGTCTATTTGTCCTTTCCACTAATCATTGAGAATCTGGGGAACAGAGACCTTCTCCCTCACTGTGGGCCTCTCCCACTCCCTCTGATGCTTATCATGCAGTAGCCCTGCAGTCAGTGTGTTGGATACATGAATGAGTGAGGCAAAGTTAGATGTAATCCACATCTGCTTCCTGATGGATTTCTGAAGGATAAATTTGCCATATATTCTGTTCTGGGTTTGTAGTTTATTTTCTTTCAGCATTTTGTTTTATTTTTTATTTTTATTTTTTTTAAGATTTATTTATTTTACTTGATAGATTTACACAGAGAGAAGAGAGGCAGAGAGAGAGAGGTTTTCCATCCGATGGTTCACTCTCCAATTGGCCACAATGCTGGAACTGTGCCGGTCCAAAGCCAGGAGCCAGGAGCCTCTTCTGGGTCTCCCATTGTGGATGCAGGGTCCCAAGGACTTGGACCATCTTCCTCTGCTTTCCCAGGCCATAGCAGAGAGCTGGATCGGAAGTGGAGCAGCTAGGTCTTGAACCGGCTTTGTATGGAATGCCAGCACTTCAGACCAGGGCATTAACCCGCTGCGCCACAGTGCCAACCCTTCAGCATTTTGAATCTATCATCCTATTCTCTTCTGGCCTGCAAAATTTCTGCTGATAAATCCACTGAAAATCCTATGGAAGCTCCCTTGCATATGAAAAGTTGCTTTTCTCTTTGCTGCTGTCAAGATTTTCTTTGTGGCTTTTGACAACTTTATTATAAGGTGTTTTGGGGTGTGTCTTCTTGGGTTTATCTTAGTTAAAGAGTATGTTGAGCATCTTAAATTTGTATGCCTATTTCCTCCCTCGATTTGGGGACATTTTCTGTCATTATTTCTTCAGATAGGCTCTCTGCCCCTTTCTCATTCTCTTCCCCTTCTAAGACTCCCATGACCTGTAAATTGACATAGTCCATGGTGTCCCCTCACCAAAGTCTCTCTTTACTTTTCTTCATTCTTTTTTCTTTTGCTTCTCTGACTCTGATTTCAGGTGACTTATCTTCAAGTTTGCTGATTCTTTATTCTGCTTGATCAAGTCAAGTTGTTGAACCCCTCCAGTGAGTTTTTTTCATTTCAGTTGTATTCTTTACTGTTAAATTTCTGTTTGGTTCTTTTTTAAAAAGCATTATTTCTTTGTTGTTATTCCTGTTTTATTTTTTAAAAGATATATTTTATTTATTTGAAAGGCAGAGTTACAGAGAGAGAAGGAGAGACAGAGATCGAGGTCTTCCATCTGCTGGTTCACTACCCAAATGGCTGCAACGGCTCGCTGGGCCAGGGTGAATTCAAGAGCTAGGAGGTTCTTCTGGGTCTCCCATGTGTATGTAGGAGCCCAAGCACTTAGGCCATCTTCTGCTGCTTTCCTAGGTGCATTAGCAGGGAGCTGGATTAGAAGTGGAGCAGCTGGGACTTGAACCGCTGTCCATATGGGATGCAGGTGCTGCTGGCAGAGGCTTAACCTTACACGCCACTGTGCCAGCCACCCCCATTTTAAAACAAGACAACTAGCACATGAAAAAACAATTCCAGAATCTCACCAGTCAGCCCACCTACAGATTATGGGGCCTCTCTTGTTTTCTTTGGGCCTGTATCTTCTCTTAGCTTGTGTGTCTGATTTCTGTTTGTGGTAGTGCTTGCTCTGTAGTGCTGTGACAAGTCAACATGCTTGTTGCATCTAAAGTATTCTGCCATCTCCTTCAGCATGTTGAATCACTCCCTTGGCAGCCCCTCGTAAAGCCAGAATGTTGGGTGCACAGTTAGCTGTTACTCTTCCAAGGAAATGGTGGGCAATGGGAACTTTTTCCTGACTGTGCTCTGTGCTGTCTTGGCTGGGAAGGGATTATCATGATTGATCACAACAAACTTGCTTATGTGTTTTTTCTTGGCTTCGCATTCACCTGGGAAGCTGCCACCTCTTAACTGGTGTTGGAGTTCACAAAGACATTTGGTTCCTATATTGTTGTTAAGTTTGTGTCTCCTTAGGGGAATGAGGACTTCTAGATTCCTATTCAACCATCTTATGTCACTCTCAAATGTAAGCAAGTTCCCATTGGATGAAGTGGAGTTAATTTAATATTGGAAGAACTGGGACAGAATTTGTAGACATGGTGACACATCTCTTTTTCTCTTCTGTCTCTCCACAGTCAAGGATTGATTAAGTCATTTCAGGCTTCCCATTCTCCGTCTCTGTCTGTCTCTCTTTGGTAATAGTGGCTAACATCTAATAATGTTTGCTATTTATCACTAGTTCTTCGTGTTCCTGTTGTGTGTGTTAAGTCAGTCAGTTTTCACCATAGTTGCTAAAGGAAAATACTATGATTATTTCCATTTTACCTGTGAGGAAACTGAGTTACAGAGGATCTGAATAATTTACTCACCTCATATAGGTGGTAATTGTCTCAGAATCAATTTTTTTTAAAAGATTTATTTACTTATTTGAAAGTCAGAGTTACGCAGAGGAGAAGCAGAGAGAGAGAGAGAGAGAGAGAGAGAGAGAGAGAGAGAGAGAGGGAGGTCTTCTATCTACTAGTTCATTCCCCATTAGCTGCATTGGCCAGAGCTGCTCCAATCCGAACCCAGGATTCAGGGGCTTCTTCCTGGTCACCCATGCAGGTGCAGGGGCCCAAGGACTTGGGCCATCTTCTCCTGCTTTCCCAGGCCATAGCAGAGAGCTGGATAGGAAGTGGAGCAACCGGGACTTGAACCAGCACCCATATGGGATGCTGGCACTGCAGGCAGTGGCTTTACCCGTTACACCACAATGCTGGCCCCCGAATCAATTTTTTTAATTAATTAATTAAATTTTTAAAGAATACAAATTTCACATGTACAACTTTAGGAATAGAGTTGTTCTTCCCACCACACCACCCTCCCACCCACACTCCCACCACCCCCCCTTCCCCTTCCCAGTCCCATTGTCCATTAAGATTCATTTTCAATTAACTTTGTACACAGAAGAACAATTTGCATAACACACACAAATTATTTGAGAATAAGTATCGCATTTAACTCTCATAATACAACTCATTGAAGACAGAGGTGCTGCATGGGGAATTAGTGCACAGTGACTTCTGTTGTTCATTTAACAACATTCTTATGTATAACGTCAGTGACCACACAAAGGGAAGCCTTTTGAAACCACCAACTCTGTCAGTATTTAGACATAGCCATTAGCAAATTGGAAGTTCTCTCCTTTTAGAGAAAAGTACATCCTTCTTTGATGGCCACTTCTTTCTGTTGGGATCTCACAAAGATGCTGCATGTAGAATATTTTTTTTGCCACAGTGTCTTGTCTTTCCATGCCTGAAATGATCTTACAGGCTTTTCAACCAGACCAGGAAGCCTTACAGGCTGATTCTGAGGTCAGAGTGTTACTTAAAGCAATTGTCATTTTATGAGTCTGCTGTGTGGACTGCTTCCCATGTTGGAACATTCATAATCAATTTTTAAAAAGGCATTTTGCAGTAGGAAATGAGCATTTCCTAATTTGAATAAACTGTACATCTAATTTTAATAAAATCCTTTTGTGTTACAGAAAAGTCTGTGTATTATTTTGTATTGATAAGTGGTAATTATGCTACTGGAAATGTCTATAGTTCACAGATTCAAATGCAGAATAATATCAAAGATTTTTTTTTTTGTAGGACGGAGTTCATTCAAAGAGGCAAGATTTCAATCACAGGGGCTGGATTTCTCAACTGCATTTTAGAAACTTTTGCCAGCACATTCTTACGACAGGGAGCCCAGAAGGTAAGCTTCTTTCTTCTTTGTTCAAACATTGATTTTAAGAAATCTTAGGGATCCTAGTAGGATATTGAATAAGGCTAATGAATAGACGTAACAAGTAAAATGTAGTTAATAAACTACATTGCATAAAATATGCAAAAATAATTGCCTTTGATAATTATTATACAAATCCAAATCAAAGTATAACTAAAGTCCCAATTGTGGATTATTAAATTAGAAATATGCCAATGAAGAATATATGGTATTGTGGATAATATTTACAGTATAATTAAGAGAAATAATTAGAATGAATAATTACATTTCCAGCATATTAAGGAGCTTCAAAAAATTTATAGGAAATTTATATTCTTTTTTTTCAATATCAATGTTTTATTGAAAATAGTACACAAAACCTACCCATAAGCACAGCCACAGGTGAAAATAACAAGGAAATCTTCTCACGCCTTCTATAAAAGCCTGACTTCTCTGGAGTAATGTCTTGCCCATCCCAGCAATGATGTCTTAGCGAACTTGATTTCTTTTCTTTCAGGCTCTAAATGAGAGCAAACTCTTCTTGTGTTAGGGGCTAAGTTGAAAGTCTCTGGCAAATGAAAAGAGCCATATTTTTTAAAGGGCCCCAGTGCTTCTGTGGGCTTGGTGATAGATTTTGAGCTCAGCCAGTGTAATGAAATGCTTCATCATTTGAACAAACTGCATCCATCAAGGACTGTTTGGAGTTGTCCTCTTTGTTGCATGGTTCAAAATGGAGACTATTTTTTTCAAAGTGTGCGTGGTCTGGGTAAGCCTCCTCCATGATCTTCATGTCTTGCGTGGATCTTTGCAGTTACTAGAGTAGAAGAAGGTTTTTTCTTCCAACTTCTTGACTGTAAGGCAGTAACAAGACTGGTAGCTGGGGACACCACTCCAGCAGGCTGTCTGCTTGAGTTGTACTTTGAGATCCTCAGCACCAAACTTCGCAACCTTCCCATCCACACTTTTGTCTAGTGGGCTCTGTGGCTCTGACTTCATCAGCCAGTGGCTTCTTAGAGTTTTTAGAAGCTGGAGTCTTCTGAGAGCTGGAGGTCTCCATTTTAACTGATGCCTGACCTGACCTGACCTGACCTGAGGTCTTAGTTTTAGTAGTTTTCCAGATGGTCTATTATCTGTGCTAACAGCCCCAGGTAGCCTTTTCCTCTGGCCTCGGCATGGTCTGCCTGTAGAGCGTTGAAGTACAGAGGATTCTGGAGTCAACTGAGAGACACAAGAAGCAACACTATTGCCCCTGTAATCCTAAGCAGAGCAAGGTGGAGGCAATGAGTTGTGTTATCTTTTGATTTCATTTTCAATGAGATTTCTGAAACCTCTTAATATATAGTATGGTGACAACTATGTAATGAAAAGATGATAATAGATGTCTGTCAAGATTGATGTTGTGTTTTAACCCAATTGAGATGGTTCATGGCGCATGTTAGAACTGGTGCAGCCTGTTTAAACCTGATCTTGAAGGCTATGGTTGAAATTCCAGAAGGTCTGTTGTCACCTTAACTCACTCAGATGTTATTTCAAATGCTTCTGCTAAATTACAGTTCTTTTAAGATTAATTAATTGATTAATTTATTTTTAAGGAATACAGATTTTATAAGTACAACTTTAGGAATAAGTTACAGTTTGTGCAATTGTAAAACCCCCATGTTCTATAAAGTTACACTCTAAAAATAATGGGATTGATGAGAAAAATGATTTCTTTGTATGTCCCTGATTGTGTTGACTTCTTGTGTACTTGTTAAATCCTGTGTTATGAAATATGTAATAATAATTGGATAGAATTTTGTGGGATATGAGTCTATTAATGTGAAGAATGAAATTCTTTTTTTTTTTGGGGGGGGGAGTTAACATTTAGGGGAATTGGGTTTCAAAGTTACTGTTCTCTAACATCAAAATTTGTTGCAGACTCCCATTTGTAGAAGCAATTTTTACTTTCTGGCCTATGTATAAACAAGTTACCTGTAGTTGGTTAATCCTTGTTCAGTTAATTCAAGTGCCTTGTTATTTGATCTACTGATTGATCTGAACCTATAAATGACTTCTGATCATACGGTGGTTGTATACATTCTGATCATTCTGATTCTGTGAGATACATGAAGAGAACATTTTTAGTCCCATTTTATTAATGAGAAGTGACTTAGATAAGTACACCCAATATGTAGATAACCTCTTGTCTGTCTTCCTTCTTGCGAATATATTTTGAGTAACAATGTTGCATTAGACATTGTGCTAAGTGTTGCTATATTTACTCAAGGTAGAGAATTAGTAAAGGGTAGTAGTGCCTGGACTTAATCCCTACCTTTTGTGAACAAGACTTACCTCTTGCCACTTTACTGAGCAGTCCTAGATGAATGAAGTGAATTCTTGCCACTTAGCACCATGAGCATCACAGCTACTGTTGTGTATTTGTGTTGTGGTCTTACTCCCTTTGTATTTATTAGGATTTTTTTGGTTGTAGGCAACAAAAACCATTTGAGGCTAGCTCATTGTTAGCGTACATTCTGCCCTGGGAACTGAAAGCTGCTAGGAGCCCAGGTGATATTCCTGGTTCAGAGCTTTTCTGTGAACCACACATCTGTTTTCCTCTCTTTCTTTGCACTCTGTTTTTTCTGCTCTTCAGGCTGTGTAGTGGAATGTGGCCTCCCTGCCAGCTGAAGTCTGGCTAAGAGAAAGCCTGCTTATTTCTTTTCTTGCTACATTTTTTGGTAAGGACTCATGTTGGCCCTCTCTAGTTTGCATGATTGGAAGATTGGAAGTCAGGTTGTACAAGAGTGACTCCGCCTCCACTAGGACCAGGTGGACCAGGGTTGGGGAGCCCTTCTCAGAGAAAAGCGGTTGTGCAAGGGGCACATGGTGCGATCTCTCAGTAGAGTCTGATGTTCCTCAGGGCAGATGGGTTTTTTATTCATCTTGGTCCTGTTTTCCCCCCAACCTATAGTCTCTTAGGTGATAGTCCATACATTTATATGGAAATGAATAGAAAGCATAATGAAGTCCATAATAAGTTTTGGGTGAATATTATCTGAAAATAATCAAGTGTCTTTGACATGTTGAACTGGTAAACCCAATTGATTCCTCTTTATTCTCATTTATTATGCTCAGAAATAAGAGTGTATTTTTTCTGGGGCGGGAGTTGTGGCACAGTGGGTAAATTTGCTGTCTGCATTGCCAACATCCCATGTGGGCAGTGATTCAAGTACTAGTTGTTCTCCTTCCAATCCAGCTCTCTGCTAATGTGCCTGAGAAAGCAGAGGAGGATGGCCCAAGTGTCTGGGCCTCTACATCCATGTGGAAGACCAAGATGTAGCTCCTGGCTCCTGGCTCCTGGCTCCTGGCTCCTGGCTTTGGCCTGGCCAACCCTCAGCCATTGCAGCCATTTGGAGAGTGAAACAGCAGATGGATGATCTCTCTCTCTCTTTCTCTCAACACTGCCTTTCAAATAAAAATAAATCAATCTTTTTTTCAAAGATATATTTTATTTATTTGAAAGTCAGAGTTAGAGAGAGGGGAGGCAGAGAGAGAGAGAAAGAGAGAGAGAGGACTTCCATCCGATGGTTCACTCCCCAGTTGCCCGTTACGGCCAGAGCTGCGCCAATCTGAAGCCAGGAGCCAGGAGCTTCTTCCAGGTCTCCCATGTGGATACAAGGGCCCAAGCACCTGGACCAACCCCCTCTGCTTTCCCAGGCCTTCAGCAGAGAGCTGGATCAGAAGTGGAGCAGCTGGGTCTTGAACCAGTGCCCATATGGGATGCTGGCGCTTCAGGCCAGGATCTTAACCTGCTGTGCAACGGCGCTGGCCCCTAAAATGAATCTTAAAAAAAAAAGAGAAGAATACATTTTTCTTGCTAACCTTTTTTTTTTTTAAAGGTTTATTTATTTATTTGAAAGGCAGAGTTACAGAGAAGCAGAGGCAGAAAGAGAGAGAGAGAGGTCTTCCATCTGCTGGTTCACTCAGATGGCCACAATGACTAGAGCTGTGCTGATCTGAAGCCAGGAGCCAGGAGCTTTTACCCGTCCCCCAAGTGGGTGCAGGGGCCCATGGCCTTGGTGCATCTTCCACTGCTTTCCCAGGCCATAGCAGAGAGCTGTATCGGAAGAGGAGAAGCCGGGACTCAAACCCGCCACCATATAGGATGCCAACACTGCAGGCGGAGGCTTTACTCGCTACACCACAGGGCCGGCCCCTCCAGCTAGCTTTTGTCTTTTCTAAATTTACTTTTGCCTTTGAAGAGACTAAATTTAATTAGCTTTTCAATTTTAGGAGACACATATGCCTAAGTGTCTTGTGCCTTTTATCACATGATAATGTTTTCATTATCACCTGAGCCTACATAAAGGGCTCCTGGGAAAGTCATTGTGAGTGTTGTAGGTGACTTTTTATTTTATTTTATTGAGAGGTAGAGTTACAGAGAGAGAGAGGGAGAGAGAGGGAAAAACAGAGAGAGAGAGAGAGAGAGGGAGATCTTCCATCTGCTGGTTCATTTCCCAAATGGCCACAATGGCTGGGGCTGAGCTGATCTGAAGCCAGGAGCCAAGAGCTTCTTCCTGGTCTCCCACATGGGTGCAGGGGCCCAAGGAGTTGGGCCATTTTCTCTTGCTTTCCCAGGCCATAAGCAGGGAGCTAGATCGGAAGAGGAGCATCTGGGACTTGAACGGGTACTCATATGGGATGCCAGCACCACAGGCAGAGGCTCAGCACCAGCCCCTGTAGATGACTTTATTTTTGCTTTAGGACTTTATCCCTAAGGCTGTTTAGTAGTGCTGAAGCTGGGATCTGATCTATCTATCTATCTATCTATCTCCCCCCCCCCCCCCCCCCCCGGCTTCCATGGAAGCAAAAGCAAGTGCTCAGGAATTTTGTATCTCGTCTCCTTGTTTGGGAATGAAAAGCTGGTGCTAGAAATGAAGACCCTGGCTCGGGTCTCTGTGCTCTGCGGGGCCTGTTCAGCTGCATTTTTGCTTTCCCTCTGCCACTCCCACGTGCAGTGTGAGGGCCATCCGAAACAGGCTGACCTTTTACGTGCCTCTCGGACCCAGTGTTCCTCCTGGAATGGAGGCTTGTGGGCAGAATGAGGACTTCCTTTGGAAGTCGAGTCAGCAGATGTGTCTTTGGAAGCTGAGAAGGAGAAGCCGAGTCCCTCTGCCTTCCTCTGTGCCCTAGCAGAGTCGCTTTGTTCCTCTAAGTTTCACCATCTACAGAGTGGAGATTTTAATGCATCCCTGCAGATAGCAATGAAAGCTGTTTCAAAGCTGTCAGAAAATGAGAACATAGATAAAAAACACAAAACAAGTTCTCTTTGTTGTAAGACTTAAGAAGAGTCATAATCCCGTGCTGCTGTGGTTGGAATGTAGTTTGTCCCCAGCAAAACTGATGTGGAGGCTTGATTCCCCCATGTCATGCTTTTGAGGTGGAGGGCAGCAGTGGATTGTACTGTTCCTGTGTACTAGTCTGTACAGAGAGTAATAGCTGTGTGCCTCACTCTCAGCCAGTGAGCACTAGCCAGCATGCCGAAGAGTGTGTTCCTGAATCTGAGAGGCATTTACCTGCCGCTTGATTCTCCATAAACTGTTTGTCAGCCTTGAGTTTGTGTTCTGGTGGACAGGATTGGCCCATGGTGAACAACAGAAGTTGGAATCAAGTGTCAAAAACGTGCCCAGGCAAGTAGCATGCAGGGTGCCAAACACATATTTTATTTAACATGCCTTTAGGTAAGCACATACATTCAAAAAACAGATCAAAGAAACACACACAGAGAGAAAGATCTGAGAGAGCAGAGATTGGTAGGCGTCTGGAACACAGGAAAGGATTCATAGAAATTTCTGCAGCCTAGTGGCTAAGAACTATGAGGCAGAGCTAGAAGGAACCCAGGTGAGAGCCAAGTCAGACCTCAGACTTTGGGATCCCAAGAGAAGGAAACAGAGATCACCAGCAGTTCTGGGGTAGACTTGGCTTGCAGCTGCTCTCCTGTTCTGGGAAGGCTTCCCTGAGATCTGTGTTGCTCAACATTTTTTCCATAATGTCTTGTAAGGCATTCCTTCCCCAATTGTGGTTATTTCACTATGAAATTTTAATACCACGGGCATACTGATAAGCTCTTTTTTTTTTTTAAAAAAATAAAGTCTTATTTAATTATTTGAGAAGCAGAGTTAGAGAGAGAGAGAGAGAGAGAGAGAGAGAGAGATTCCTCCATTTGCTGGTTCACTCCCGAAGTGGCCACAACAGCTGGAGCTAGACCGATCTGAAGCCAGGAGCCAGGAGCTTCTTCCTGGTCTTCCATGTGAGTGCAGGGGCCAAGTGCTTGGGCCATCTGCCACTGCTTTCCCAGACCATTAGCAGGGAGCTGGATTGGATGTAGAGCAGTCAGGACTTGAACTGGTAGCATATGGGATGCCGGTGCCGTAGGTGGAGGCTTAAACTACTACGCCACTTTGCTGGCTCCACTGATAAGCTCTTTTTATAGTGTATTGTGTCTTTGATTTATATATAAAAATGTATTTTTCACTCTGAAGAACAGTTTTTTCCTCTTTTTGATGTTGCCCGTCTGCTAAATTGTACATTGTACTTAGCTATCTTTTGGGGGCCTTTGCTACCAATTCTCTCCGCCCGACAACCAACCAACCAAAAAATCCACAACACTTCCAAACCAAAAGAACGTTTTGGTGAATTCCTACATGGTTGCCTACAAATTCACATTTTACTTCTCTGGGAAGGCTTGGGAGGTAGTGTGGGTGATAACAGTGTTGTCATGCAAGTGATCTTTTTTTAGCCTAGTTGGTCTCAGTGCTTATGAATGCTATGACAAGGCAGAGATCTCATTTTGCAATGGTATAGAGTCTTTTTTTAAAAAGTCTGTGAAATACTCTTTCAACGTGTGATAAAATAATTTGTTATTTCAGCCACCCTCCTGGCAAGGCCCCTTTATTAGTGCCATCATTCTTCTTCTTTTTTTTTTAAGATTTATTTATTTATTTGAAAGTCAGAGTTACACAGAGAGAGGAGAGGTAGAGAGAGAGGTCTTCCATCCGATGGTTCACTCCCCAATTTGCTGCAGTGGCTGGAGCTGTGCTGATCCAAAGCCAGGAGCCAGGAGCTTCTTCTGGGTCTCCCACGTGGGTGCAGGGGCCCAAGCACTTGGGCCATCTTCTACTGCTTTCCCAGGCCATAGAAGAGAGCTAGATTGTAAGTGGAGTAGCCAGGTCTCGAACTGGCGCCCATATGGGATGCCGGTGCTTCAGGCCAGGGTGTAAATCCGCTGCGCCACAGCGCAAGCCCTTCCATCATTATTCTTACTGTGTTGATCAGAAGGCAGAAGCAGAGAGAGATTGAATTCAAGAATATTTGTGAAATATTTGTCACTGACTCAAGGTGGCAAGTCAGACTGTCTGAACACTGTTTTGAAGAAGGTCTGGCCTAGACATGATGTAGCTGAAATGATCTGAACATGCTGCTTCCTTAGAGTATGTGTTATTTGGCCTTACCAATGTCCATTTTAATAATAAAAGTAATTCTTTGGAACAGAAAAAAAAAGAGTGGAGATACTATATATGTGGGCCAAATGGGCATTTGAAAAACCTAGCTACTTGTTGGGTTGTTTTTGCAAACTAACAACACTAGTTATTTATTGCTATGTAATGTGTTATCTGAACTTTGCAGCTTAAAATAACACACATTTGTTGTCACTCTGGTTCTGTGCGTCAGGGGTTGGGACGCAGCTTGGGTTGGGTCTGCTTCAAGGTGTTGGCTAGAGCTGCAAGCTCACATGAAGGTTCAAT
Source organism: Oryctolagus cuniculus (assembly GCF_964237555.1). Lineage (NCBI taxonomy): Eukaryota > Metazoa > Chordata > Mammalia > Lagomorpha > Leporidae > Oryctolagus > Oryctolagus cuniculus. The sequence goes on along the minus strand of NC_091437.1, from coordinate 33,260,469 downwards.
GGGGAAGATTCAATTCCAGGCTTTACACACATGGTTGCTGGTAAGATTCAGCCCCTCTCCCTTGGTTGCTTGTGCATGATCCTCTCTATAGAGCATTGCTCAGCATAGCAGTGGTTAAAATACAGGACAAGAGAATGTGAACAAGGGAAATTGCTGCTTTTTTATTTTTTTAAGGTTTATTTATTTACTTGAAAGTCAGAGTTACACAGAGAGAAAAGGAGAGGCAGAGAGAGAGAGGTCCTCCATCTGCTGGTTCACTCCCCAGATAGCCGCAGCAGCCAGAGCTGTGCTGATCTGAAGCCAGAAGCCAGGAGTTTTCTCCGGGTGTTCCCACATGGGATCAGGGGCCCAAGCACTTGGGCCATCTTCTCCTGCTTTTCCCAGGTCATAGCAGAGAGCTGGATAGGAAGTGGAGCAGCTGGGACTTGAACCTGTGTCCATATGGGATGCTGGAACTGCAGGCAGTGGCTTTACCCACTACGCCACAGTGCTGGCCCCAGTAGCAGCTTTTTGTAATCCAGTCTCCGAAGAGACATCCATTTTTCTGTGTTCTGTTCACTGGAAGCAAGTCACAGATGCAGGCCACACTAATGGGAAGAGCTAAGTACCAGGAGGCCAGGTTCACTAGGAGCCATGTCAGACACTGTGTGTCACACTGGCCCAAGCCAAATTTGTATGCCAAGCTGTATGTGCAGTTGTTAAGTTCTTTATGGTGTGTATTGATAATTGATGATAACTAGAGCTTGGTGAAGATCAGCTGCAGCTGCACCCCTGACACCTCACTAGCAGTTTATGAAAACTTTGTACAATACTTAGAAGCTTTATTTATAAGTATGTACAAAATAGTTGACTTATTCTGTAAGTTCAGCGACATCCCTGTCCTCTTGGGTACTCTGATGATGACCGACAGAACAGTACACGGAAGGCACGTCAGACAGTGTCTCCAAGGCGGGATTCAGCTCTATCTCAGGTAGCCTCATGTAGCTGGTTCTGCCAGTTGCCAGTCATAGGACCATTTAGGCATAAACTGGGTGCCATCCCTAAGGTCGGAGAGTGAAGCATTTGCCAGATAGAGTCTTATGCCCTGCTGGTGCTAGGAGGAGTGTAGGTTTAGAATTTTCACCTAATCCTTATATCTTAAGGCCTGTTTATTGACTGAATGAGTTTGTTCATAATATCCATTTTGCTGGTTAACTGGCCACTCATTTCACCACTGAAAACTCAGTATTTTAATACTCATTGTGCTGGTTATCAAAGCCTTCATAGGTTGTCAAGGATGAAAATAATGGAAGTTTCTGGAAGGTGAGGTTGGAGTAATCAGAATGCTCGTAGACAATTCTGGAGTGTGGAGTCGTGTTAGGGCAATTGACGGTTTCTGGTTTAAAGCTTGAACTAACACACATACACCATTATACTTTATGTGCTAAAATAATTTAAAGGAAGTTATAGACATCTTAACAATCATATACCACATATCATCTCCTCAACTAAAAGCATAGTGTACTGTGCCTTTAGCAAGATTATTCTGTGTTCAAAAAATTTTGGCTATGTGTTTATCATAGGGTTGAATACCAAGCTTTAGACAAAGGTTGCTTGGCTCCTGATCTGATTTCTCCCCTTTCAAATACTCTATTTTACCTCTTGGATCCTCTACTTTCTCTCTGTGAAATGGATAAGTTACAGTCCTATTTCATATGGTTATCAGTGAAGTAAGTTAAGGTCATGTATATGAAACATGTCTGGAACGTTAACCTCAATAATTACTAGCATTAAGAGAAATTCTCTTCTAAGAGGTATATTTTTATAAGTAAATAGCCATTTAGATACTTACCTGAACAAAAATTTTAGATGCACATTGATATAGGGCAAATTTGTGTTGTTCCTTTTAAAATAATTATTAATCATTTTCTTAAAATATTGAATATTTGTGATCAACTCTTCAAGTGAAGTAGTCATCCAAAATTCTAATGTTTAGAGTATCCATGTTTAACGTTTTTATACAGAACTTTACATGTGTCAATGTATGTTTAAAAATGTACACACATGTGTTTTTATTAAAAAAGATAGGATCATTTAACCTGACTTTTACATTTATGGGTATGTATGTTATATCCATTACTTATTCCTTGAAAGTATGAATTTTGAAGCCTACATAATATTTCTGTTATTGTTGTTTATTCACTATTAGATAATACTGGAGTAAATTTTTATTTTTTTTATTTATTTGACAGGTATAGTTATAGACAGTGATAGAGAGAGAAAGAGAAAGGTCTTCCTTCCATTGGTTCACTCCCCAAATGGCCGCCATGGCTGGCACTGCGCTGATCTGAAGCCAGGAGCCAGGTGCCTCTTCCTGGTCTCCCATGCAGGTGCAGGGGCCCAAAGCACTTGGGCCATCCTCTACTGCCCTCTTGGGCCACAGCAGAGAGCTGGACTGGAAGAGGAGCAACCGAGACTAGAACCCGGGGTCTATATGGGATGCCGGTGCCGCAGGTGGAAGATTAACCAAATGAGCCGTGGCACTGGAGCCCTGGAGTAAATTTTTAAATGGAAATACTTATATATATGTCTCATTACTTCCTGTGTAAAGATTTTTGTTGCAGACTACTGCCAATTTACAGCTCCCGTCACCAGCTGGCACTGGGTGTCATTGGTTTTCTTGCTTTATGACTTGAATGAACATTTTGATCTCTTAGAACTTCCTTTGTCTTTAGGAAAGTAGGGCTCATTAGTCTCACCTTGTAGAATTGTTTTGAAGAGGAAACAAAAATTGGTTAGCTCCTGAAGTCTACTCTGAAGGGAATTGAAAATTAATGATTCTGTCAGTTAGTTTGACAACAGTGCCCCTCCAAGCTTCTGAGACTGCTATGTTATACTAGTTACTCTGAGATGTTCTATTCCTTATCAGCGAATTGAACATCCAGTGTACACACCTCCCTGGGTGATTACCGTCTCAAGAAAGAGTGCACATTTCGGAGCTCAGTAATTCCAGTAAAGGAAAGGAACAGATAAAACTGCCATACAAAAGAATCAGTGAAGTCGTGAGCTTGTCCTGAGACCACAGTGTGACAGTATGCTGGGCATGTATTGGAGGTGCCCATTTCCTGACTATTCTTTGAAGATTCTTCACCCAAACAGCTCGGAAAAACTGATTAAATATGTTCTCTCTCCAGTTCCAGAGGGTTTGTTTCCCAACCCTGCAGTTACCTCTGTTGGTAAAGTTTTTTAGTCCCACTCTTGAGTGCTGGAATAGATCTGTTTGGATGATATTTATTCATTAGATACCATGAGAATATTACCAAGAATTCTGATTTTTAACGACTTATTTCTAAATCAGTAAAATCACAGTCTTGTAAATCCCCTTCCCTATCATCTCTGTTTACATTGTTCCCTCTAGAGTTTTCATCGCACAAAACATAGCCTTTGTGGGAAAACATCTTGGTGAAATGAATATTCTATAAGTGATACACTTCTTTGTTCCTTCTGCTGAGTTTAAATCAATGCCTTTACCTTGACTATGAGATATAGGACTCCAGAATCCCTCAATGGCTCATTTGAATTCATCCAGGTTATAACAGACTCTGTTCAGTGGTAAGCTTTTGGGAATCCTTTTAAATCAGTCAGTTGAAATTCTGGAATGTGCCTTCTATGAAACAATGAAACCTGGAAAGTTCAGTACTTGAAGTGACGGAAAGTGATTTCCTGAGCTCCAGATGTGTTGGTATCATTGAGTATAGTGATGGAGCTAAGTTTGTCTGCACCCAGTGGGGTGAGGCATCTGCCAGCCTAGCCAGGAGTCTGGACTTTGGGCTCTTGTTCTGGCTTTGTTGCTTTGAATGGCCCTGTTCCTTGGACTAGTTACTCTGAGCTTTACTGTCATTTTTTTTTTATAAAGTTAGATTGGACTAGGTAGATCATTTGCAGTTCTCAAATTGTATGATTTTAAAAAAATTGATTTATTTGAAAGGCAGAGTTACAGAGAGTGGGAGAGAAAGTGGGAGAGGGAGAAGAGAGAGTTATCTTCCATCTATTGGTGTACCCCACTGAGTGCTCACAACAGCTGGAGGTAGACCAGGGCAAAGACGGGCGCCAGCCACTCATCTAGGTCTCCCATGTGGGTTGCAGAGACCCGAACACTAGGGCCATCATTTGCTGCCTCCCTGGCACATTAGCAGGAAGCTGGATTGGAAGCACAGAGTAATCAGGACTTGCAGGTAATCTGATACAGGATGTGGGCATCCCAAGTAGTGGTTTAACCCTGAGTCAAATGCCCATCCCAAAATAAAATATTTAAAAATAAGAAGCATATTTTTATAACATACTGTGTAGCAGAAAGGGTGGTAAGCACATGGTAGGGTGTTTACAAAGACTTGAAGGTCTCCTAGGTATTGGTGCTCAGTAATAGATTTGTTGGCTTATTTTTAACCCATGCCCTCTATAAACATAAATTAGTCTAAAAACTTTAAGCAAGACCAAATGTAATAATAGCAGCTATAATTTATTGAGTGTTTTCTGTAGAGGCAAGTGCTATTCTGTCTTACAAACATTTGGTCTTTCTAGTAGCTCTCTGAAAGAGAGACTACTGTTATTCCCCTGTTTCCATTTTACAGATGAGGAAAGGAGGCACACAGAGATTAAATAATTTGTGCAAGGTCATTAGCCAGCAAGTGGTAGAGCTGGAATTTGAACCCAGGTGGTCTGATCTCAGAGCCAACATCTTTTGGGAACACTTAGAAATAATTATAAGACAACTCTTTTAGAACAGAGGTCTTGCATGGAAGTTAGTGCACAGTGACTCTTGTTAATTTAACAATTAACACTCTTTTGTATGATGTCAGTGATCACCCTAGGCTCTTGACATGAGCTGCCTAGGCTGTGGAAGCCTTTTGAATCCACAAACTCTGTCAGTATTTAGACAGTGCTATAAGCAAAGTGGAAGTTCTCTCCTCCCTTGAGAGAAAAGTACCTCCTTGTTTGATGACCACTTCTTTCCACTGGGGTCTCACCCACTGAGGTCCTTCATGTAGGACATTTTTGCCACTGTGTGTTGACTTTCCATGCCTGAAATGCTTTCAGGGGCTTTTCTACCAGACCAGAATGCCTTAAGGGCAGATTCTGAGGTCAGAGTGCTATTTAAAGCAATTGACATTCTATGAATTTGCTATGTGGACTACATCCCATGTTGTGCTCTACTTCTGATCTAGGTCTCTGTTAATATACCTGGGAAAGCTGCTGAAGATGGCCTAAACACTTGGGCTTCATACCCACATAGGAGACTGGGAAGAGGTCTTCTGGCTCCTGGCATCAGCCTGGCCCAGCCCTGACTCTTACAGCCATTTGGGGAGTGAACCAGTGGATGGAAGATAGATCTTTCTGTCTCTGTCTCTCTTGCTCTCTCTCTCTCTCTCTCTCTCCATATATATATATATATATATATATATATGTATGTATGTATGTATGTATGTATATATATTTATAAATCTAAAAAGAAGAAAGAAAAAATATTTATTTTATTTATTTGAAAGGTAGAGTTACAAAGAGTGGGGGGAGAGAGAGAGAGAGAGAGAAAGAAAGAGAAAGAAAGAAAGAAAGAAAGATCGATTGATCGATCTTCCATCTGCTGGTTCACTTCCCAAATGGCTGCAATGGCCAGAGCTAGGCCAGGCCAAAGCCTGGAGGCAGAAGCTTCAAGGTCTCCAATATGGGTGGCAGGGACCCAGGTAGCTGGGCCATCTGCTGCTGCTGTCCCAGGCATACTAGCAGGAAGCTGGATCAGAAGCGGAGCAGCAGAGACTCAAACCAGTGCCCATATGGGATGCTCTGTGGCTTTACCTGCTATGCCGTAGCAGTGGCCACTAACTGGTAATGTTTTGACTTCTTCGTGTGGAGGACAGAGTCCTTTACCCCAGTGAGCTTAGGTGAGGAGACAAGACAAACCAATGACTTGTCTCCATCAACACTGAGTATTAATCTGACTTTAAAGCAGACACTTAGCCTGTAGAGAAAATGTCCTTATCTTTGTCACACTTACTATGATACTTGCTTTCCCAGGGCTATTTTAGTCTCAGTGAAGTATGCTTGGTGGTTTGGGAAGTTGTCCACTGTTCTGCTTGGAATTTACAACCAATCTATCAGTTTTCTGAGTCTGTTCTCTTACTCTGGTGTGCTAAATTCAAAGACAAAGACAAAGACGATGAGAAAATAGGAATTTGTAGCAGCCATAAATCTTCACCCACCTCGTATAAACCTAAGGCCAGCACAGAATTGAAAACTAAAACAGCTCTGGCCTGGCTGCATTGAAATACAGAAAGAAAAAAAAAAAAAAACAACAGAGTTTTGTCTGCACATCATGTACATGAAGTGCATTTGAGATACAAATCTGTTGTGGATCAAAAATGTCATTACTTGCAGGATTAGGCAGGATTCAGCAAGTCTGTGTGCTAAATTAAAGCTCTTAGTTGGCCAAAAACACCAGGAAATCATGAATCTGGCATCTCAGCATAAGGGTTAATACAGAATTTTGGGTAGAACTGCTTGTATTGGAAGTGTGATTTCATTTCTTATTGCTACATCCAGTAGTAGTGCAGCGTGTGCATGGGCTATGCAGCGTGCTGATGAAAAGCTCCTGGAGCTCTCAGGGTTTCCACCTGATCCCCTGGATCACTCTTTCCCTCTGCTTATGGTGATTTCTTATCCCAGCTTCCCACTTCCTAGTAGGATTTCTTCTCTTGATGATGGACCTTTGGTTGTGCCCATCCTTCGTGGTTTGGGCAGCAGGCAGAGCCCCAGGAATGTGATGGGAAGGAGGCTGCAGTGTCTGCCTCTTCTTCGGGGAAAAAGCGTTGTGTACGAGGGACCCCTGTTTGTCAGAGTGATATTTCTTCATCACGTTCAGTTTTATTGGAATCCCATTTGCTGTCTGGGATTTGAATCTATATTCCTTGGCTAGCTTTCTTGCCTAAAGTTTAGCCAAACTGTTCCTCTGTCATTCTCTGAATTTCTGTAGTGAAGGAAAATGGTGACTTTTCTAAGAGTTCACCAACTCTTTTCATATTGATTTGCAGTTTAAATAGAATTTAGAGACTATAATTAAAAATTTTCGTGATCATTGGCCTTTAGTGGGTGTACTTTTTGTTATTTTGAAGGATTTAACATTTGTTAAAACCTACTGGTTTTTCTATTACTCTCTGGGTTTCTTGCTATGTTTAAAATGTTTCAAATTAAAATTTTTTTTAATATTTATTCATTTATTTGAAAGGCAGGGTTACAGAAAGGCAGAGGCAGAGAGAGAGAGAGAGAGATCTTCTGTCCGCTGGCTCACTCCCCAAATGGCCGCAATGGCTGGAGCTGGGCCAGTCCTCGCCAGTCCTCGCCAGGAGCCAGTAGCTTCTTCCATGTCTCCCACATGGGCCCAGGGGCCCAGGGACTTGGGCTTTTTTCTGTTGCTTTCCCAGGCCATAGCAGAGAGCTGGATCAGAAGTGGAGCACCTAGGACTTGAACCAGTGTCCATGTGGGATGGATGGCAGCACTGCAGGTGGCAGCTTTATCCACTGCACCACAGTGCCCAACTTATTTCACTGAGTACAATGGTTTCCACTTGCGTCCATCTTGTCATGTAATACAGAATTTCATTTTGTATTCCACAGTGTGTATATATCATAATTTCTTTACCCGGTCAACAGTTGATTGTCATTAAGGTTGATTCCATATCTTAGCTGTTGTGAGTTGTGCTGTGGTGAACTTGGGGATACAGATAGTTTTTTCATATGCTGATTTCTTTTGGTTTGGGTAAATTCCCTGGAGTGGACTGGCTGGATCCTATGGTAAATCTACATTCAGATTTCTGAGGTATCTCCATTCTGTCTTCCACATTGTCTGCAACAGTTTACATTTCCACCAACAGTAGATTAGGGTACCTTTCCCCCATATCTTCACCAGTATTTGTTGTTTGTTGATTTCTGTATGAAAGCCATTCTAACTGTAGTGAGGTGAAACTTCATTGTGGTTTTGTTCTTAGAATATACTGGCACATGCAGGTGCTGCAGCTCACTTGGCTAATCCTCCGCCTACGGTGCTGGCACCCCGGGGTTCTAGTCCCGGTTGGGGCGCCGGGTTCTTTCCCGGTTGCTCCTCTTCCAGTCCAGCTCTCTGCTGTGGCCCGGGAAGGCAGTGGAGGATGACCCAGGTCCTTGGACCCTGCACCTGCATGGGAGAACAGGAGGAAGCACCTGGCTCCTTGGCTTCGGATCGGCCCAGCGCGCCAGCCGCAGTGGCCAATTTGGGGGGGTGAACCAACGGAAAAGGAAGACCTTTCTCTCTGTCTCTCTCTCTCACTGTCTAACTCTGCCTGTCTATATATATATATATATATATATATATCTACTGGCACACAATAAATACTCCTTAAATGCTAATTGTTATCTTTCCATTATAAATTGGCATATTTTGTTCTAGCCTTTTGCATGCAGACCTTAAGTAGTCATAATTACAATATCAGTACAATTTTGTATCTTGCTTTTTCAAGTAATGTTTTATCACAAATGCATTTCACAGTAACTACAGAAAACTTCCAAGCTATCATTTTAGTGACTGCATAATATTATATCAAGAAGTTACATATTAATTTAGTTTACTCTTTAGTAATGAGCTCTGAGGTTATTTTAAACTTTTACCATTATTAATGAAATCATGTAAAAAATTGTTATACATAGAATCTTTCATATTTTTTACCATTGCCCTACAAAGGATTCCCTGGAAAACTCTTATCAGGAAGGGAATCTTCATAGTTACTTTAATGTACTCTTTGTCTCACTATGTGACTTCCCTGTGGGGCTTAGCACTTTATCCTCAGTACCTAGCCTATCACCAGTGCTCAATAAATATTTATTGCATTAAGGAACAAGTGAATATATGATTGTGTGATTTTCTAACGTTGGTAAGGCTTGTGTTTCCATTGTGTTATCTTTTAACAATAATCTAGAGGAGGAACTTTGTGTCCTACATAGGAGTAACAGGTAGCAATATTTATTAAGCAGAGACAATATTTTCTGAGCATTATCCTGAGTGCTTTGAGTGCATTGTCTCATTGTGTACTCACCAGTTCTCTGTAGTAGTACTGTTGCCACCACTTGAGAGATGAGATGGCACAGACAGGTGACTTGAATTGGCCAGATGTCACACAGGTGGTGAGTAGCAGAACTCAGATTCAAATGACACAGTTGGAGTCTTCGACTTGATGACTGGGCTGCATGACTTTGAGATGTTAACCCTTGCCCCCTTATTTTATTTTCATTGAGGGAAAGAATTGGAGAAACCCAGATTTAAATTCTAGCCCTGCTACTGTGTGACCTTGAGCACGTTGTTCACCTCCAAAAGGCTGAGTTTCCTTACCTAGAAATGATAAGAGTAAAAGTATCTTACTTCATGGGACTGTTGAAGATTAAATGAGATTATGCAGATAAAGCCCTGGCATGTACTAAGTGCCAAATAAATGATCATTAACCTCAATGTTGTTGAGACTTGGTGGCATGAGTTTTTATCGGAAATTTAGCTTTAGGAAATTATATTTTGTTCAAAGGAAACACCTTGTTTGAAGACAGGGCAGACTGGCCCTGATGTAAAGAAGTTCATTGAATGACAGAAATACATGAATCTGGGGGCAGGAGAAGGGGAGACGTGAAACATAAAAGGAGAATTATCTGGGCATCTGTTAGATTGATTTATCTTCCTGGCACAGGTAGGATTTATTTATTCCGTTGGAGACAATTCATTGATAAAATGTACAGGCATGCTGCTAACCATTTTATCTGTTAGAACAGGAAAGAAACAAGGGGAAAACGCAGGCAGAAGAGATGACTCAGCTTAAGTATGATGAACAGTGGAAAAATAACTGATGAAAGGGAGCCGATAGAATTTTTCCATTTTTTTTTTAAAGTTTGTGACTATCAAGACAACAAGAGTTGGTACTGGTACCCCCTGGTGCCAGGTGCTGAAGCATAGTCAGAGCTGACACCCCTGGGACAGGAGCAGTAAGCTTTCCATACACCAGGGCTTCTAAGTGAGTATTCATTGATTGTTTGTCAATACTGTCATTAATGATGGTGGTGCTGGGTTACAGCTGCCCAGACAGTGAGTGGTGAGAACATGAGGTCAGAGTCAGGAAAATAAATGAAATACTGGTCACATTTTAAAAAATTAAAAATGAAAATAGACCAATTGAGTCACCTTGGTGGGTGGGGGAAGTAATATAAATATTTATAAGATAGAAAAACACCAATGGCTTAAATGCTTGCATCAGGTCAGAGTTTATTTGGAAGTTGGCATTCTGGAAATGTCTTTGTGATCTTTCATTGTGATTTTGACCCGTGGGCCACTTTCAGCTCTTTGGTGAGATTTTCCTTCCTGGATAAGATAATAAAAGATCCTCTCCTTGTTTTAGGTTTTTATTATGTTGGGAGATATTCTGCTGTTAAAAATTATGGGAATTAAATATTCTCCTTAAAGAAAGATACAGCTTTCTAAGATCAAGTGAAGACATCTGAATTATTGTATCAGTTTAATCTGCAGTTATACCTAAAGATTTTGGGTTATTTATAAAAATAAAAATGAATCTCACTCAAGAGTCTAGTAGACACTGTGAGAAAATTATATTGAAGTCAGACATTGTTATCAGACTGTTCCTACTTGAAAAGTATTGTATTTAAAATAATTTGTAGATGTGATTAGATATTGATTCATATGTTAAGATTCATAACATTTTGTTTAGGAGGAGGGCTAAAATATGGTTTGTTTATTAGTCTTTCTGAACATAGTCAATAGAGAAGGGAAGAAAGCTCTTACTATGTACCCAGCATTATTATAGGTGTTGTTTTCTTACTTAAACTTCCCTGCCTTTCTTGTGCTGTAAGATCCTGGACTCTCCAATCTGATTGCCTTGGGTTCAGTTGTGGCTTTGCTTTTTAGTTACTATGAGCTTTTGGACAGAGTGTTTAATTTTTGTAAGCCTTGATCTCATCCAGAAAGCAAAAAGATGATAAGCCTCTCAGGTAGCTGGGAGGGTCAAATAAGTTAATGCAGGTAAAGCTCTCAGCACAATGCTGGACATACAGTATGAGCTAATGAATTTGAACCTCCTCCTCGTCCTCCTCGTCCTCCTCGTCCTCCTCGTCCTCCTCCTTCTTATTTGGTATTATCCTAGTTTTACAGATGAGAAAGCCCGAAACTGAAAGAATTAGCTTTGCAGCATCAGATTAAAAGGTGCTTTATTGTGGCAAAAGCTCTCTTCCTGGAGAAGCTTTGCAGTGTTTCTTTGTTAACTTTTTGATGAGGAAACTGGAAGCAGGTTCCTTCCCTCCTACCTTGTTCTCTTCTCAGTTGCACCCTCTGTGCTGGATTCTAGTGGAGGTGCTAAAGATTCCGCAGTGAACATGGGCCAGGTCTCTTCTCTCTCATGGCGGTTAAATTGTAGCGTGCGTGTCAGTACAAAGTACTTACAAAGCATGAGATTTTGTCATGAGAGCTGTGAAGACGGTAACACAGATGATGTCATCCAGACTGTGGCCTGGCTTGCTAATCAGGGCAGTCTGAGGAGGTGCTGGTTGAATTGGGGGTCAAGTATTGCAAGGTGCTGGCAGTGAATTGAAGTTCTGGGGATGAACCTTCCTAAGAGACTAGGAAGTGCAGAAGGTTCTGAGCATGGCCCAGTAATAGAAAGCAGGCTGTGTACCTGACTGTGGTTGGTGAGGGGAGAACTGAGGGGGCTATGGCTGCAGGAGTGGGCTGGCAGCAGATAGACAGAGCCTGATGGGAAAAGGGGTGTGGATTTGTTATAAGAGCAATGAGACACCACTTGGGGGCCACATCAAGGGAATGACATACACTTACTCTTTTTATTCATACCTTTATGATTCTACATAAAGTAAATGCAAAGGTTCTGACAGTTCTATATAAAACAACTAAATAAAGGAATTACGATCAGAAGGCAGGGTGGGTGTTTGGTCTGGTAGTAGCTAGGATGCTGGTTGGGATGCCCACATCTCATATCAGAGTGCCTGAGTTCAAGTCCCATCTCCACTTGATTCCAGCTTCCTGCTAATATGCATCACAGGAGGCAGCAGATGAGGGCTCAAGTACGTGGGTCCCTGCCACCCTTGTGGAAGACCCAGATTGAGAGCCTGGTTCAGTCCTGCCTGTCGTGGGCCTTTGATGAACAAACAAGCAGATAAGAGCACTCCATTGGTCTGCCTGTCTCTCTCTTTCAAACATTAAATACAAATGAAAATAAAAAAGGGATATGAGGTTTTTGAAGTAACTTGGTGAAAATCTTTTCATCAGGGCATTACTGGTTTTATAATACAAACCTTAGCATTTGAAAGTATCCTACCTTCTAAACTTCTCTGGGTAATCCAAATTCCTTAGACCCATTTTAAGTCCCGCCTCTGCTGTTAGTTCCTTCTTCCTCATTCCCTCCCCCCATTGTCATTCATCTTTTCTCCTTCCCTTGTTTTGTTCTTGTTACCCAGTGAGGTCAATTTGCTGCTTGTTATACCTAAGCACATTCTACTAGGCCAGTCTTTTTGAGAAGAGAAAGACTTAGCTGATGACCTGTAGGAGGCAAGAGAGTGTGGCTCAAATCTGCCTCCTCCATGGGGGTCTGGGTAAAGTTTTATGGATCAGATAGGAGAAAGCTTGTATGTGGAAACACTGGCTAGGTAAGTTCTGTTTGGAGGGGCTTGGATGCAGGCCAGCATAGTAAAATGGACTTCTAAGTCTGGATTTCCTTGTTCTACAGACATCTGACTTCTGAAAGGGCTCCAGTGTATCTGGTGGTGCTCTGGTCTCTTTGGTTCAGCTATCTGGGTTTTCCTCCTTCTGCACGTGCTGGGGTTGCATGCTCTGCAGTTCTCTGTTCTGGATTCCTTTTGCACATTGTGACCATGTCCTAAAAAGCAGGAATCTAAGAAAATATGATCAGACCCATTGCTAAAGCATAAGATGGGGCAACTTTCAAGAAAAGAATGAGGAAATGTAACCAGGTTTTTGAGTTGGACATATGGGGACATCTGGTAGTGGGACGGTCCAATATCATGTTCTCATCTCCTAGGGCAGCTGTTGGAATGCTGATCTTTTCAATGACAGTTTCAACTAGGCAGATTGCCTTGTGCTTCCAAAATTCAGACTCATCAGCCTGCGTTCAGGAGGAATCAGTTGATCAGTTTTACTGTCCATCAACACTGAGTGCCTCCTGCGTGCCCTATTCTGCACTGACACATAAGTAAATTTTGTTCCCTGCCCCTGAGCATGGGACCATCTAATGTGGTAGACATGTAAGTGGATGTTTGATTGGTTGATTGGTAGATTCATTCATTCATTCATTCATTCTGCAGACATTTCTGCTTGCCTTCTGTTCCAGAACGTTGTTTCTGGGGGTACATGTTGATCAAGATAGACATAGCTCTGAACTTCATGGGACTTGCATTCTAAGTGGGATCAGATGATCATGAAAGAGGCTGATGAACTGAGTGGTCACCAGAAACTCAGTACCATGTTCACCAGATTAGCTATGATTTTAAGTAACTCATCATACAAGTCTGTTACTGTCTCTCTTCACAAACGAGGCAATGAGAATGTAAGAAAAATATCCAGTGTCTCACAGCTAGTGAGAGGTGAGCCTGAATCTCTAGTAGTGTTCTTGAACACAGTGTCATTTGTGGGTAAATCAGAGAGATTTTATGTGCTATTGTCTGTTCACAAAAGAAGCGAGCAAAAGTAGGGCGGAATCTGTGTGTTGGGGATGGGTGATTGTCAGAGTAGACAGGTGGGAAGTGAAAGGGTCTTCACTCTTGCTGTATCCAGTGCTGCTTACCACCCTGCAGGGAGCAATTGTTAACTGCTGGAGTGCTGCAGATGCTTCCCACCACCACCACCGTGCCTTTTCCTAAGCCCGCCTCTGCCAGCCTCTGGGTCATCCTCAAATCTTTCTCTTTCTGTGGCTTCTACAAGTCTTCCCTTCCTGCAAGACCATTTCTGACCTCCTTTCTTCCATTGTACTTTTTCCTTTTAGACATCCTAAGACTTCTCAGAGACTGGCTAGCCTTTCAGTTCTTTTGAATTCCTCTGTATCCTCCCAAAAGACCAGTGACCCCTCGAGTCTTCTATGCATCCCTGTTCCCTGCGGCCTCAGTGCAGTCCCTCACATGCAGCGAGTGCTGCTGCTGTTTCTGGTGTTTGCTCCGAAGCCGTGATCCACAGGAAGCATTATTTCTGTTGGGAGTCTCTAACACCAAGCTTTTGTCATCGTGATAATTAAGTGAGCAGTTCTCTTTTGTTAAGAGCTCTGCGTGGATGAGAACTGCTTTAGAGCTTGTAAGGTCTAAATATTACTCTCTTTGGAACTCCCTAGGTAAATCAGAGCTTCTTAAGGAAGCATTGGTTTGATAACAAAATAAATACACTGTCTGGATTTAGCTGCCTTTGCTTCTGACTTCTTTCTGTTCCTCTTACGACAAGCTTTGTGTTTTCAGTAATGATCAGAGGGGTATTTGTGAAGTGTTTTGGATCTGAAAGGCGCTGGGACTCCTTTGTGGGGATATGTTGGCCTACACGGCTCTGGTGTTAGGGAAATGAGACTATGAGATAGCTCACTTATCTGTATGTTGGCAAATAGAGAAAGATAGCCTTATAATAGAGAAGAAGACTCTCTGAAGCGAAAGAAATAATAAAATCAAGCTGGTTTATGGTTTGTCAGTCCAGAAAGCTTTTAAGCTGTATCTGTAAAGGTGGATCCACTTAAGGTTTGTTCTGCATTTCAGGCATCATTTTGTGACAAGTGGTATAAATGTATACCCTTTATGCCTGATCTCCTGGGGTTTGAGATTTAAGCATTGGAACAAACTTTGAAAGGACTCTATTGATTGGGTTTTGATTTGGTACTTTCTTGCCAAAGAGAGGTACTAAATAATAGCTTGGTCTCCCTGTTAGGTTCTCCCTTTTTAAAAAAAAATTCGCTTTTAGACCTCTCCCACTGCCCCAATTTTCCACTTTCTGTATCTGTTCTGCTTAAAAAGACTAAAGTGGTATGAGAGAACGGAAAAGAAGAAAAACCAACTGTCACATTGTGAACATAGTTGATTCAATAAATAAAGTCTTTGAATTCCCAAGGCAAACCTCAGCGTCTTCACTTATGTCAATTAATGTTCGGTTCAGTAAGTGGCGGCGACCTTCATTTAGATGGATGGGAGAGTTCAAAGGTTCTTGCTTCCCGAGGAGGGAGTGTGCTTTTCTTGTTTTAAAAACACACCATCTAGATTTATGCATCTGTTCCAGAAAAGGAGGCTGGGGAGGGAATTAATATGGTAGTTTTTTTCTTCCTCAAAGTAGAAGGAAGACAATTAATTAATTAATTAAATTAATGTCTAGAGGTTTGCTGAAAAAAATTGGAACAGGGCTGAACTTTACCAGACTAAGTTCTGTGAGGGCAGGGACTTCATCTTCTCTGTTCACCATTGAATCTCCAGTGCAAGCAGTAGGTGCATAATGAAGTATCATTAATCAAAACTATTGAGTGTATGAGAAAGGAGCAGAAATAAGCACGATTCAGGTCTTGTGTTAAGAATTTGGTTGAATTTCACTCCACTGGTTGTTTCATCTCCCACCTGTGCCTGCTGTCCCTTCAGTTCCTCAGAAGAGAGTGGTTCTAAATGTACAGTGCATACTTCATCTTCAGAAATGATTAGGAACCCTGTTTCACCAATTCCAAGACTAGCAGAGTTGGAAGGGGTTTCAGAAGTGGTATAAAGCTGCTCTTTAGGAGCACTGTTCACCTAGCAGTTAAGATGTCCCCATCCTGCATGGGAGGCCCTGGGTTCAATTACCCGTTCTGGCTCCTGATGCTAGCTGCCTGCCATAGAGACCCTGAGAGGCTGAGGTGATGGATCACGTGATGTGGTTTCTGCTACTTACTTGGGGGACCTAGACTGAGTTCCTAGCTACCAGCTTCTGCTGGGCTCAGCCCCAGCTTTTGTGGATATTTGGGATGAATCAGCACATTGAAACTCTGTCTCTCAAATAAATAAAATCATTTAAAAAATCCTATTATATACAAGTTCTAGTAAATAGACTAATTATGTGCAAAATCACTTAAGTAGGAGCTGGTTTTTGGTGCAGCAGGTTAAGCCACTGTTACAATGGTAACTCATATTGGAGTGCCAGTGTACATCCTGGCTACTCCGTTTCCTGTTCATCTTCTTGTTAATGTGCCTGGAAGGCAGTGGATCATGACCCAAGTGTGTGGGTCCCTACTCATGTGGGTAGACCAGGATGGGGCTCCTGGCTCCTGGCTTCAGACTGGCCTAGCCCTGGCTGTTGTAGATGTTTGTGCTGTGAACCAGGAGATGCAAGATCTCTTTCTTTCTCTCAACCCATCTCCATCTCCCTCTCTCTATAACTCTGCCTTTCAAATAAATAAATAAATCTCCATGTAAAAATATCACATAAGTGTTTTACACACGCATAGATTCTAGATTCCCCCCTGGAATTTGTGATTGAGTCAGTTGCCAAGACCTGGGAATCTTCGTTTGCTTTTGTGGATTCCCCTATTAATTCCATTGTGCAGCACTGATCCAATTGGCCTTAAAGCTCACTGATTGCTGAAGTCTTAAGTTACTCCTTGGTAAAAGTGATCAGCTTAAGTAGTCAGCAGAGTGATTTTTGGGGCTGGGATCCATGTCTTCTCGTCTTGATGATAGCGCTCCTGGCCCTACGGTTTGATGTGTTGCTTGAGCCAATACTGCATGCTGTTCAGAGTTCTCTGAGGGCCCTTGAATGCCCCTTCCTTCCAAGACACTGGCAGTTTTTGGGGCAATGGCCTGGCAGAGTTTGAAGGACCTGGCTCCTTAAGGAAATGCTAACTTTTGTTCAGTCTACGTTGCTGTTAAATATATTTTGTTGTTTGCTCTAATTTTGCCTTTGATTATCCCACTCCCATCCCTTGGCTCAGAACAAATCCCAGGTCCTAAGTCCCTGACTTGCCCTGTGGGACCACTCAGCATTTCCCAGACTTTCTGGGATGAGGGGGTCATGTGAGTGCTTCCTAACGAAAGTACTTTGGGACCTGTTCAGTCAGAGACTTTCTGGGAGGGAATGGGTTCATGCATTTTGTATTCCTTTCATCTTTATCATTCTTTCCAAAGTACTTTCTAGTCTCTGAGATTCGTGAGTCTGTTCCCCCTGGACCCAGCTTTGAGTTCTTTTAGGTTCTGTTTCACAGTTACATTATGACTGGGTCCTTCCACTTGAGGGGTTATCCTCTGGCTGGAGAACTTGTCTCTGAAGAGGGGAAGCAACTGCTGCTTTCTTGTTTCCTCCAGGGTAATATTACTGGACAGGGACGGTTGATTTGGGAAGCTGTGAAATGAGTGCTTCTGGCAGGTGAAGGGATAGCTCTGAAATCAGAGTAGTGTGCCTGAGCTCTCTCCCTGGCGTTGCTCCTGATAGCTATGTAACTTTGGGACATCACTGACACCTCTAGTTGTATCCTCCTCTGTACTAATAGGTGTAAGAATAGTGCTCATTCAAGGACTTCATGTGTCTTGTTTTTAAAGATTTATTTATTTATTTGAAAGAGTTACACAGAGAGAGAAGGGGAGAGGCAGAGAAAGAGAGAGAGAGAGAGAGAGAGCGAGAGGTCTTCCATCTATCTGCTGGTTTACTCCCTAAGTGGCCACAGTGGCTGGAGCTGTGCCGATCTGAAGTCAGGAGCCAGCAGCTTCCCCCAGGTCTTCCTACATGGGTGCAGGGGCCCAAGGACTTGGGCCATCCTCCACTGCCTTCCCAAGCCATACCAGAGACCTGGATCAGAAGTGGAGCAGCCTGGAATTGAACCGGAGCCTATATGGGATGCCAGGGCTGCAGGCTGGGGCTTTAACCTGCTGGGCTACAGTGCCTGCCCCTTCATGTGTTTTAAATAAAGAGGCCTAGGTTGGCTTTTGGGACCTAGGTTCAGAGGTGGAGATTTGCATGCAGAGGGTACTGGAGGGGCTCTGATGAACAGCTCTTGTGGGAGAAGCATGCTTAGGAGAAGGTGATGTTGACATTGCAGCGAAGGTCTCAGCTGACCCTGTGAGGAGCTGTGGAGGGGGGATGCCTTTTAGAGCTGTTTCAGGTTGAGGAAAGGGGGCCATCCCTCTGTGGGCCTACATCTACCACTTGCTGAATGTAGGCTTCCCATGGAGAGGTGCTTTCAGGGAAGACAACTCCCTTTGGCTGATTGTGGCTGATTGTCAGCAACAGCCTGCGGTGTGGGTCCACAGGGGAAGGAACTCTGCAGTCCTGGAGGGGACCTTCAGTCAGGCACATAGCACCCACTTCTGAGACAGTGCATGTAAAGCCTTAGTAGCAAACCCAGCACGTGTCCCAGTGTTCAGTAACTATTAACTCTTACCAGTGCTCCAGCTCTGGCAATGCCACTTAGCAACGCGCTGCTAAGGTTAACTTCTCTTGGGCTGTTTTCTTGTGTTTAAACTCTGCTCTGCCCCTCTTTTTGAGTAGTTCTGAGTGTCTGGTGATAGTGTAGGTGAAATTGCTAAGTAAAATATTATAAAAACATAGGGTGTGATGATGAGCCTACTTTCCTGAAATGAGTATGTGAGCATGACCTGCATTCCTTGAAGGAAAGAGGTGGTGGCACAAGGGCTTGTCTCTGAAATACGGCATTTTGATTTTTCTTTTTTCTCTCTCTAGGGAATTAGAATAATGGAGATGCTGCTGAAGGAACAGTGTGGTGCCCCCTTAGTGGAATAAAGAATCATCAGTAAGTACTGAAAGCAAAATCAGAACTATTTACTGAAGCGAGGTTTCCGTGCTATGAGCTTGACGCTCAGCATCAGCCTCCCTGGGCTATTCGTGTTGAGCATTTCCCTGGTGTGTACACAGCTTACTATTTTACAGGTATTTTGTTATCTGTTCAGCACCTTTATTTACTCGCTGCTTTGATTTTTAGAATAGTTTTCTACTCTATTCTGGTTTGACATTCAAAGTGTTAAAAGTGTTCAGCACAGTCTGCTAGGATGAGGACCCTGAAGGTGTCATAGATCTGTGAAGACTGTGACTTGGGATTAACTGAGGCTTAATTGTATTGCTCTGAGAACAATAAATGGAAGGATTTACAGTGTAATTAGAGGAGGAAGGGAATCAAGAAAGGGGCATGTTGATTGGCTAATGAAACAAAATATATCTTGTTAATCATATATATTCCCACTGATTGGAGGTGGCTGTTTGAAGTGCTGTTGAGAAGGATTCTGAGGCCTTGAGAAGGACCCCTGGATTGATTTGTAGTATCTGCCGTGGGCAGAGGGTGGAAGCAGGGTGGTGCTCATGCTGGAGCACGTGCCACCTCTGGTTTTGGGCAAATGGTATAAACTCAAGTGACACTTCCTCTCCTCAGAATTGTTGTTGTTTAGATCAAGGAGAAGGGCTTGGTGGAAAGAGCAGGACAGAGGTAATTCAGAGAAAATGAATGTCCAAAATAAGTGAATATGAGGGATTTATATCTCAGAATATTTATGAGACATAGGTTTTTAGCATCGGAGCGGTGGTGAAACCTTTTAGTAAAGCAAGCATTGCTGTAGGTAGTTCAGAATTACCTCCACATTTCTTATGTTGGCTTCAGAGTACAGAACACATTTTTTTTTAAAGATTTATTTATTTTTACTTGAAAGCGTTACACATAGAGAGGAGAAGCAGAGAGAGAGAGAAAGAGGTCCTCCATCCGATGGTTCACTCCCCAATTGGCCACAATGGCCGGAGCTGCACCATTCCAGAGCCAGGAGCCAGAAGCTTCTTCCGGGTCTCCCATGTGGGTGCAGGGGTCCAAGGACTTGGCCATCTTCTACTGCTTTCCCAGGCCATAGCAGAGAGCTGGACAGGAAGTAGAGCAGCTGGGTCTCGAACCGGCGCACAAATGGGATGCCGGCGCTTCAGGCCAGGGCATTAACCAGCTGCGCCACAGCGCTGGCCCCAGGACACATTATTTTGTATAAGTGACCTGGTATTCAGGTTGTGATATACAAAACCGTTTGAGAGTAATTAGGCAAAGGAAAAGCAAAAGGAAGCTTCATAGACAGGTTCCTCAGCATTCAAGGCAGGCTGGTGCGGACTGTGAACCCGTGGTTGGAGAACTGTAAAGTGCTTCTGCTTGTTTGCAGCTTGCACTCCATTCCTTTTAAAAGTTTATTTATTTGGAAGGCAGAGAGACAAACACTGTGAGAAATCTTCCTTCTACTGATTCACTCCCCAAATGTCCACTGGGAATGGGTCAGACTGAAGCCAGGCATCTAGAACTGAATTTAGTTCTCTCAAGTGGATTGACAGGGACTCAAGTACTTGAGCCATCACCTGCTACCTTCTAGAATGTGCATTAGCTGGAAGTCAGATGGGAAGTGGAACCAGAATTCAAACCCAGGAACTCCAATATGGATTGCAGGTGCCGCAAGTGGTGTCATGACCCTTGAGCCACATGCCTGCCTCTGGACCCCTTCTGATTAGGATAAAGCCTCTGCATACTTAGAAGTAGAAGTAGATTTCATTATTATTGGAAAGGCTAATTGAGATAGTTTTATTTGGTGCAGGCAAGGCACATGGGAGGTGCATATAAAATGTAAGAATTAAATCTAAGTATGGTTTACTCCTACACCCATTCTGCTCCTTAGAAATTGTAGAGAAGAACCTGGCCACTTCTCCCTGTTTTCTATGCTGGCTTATTTGTGATGCTCACAACCCCTGCTGCACCTGTGCCTGGGCTCAGATCCCATGTTACACTGGGGGCTGCATCTAAAGTTAGCTCTTAGTTAAGCAAAGACATGAGGTCCTCCACTTATAAGGGGCAAGTATTTTTTTTCCCAGAAGCCTTTTACTTAAGGTACACAAACTTCATGCATTTCATAAAGACAACTTTTGGAACATAGTTATTCTTCCCACCATACCCACTCTCCCACCCGCACACCACCCTTCTTCCTCCTTCTCCTATTCCCATTCTTGTTTTTTACTAAGATCTATTTTCAATTAACGTTATACACAGAAGATTAACTCTATACTAAGTAAAGAGTTCAACAAATAGTATGAAAAAAAAAAAAACCTGTTCCTCAACAGTTTTTTGATTTCTCTTTTGATTTCTTTATGTCCCACGGTTCATCCAGGAGCATGTTGTTCAGTCTCCATGTGTTTGCATATGTTCTAGAGATTCTTTTTTTTTTTTTTTTTTAAGATATAGTTATTTATTTGAAAGGCAGAGTTACAGAGTGGGAGAGACAGAGAGATCTTCCATCTGCTTGTTTACTCCCCATATGGCCTCAATGACCAGGCCAAAGTTAGAAGCTTGTAGCTCCATCCAGGGTAGAAGGGGCCTAAGCCCTGGGGCTGTCTTCTGCTTTCCCACGCACATTAGCAAGGAGCTGTACTGAATTGTTAACAGCTTGGGCTTGAATTAGTGTTCACGTGGGATGCCAGCATTGCAGGTAATGGGTTAGCACACTGTACCATGATATATGGCCCCCGATCTCACTTTAATTTGCCTTTCTCCAAAGATTAATAAGGCTGGACATCTCTTCATGTTAGATAGAGCCTCTGGTTTTCCTTGTTTTTGAAGTTTCTGTTCAGTTATTTTGCCCATTTTTCTATTGATGCAACCATCTTCTTGAGTTGTAGGAAGTCTCTAATAGTTTGATATGAATCTTTTGTTGGTTATATGATTTACAAATTGCAGTTTTCCTTTATAAACATACTTACTATGGAAGCATGGCATATATGTTTAAAAATGCACCAATCTGAAATATAGCTTACTGAATTTTCACAGGGTGAATGCAGCTGGGTAACTAGTGTGAGATCCAGGGAAGACTTGGCTGCATTGAGGAGCATCCAGGATGCAAACCAGTGCCCATATGGGATACCAGCAGCACAGGCAGCGGCTTTACCTGCTGTGCCACAACACCAGCCCTACCAAGTATTTTTAAAAAAAGATTTATTTATTTATTCATACTGCAAAGTTACAGAGAGGCAAAGAAAGAGAGAGAGAAGTTTCCATCTGTTGGTTCACTCCCCAAATGGCCCCAATGGCTGGAGCTGGGCTGATCTGAAGCCAGGAGCCAAGAGCTTCTTCTGGGTCTCCCACGCAGGTGCAGGGGCCCAAGAACTTGGGCTATCTTCAACTGCTTTCCCAGGTAACAGCAGAGAGCTGGATCAGAAGTGGAGCAGCTGGCACTTGAACCGGCACCCATAGGGGATGCCAGTACTGCAGGCTGCGGCCTTACCTGCTACGCCACAGCGCTGGCCCACTGCTATTCACATTTAATTCTGTACTGTACATGGAATTCATTTTTGTCCATGGTGTATTATTGGAGCCCAATTTCATCCTATTCAACATATATACTCAACAGTCCCAACACTACTTATGAAAAAGACTACAATTTTCCCATACTCCTGCAATCTATCTCAGTCATGAATCAAGTGTGGATGTGTTTCTGGGTTCTTCCTTCTGTCTCAATTTACAATGGTAGCTATGGGTCAAAAAAATTAAAATCACTTGGTTGTAAGTAATATCCATTGACAACTAAAGGTGGCGTTATTTTGCGGTCCTAATCACCATTTAAAATAAAGCTTTTTTAAGAAGTCATATTCAGCTTAAAAAATCATTAAAAAAGCAAATGGCTCAGTAGCATAACTTAATGCCAAGAGGAAGTCACACAGTTAATGAACATCTAACAATGCCAGTGCTGTGGGCAGTATATGGTCTGTCCAGAGTTTCTTGTGTTGGAGGCTGGGTCCTCAGTGTGGTGGTGGAATTTTAGGCCACGTTGTTAGGTTAACTGGGGTTGTGCTCTTGTCAGGGGCTGTAGGACCTAAATCTTTCCAGCTTCCTGTCTGATACCGTGAGTTCTTCCTGCCACCACTGCATGGCCCCTCACCAGAGCTCAGCAATGCCAGCAAATGCCTCTGAGCCTCCAAAATAGTGAGCTAAATAAACTTCTTTTCTTTAAAAAGTTATCATGCTTCAAGTATTGTGTTATAACAAAAAAGAGATTATTAATTTAGCCAGCATGTGAAATTTTACTCAGGTTTTCTAACAAAATACAGTATAAGATATTGCACAGGTTCTACTCTCAAACAGTAAAATCAACAGCTGACACAATTAAGGCATATCACCGGAGTTTGAAGAAGTTTTATGTTACAGTTAACAGCTTCTCTACTGAGTCTACAGACTTTGCCAATAAATAAATGCCATTTTGTGGCATTGTAAGAGCTACAGATGACAGTGAAAAATCAAGAAACATTTTCCTATTGCAAAGGCCGCAAGCAAGCTAAGTCCAGACTGGCCTGAATGTCCAGGCTTCCTGCGTGTCTCTGAGAGCTGTGCTGGCAGGTGCACTGATGGTGTCTGTCAATAGCTGGATGGCTCTGTGAGAAGCTTTTCCTCCCTTGTTAAAACAGAAAACCTGACACTGTCATAATTCATGGCAGCCATTGAGTTGCCTGCTGGTGCCAGCATTCTTGCAGATTCTAGCAACAAGGCAGAGTATTGTCATAGCTACAGCAGTGTGGGAAGCAAGAAGGGCTTGTGCAAGGGAAGCCTGTGTGCATGTGGGGCAGCTGCGTCCTCAGGGGACTGCTGCAGTGTCCTGTGATTAGCCCCATTCTCCTGCCCAGGATGCTTGCCTAGGTTATTTACAGAGAGGTAAGACCCTCGTTGAGCTTTCCCATAGATAAAAAAAGCTTATGCTCCATTCTTTACTTCCCAGGAACTCTGGCAGGAAAAGAAGCAGGAGAGTCTGCTCCAGCACCACCCTCTTCTTCATCTTCTTCAAATTCCAAATTCTCTTCTTCACCAGGTGCTAAAATTCTTCTTAATGGTACAGGCTGAACATCAAACAGGAATTCTTTATCATATATAAGAATATTCTTTAGGATCAGTTCTAGCTTCTTCAGGTCTTCTTCTTGGGACTGTGTGGACTGTAAAGCTGAACTTTGCAATTCCAAGCATGTTGCAATTTTGCCTATGGTTTTCTTTTGTTCTTCAGTGATTTTGGCATTCCTGTGTTGAGCTTGGACTTCTTTTTGTAGCTGTCTTGCTAATATCTGATACTCATCTATCGTCTCCACCAGCTGACCCCAGGAGTTGAAGTCCGTTCCTCTCCTAAAACTGGTGCCCCAGCACTACAGCAGACTGGGTCACCTCTGGCATGGCCAGGCCCCACCCTATCCCCTCCTGCTCCTGCCTCAGCAAGGCCAGGCTCTAGGGTGCCATCCTTCCTGGGCCTGGCCCCGACATTAACAGGGCCAGGAGGAACCTCTACCTCCACCACTGCTACCCTCCCTCTGAGGAGCCTCCCAAGCCCATCTGCCCCTGGAGATTCTTGAGTTGTTCATTTCCAGCTTCATCCCATTGTGGTCAGAGAAGATGCATAGTATGATTTCGATTTTTTTTTTTTTAATTTGCTGGGACTTGCTTTAAGGCCTAGCATGTGGTCTATCCTAGAGAAGGTTCCATACACTGGTGAGAAGAATGTATATTCTGCAACTGTAGGATGGAAAGTTTTGTAGATACCTGTTAGCTCTATTTGGTCTGTAGTGTTGATCAACTGTTGGTTTTGTTGCTGATTTTCTGTCTGGTTGATCTGTCCATGGCTGAAAGTGGGGTATTGAAGTCCCCCATTACTACTATGTGGAAGTCTGTGTCTCCCTTTAGATCCATTAACATTTCTTTTAAATAGCCAGGTGCCCTGTAATTAGGT